>NW_028277074.1:28152500-28478750 GCF_059951505.1 Python bivittatus
ATTGAGGGGCTCTGCTCACTGTCACTCATGCCCTAGTTACCTCCCATTTGGATTTCTGTAATGTGTTCTACATGGCACTGCCCTTGAAGAGTATCTGGAAGCTTTAGCTGGTGCAAATGCAGTGGTGCGGGGAGTTAGGTGTGCCCCTAGAAGGGTACACATTACACCTCTGTTCTGTGAGCTGTATTGGTTGCCAGTTTGCTTCTGGGTACAATTCAAGGTGCTGGTTTTGACCTTTAAAGTCCTTCATGTCATGGGTCCAGGTTATTTGAGGTACCACCTCTCCCCGATTACATCTGCCTGTCCCATCAAGTCTGACAGAGAGGGCATGCTGCAGGTCCCGTGTACCAGGGAATTCCATGTGGCAGGTCCCAGGAGGTGGGCCTTCTCTGCCATGGCCCCTGCCTTGTGGAGCTCTCCCACCCCGGAAGTGTGATTAGCCCCATCCCTCTTAACATTCTGCAAGTCCCTCAAGACCTGACTGTGTGATCAGGCCTAGGAGTCCCAGGGGACTGCAGAGATTTTGTGATGGCTCCCTTCACAAAAGTTAACATCATCCTCTAGAGTTGTGTGCATTTTTATAGTTTTTATAGTTTTAATGAGTTTTATAGGTATTTTTAATTGAGTGTTATATGCCACCCAGAGTCACTTATAGTTTTAATGATTGTTTTATAGGGTTTTTTAATTGAGTGTTATACACTGCCCAGAGTCACTTTTTTGTGAGATGGGCAGCTATATAAATATGATCAATCAATCAATCAATAACCAATGCAGAATAACATGGAACTGTTACTACCTATGATTAAAAAACTATACTTTTGTAAATATAGAGCAGTTTTTGCAGCCACCTGACTCTTCAAATTCATTTCGAGATTTCAGTCCACTACTGTCTCAAAACTGCTATACAAGATCTTTGTTACAAGTACTATTACCAAACCACGTACTTCCTATTTAAAGTTGTGCATTTGATTTCTGTTTGCTAAGTGAAAAACTTTGTGTCTGGTGCTGCTAATTTTTATTCTGTAACTTCTGGTCCATTTTGTTAAATAATCAAAATTGTTTGGAATTTCAACATACAGTTTGACTCCTTTTCTACTGCTTTTGTTCCTTGTGAAACAAGAAGAGATAGGCTCAAGGATTAATGGCTGATGAATAAATGTGGGCTGAATACATAAGTGAGTGACCTACCAAAAAATACATTGAGGTGGTTTGGTCATAGAGAGAGATAAATAGGTAGAGCAGAAGGAAAAGACTGACAAAAAATAAGTTTAAAGAACAAAGGGCAATATATGAATCAGTATATGGATGTGGTGAATCAATAATAAAGAAGCATAACAAATCATATTGGTGTAAAATAGAGTCAAATTGTGATTGAAATCGTAAATTCAAGGACTGGTTCCTCACATATATTAAACACTTTGAACACAACTTGAAAAATAAGCATGAAAGTCAATTTGCAAAAGCTTAATAATTTTCCCTTTTTAATTTCCTCACCAATTTAGAAGTTTCCGAACAGTTAAGTAGGTTATAGCATTTACACATGACAGCCTACTCTTGTGGATGTGCCAGTATGCATTAAAAATGCTTGAGAAAAAAAATATAAATACCAGCTATTTTCCATATTTCTGAAAACATAAAAGCATGTGTGTGTGCATCTTTAATTTCTATATCTTAAATCTGTTGAAGACAAAATAGCCAAGTTGTTTTGAATCTGTGATATATATATATTCATGGTAAACATTATGATGATTGAAATTTCAGAGATAAAAAATGGCAGAAATAATCCAAGTACTGGTTTTTTAAAATCAGTTGAAATGTACAAGAATTTGCATCTGTATGCCTGCTAGAACTGTAACTTTACTAAAATCTAGTAAGCCCTGGCAATCATTGTATGTTTAAAATATCATTAATAAAGTTAACTCAGCCTGAACATACTTCCCCATTTAATATTTTTCTGAAGATAAACTATTAAATGTCAGGGTTTTTTTTAAATAAATGACTCTTATGTTGATATTTACTACAAATGTTTCTTAGAACCACATTTAAGGTGACTGAATGTGAATTCAGTCACCTTGTGGAGACTCTGTGAATCTCACAGAAAACAAGCCAACAGTCTACCACTATGTAATTTTAGGTGGATATTATGTGCATCACAAATATTTCCATTTGTAATGAATCCCAAGTCATATTTGACTGCTCATTCAGTCTGGCAGCTAATTTACTTATGATATCTTTCTCAGAAAGAGGCAGAAGGAGGTAGGAAGCAACATCATCTGTGGCATGTATTTTCACAAATGCATTGCATCCTCATCAGGGATCAAGTTAAAGATGAAAAAAGAAAAAATAACAACTGATAGGTTAAATAAGACAGGCTTACTGACAGTAGCCTTTAAACGAGGGGCAGGGAACTTGACAGTCTGCTGCTGAAGTTAGAACCTCCAATTTATTTGCTGAGAAAATGCCATGAAACTCTCTTAAAACAACCCTCAGTTTATGTCCTTCTTCATGCCATGACCATGAACCAAGGAGTGGCTGAAGGCTTCAGACTTGATTAGCATACAGAACTCCTCTTGGCCATGGAAAGAACATACATTCATTTTCCCATGGCAATGGTCACAAACCCACAGCACTGCAAGAAACAGCAATTTTAGGTAATGGTCCTTCATCATAAAGCATTGAGCAATACCTGACCAAGTTATTCATTAATAGAACCATTTGGAGTAAGCAGCATCTATATTTGTAAAATAAATAAATAAACAGGCAAGTAAGCTAAAGCAGAGTAAAGAGAAATTCTCCTTGAGATTGTTCCACCCAGCAGAGCTTCTGGAAGTGAGAGGGAGAGAAGTGTCAGCTAGACAAGAACCAAATATCTAGCCTACTGAGACGCTACAGCTATTTAATATGCTTCACAAGTTTAAGGCCAGTACAAAAGAGTCAGGAAAGAAGAATGGTTGTCTCAGGCAATGGTTAATATTCAGGTACCAGACACCTGCATGAGAAGGTCTTATTTCCAGCAATTGTCTCTACCTCTGTCATTGCCTTATAATTGTCAAGCTCTCCTTGGCAGGCTCTAACTTGGCTAAAGTTTCCCCAAAATTCAATATAACATTTCTAACAGTGAATGCTTCTCACTATCATGTCAGTTATTCCAACTTGTATAGTCTTGGGTATAATTTTAGTGCTTTTTCCTCCCACCTTCTTCATGGCTTAACAGAAGCCCTGTTTTATGCTTTTCTCGGTCTGTGATAAGAGCCAGTTGTTTCTTAACTTTCTCCAAATTCTTGCCCCAGTCAACTATAACTCCCAAGTTATTTCTTACAATAAAGCTGCCAGAAACTGTCTCTTCTTCGTCTAAGCTGGTGGTCATGTTTCTAATGCCCAAGGAAGTGCTCATACCCACGGAAAGCAACCCTATAGTCTGGCACTTTCCTATAGTTCATTCTTGGCAGCAGTGGCATTCCATATGGCTCAGAGGCTATAGATCATTGATTTTACCAAATCTGTCTCATGAACTGATTGTATTTTTGTCATATGATCTTTCTTTCTGTAGCAAAGAACACAGGGCAGATAGGACACAAGTCTGCTTGAACATTTGCCAGTATGATGAATACCATATATAATGTATAAGGCAGGTTAAAAATTAAGTTAATGGAAGCAATCTGCCTTGCTTCATTGTTTGAATAACTTAATATTTTGTTATTATGCTAGGTTTGCATATTCTGAACTCCTTCCTGTCTCAGACTTTAGCCCACAGTCTGGTATTAACGTTATTTTCTAAAGTAAACACTTTTATTGAATAGAATGCAGAATGCCTCTTCAGGCACAGTTCAAATGGGCAAGTTATACTGTATACCCAAGGGGAAGAGAAGAAATGACCACCTTTCTTCCCTATCACCATCTTCATATAAAGAATGATGCCTGGAGTCAATAATATCTATCTATAAAGACTGCCCACATTACTTGAAATGCTTGATTTTTCATGGTCCCAAAATTGCATAGCAAGTTTTTAGGTAGGGGAGAATGTCCCTTACAGCAGTCAACTCCTATAGGTGATGAGTGACACAAGATCAGAGCTACTGTATATATACCCTACAGTGCAAATTTTTCACAAGAACTAGACTGAGTTCTGAAAGCAACCAGAGCACGCCAGATTAATGGTGCTATTCCAACTGGGCTCCTGTGTCTGCAACATATTTTTCTCTGCTGTCCATCCTCATGCTGCTTATAACTGTATTGATTGTCTAGCAACTTCTGAAGGCACAAAAAGACTAGCACTCTTCCAAGGAAACAGCTAACAGTGATATGGCCACTGTTTCTAGGCTTCTTACAGATTTGATATGACTGGAATGAAGAATATCCTTTCCTCACCTGCACAGAGAGAGAACAGTATGAACAGCAGCTGCCTATAAACTTTGATACTCACGACATCCTTGATTTAGGGATTGAAAAGAAGAGAGAGGGTGCTTCCACTGTGATGTTCTTCCTGTACCTTACCTTAACTTCCCTCTTTCCCCATCTTTGAGAACAAAAATTAAGCTACTGAATTAATTATTACCTATGTCTGTAGCAAGTAATGATGCATGCAGTGGCTGTTCCATTTTGTGTGGCTATCCTGTGATCCTGCAGTACAAAAGTTCAAGTATACGGAGGTTGCCTTTGAGCAGCATTGATATGAGTCACCCACGGACAGCTCAACTTCATGCCTGCCAGATCATCAGTGTATAGCACCTGTTTTCATCACTGTACCTGAAGACATCTTCTTTGATGTCTAACAGTCTATCACAAGAAACTTTAATTTTTGTTTTAGATTCTTTTCATTTACAACAATGTGTAAATTATTTCCCCTTTTTTATAAGAGGAGTTTTGTTTTAGTTGTATATCACTCTTAATTAGGGTTGAACATGCTTTGGATTAAAAAACCAAAGGTGATTGGGAGAACACAACTCTTTAAACCAAATACATCTTTTCCCAGATTATGCAGGGTGCAGTTGTGTAATCCCAGGAAAAGACACTGCTTATTTAGAGAATTGCATGCAGCTGCTTTATGAATGCACCCATGTGCTCTGAAACTTTTTTTTTTTTTGGCCTTGAATCTGAAGTAAAGACCTATTCTTAAATTCCCATTAATTCCCATTCTTGCAATTGACTGGTCTTCCAGGCATTTACTGTAATAAAAATGATTTGATTCTTTGTAGAGCTAACAGTTGTGCTATCCTGGATATTTTTGTCATAATCTACCCTTATGCATCTTCCACTTTCATTTCTGCAGTGATTTGCATCTGGGCTGCATCTAAGTCAATGTTCATTGACCCACAAAGGCAAGTTTATGCTCAATTCTATGCAGAATATACTAAGTAGATTTGCCTTGGACTTTTTTATTTATTATACTCTAACAGAATAGGATGTGCAGAGGAGAGAGAAGATGCTCCTCGTATTCATAAGTGGTTGAATTTGAACATATGCAATAAAACAAGCTAGCATTAAGGTGTAGGAAATTTATCAAGCTGTATATTTTAATGTAATTAAATGTAAAATGTAAAATAATGTAATATTTAATTATATACATTAAGCTTGATATCCGGTTTGGTGTCGTGGTTAAGGTATCAGGCTAGAAACCAGGATACTGTGAGTTCTAGTCCTGCCTTAGGCACAAAGCCAGCTGGGTAACCTTGGGCCAGTCACTTTCTTTCAGCCCCTAGGAAGGAGGCAATAGCAAACCACTACTGAAAAACCTTGCCAAGAAAACTGCAGGGAATTGTCCAGGCAGTCTCCAAGAATCAGACACAAATGAACAGATTAAAAAAAAAAAAAAGGTTTACATTATGTAATTCATGAAAAAGGGGAAAAATGATTTTGAAAGGTACACATTTTTAAAATAAGTTAATAAATAAATAACTTTCCCATGCAGCCATAATTAAATTATTTTCTCTAGGGTTTAAAATCTAGGCTTCTTTCTGTTGGCCTTCTGAATTAACATATGCTTATCAAGTTACTTTATAGCCTATGGGGTTTGAGATAGATTTACCAAATGGTCCTCTGTAGCCTAGGAGCCACTAGATCTGCCTCACCAGCTTCAGCCATTGTACCATCTCTTCTGCTGTCTTCTCCTCCTTTCTTGTGCCTCTTCTTCCATCTTCATTTTCTTTTCAAGTGGAGCTGTCAAGATCTCCCCTCTTCTCAGGCCACTCTGACCCTTCCTTATCCAAACTCAGGACATCAGGAAGAAGGTAATTCCACTGTTTTCTTTTTCATCATCAGGAACTCCCAGAAACCTCTGCCTTTCATGTTTGGGTGGAACAGTCCCTCTCTCTGTCTCTCTTTTTAATTGCCTTTCTCAAAGAAGTCTCCTGTTCCTCAGAGGTGAAACTGCTGGAGGGTTCAAAAAACCTCTTGGCATAGCTAGCCAGGCAGCTTGGGCTGGTGAGAATATTACACATGGATGTATCTTACATGAACCTTATCTGTCACTTTCCAAGAATGGTCAGTATCTGGGTCACCCTTTCAATAAATCAGATATTCCAGTCTGACATTCCTATGTCAAGAGTCCAAAAGATGTTCTACATCAAATTCTTCTTTCCCCCAAGAAGTTGGTGGGACAAAAAGTGCATAAAGGCAAAGAGGACATTGCAGAAATAGGAGGGAATTGTGGAAAACTGGATTAACATGTAATGTTACTGCTATCAGTTATGAAAATGCCCCGTCCCCTTCCCACAAGTACATTTTGTTATTCACCATTTTCTTATATTCCTTCCTATGTTTATCCCTTTATTTAAACTCATTTAAACTCATCCTCTTGTTTAATCTTCCAATAGGTTAGGTGATGCCTAGCAATTAGTATAAGGTTTCAGTAACAGCTTACAGACTTTTGGTTTTCTTTTGTTTGTTTTGCACCTCCTGTTTGAAAGGCACTAGGCTAGAAAACAAGTAATTGGATATATTGCTATTTGCTGGATTTATATGTCTTTTTTGTTTGTAGGAGTGTTGAAAAAAGGACTGCAATTCTTACATGAATAGCATTAACAGTACAACAGCAGCTTTCCTCCAATACATTCTTTTTGCTTTTAAATACACAAATCAGCATTTAAATACACCTGAAAAGTCAATAATAGAAATATATAAGAGTGTGCTCCGAATGTACAATGATACAAGCTCAACACAGTAAGCAATGACAGTGTAAGGTCTTTGCATTTCTAAATGTGTATTAAGGTCAACATCAAGAAGACAGAAAAAACATGCATAGAGTGCATGTACACATATATGAACTTATATCCCAGTTCATCAAATCAGTGAAATCAACCAAGACTATGTGGGTTTGTTTGGCATTTTGAATTTTGGTGTAAGTATGTAAGTACATTCATTCCATGCATTTTTTTTTTTTCATTTTAAAATGTACCCTGAGGCTCAACACTCACTAGATACAAGAACAGGCACAATGCTTCCCATACACACACTTTCATTTATGTAATAATGAACTACCTTTCTTCTGTAGAAAGCACAAAACAGAATGTACATGCAATCTGCGACTGATGTACAGTCTATTTTGCATATTGTGATAATTGTGTGGTAATTAGACAAATCAAGCACATTAATGGGGTAATTATTTGCTTTTTGTCTGTTCCCAGCAATTATCTCAGAAATTTAGAAGCATTTCCTTCCCTGGCCATTTGTTTTATATTTGCTGAGAGAAATGTAAAGCTTGCCAGGACAGATGTAGGAAGTTCCGTGGTCTGAATCTCCAGCACCCATAGCTCTGCATCTGTTCAATTAATTTGCAACTAGATGTTCCAGATGTGATAGGAGGTTCTTGATTTTATGCAAGACTTAAACCATGTAGATAGTTGTTTAAAACAAACCATCCTCTTTTAGCTTGTAACAAAGCTTGTATTGACCTTGATGAACATGGATATTTCCTAAGCAAGCTGAAATAGTTTAGATTACCATAATTCATATACCTATCTTTAGGTACATGCCATTGATTTTGCTAAGTTTTAATCATTTCATTAAGAAATACATGTAGACTTGTTAGATATGTCTAGATTTTCAACAAACACAGAGATTGTCCAGCTTTTTAATTTACTTTAATAATATAAGCTTGGTCTCTTGGATTTTGGCATTTTAATATTGAGTAGCTATACTAATCACGTTAACATACTTTTGATTGGAGTGCTTAGGTGAGAGGGGTGCCTTATTGCAGCAGGGCATGGTTTACCATTTTTATGTTTTCCTGGATAAGGCTGGTCTGGTTTCCATGATCCATGTGCTGGTTACCTTCTGAATAGATTATTGTTATATGCCTTATGTGGTTCAGAAAGTGGTTGGCTTCTGTCCAGTGTTATTTGGCTTGCCATTGCATTGTGAATCAAATTCATCCTATTTGTTTAAACATATACATTTGTTATTTGTCTTTAGGGATATCTGGTCTATTATGTCAGAAAGGACATTGTGTTAATTTTCTATGGGGCTTTTAGGATTGGTCCCTAGAAGAAGGCATGGCTACATTCATCTAGGATCAGGGATTTTTCAGTGGTAGTACCAACTCTGTGAATTCCCTACCCCGAAGTGTACGATCATGCTCATTTGCTGACTGCAAGAAATCTAAGGACCTACTTAAGTAAACAAGCATTCTCTTCTAATTTTGCACTCTATATTATTGTCTGATGGCTGATTCAGATTTTATGCTTCCTTCATAGGTTTTATTTATTGTTTTATGATGTTTTAATTGATTAATTATTTTCATTTAACATGTTTATTATTGTATAATAAACCAACATTGGCTGGTTCACCAGGAGCAGGCAGTTTTAAAAAAAAAAAAATGACAGTAGCTCTATATTGTTCCCCTGCAGCCTTAAGGGCAGTATTTCCAAATCCTTAAAACTGCATTTATTTTGTATGACTAATATAGAGCTTGTTTTAATTTTTACATGTGGAAGCAATATTTATCAATTATATCTCCATACAACTTATTTATCAGTTGTATCTCCATACAACTCCATACAACATCTAGATAATAATCTGGTAAGAATTTTGAATTTTATACAGTAGATGTGAGTGTTGAGAGACACTATAAACTATTCATTCTTTGAATGAATGAACTAATTAATGAATAGATCATACAGAATGCCACTATATATATAGTATGGTATATTCTATTTTGAGTTTTCATTTGATTTGATTATGAATTTATATTATTTGAATAGTTCTAGTTTTTGTTATCTCAGGATAAACAAGCTGTAAAAATTTACATATTCTTACATACATTTAAGTGTTTTTAAATTGCAGATTTGCAGGATCAGTGTCACTATATTTGGAGACTAAGGATCACATTCCATGACATTCAGATATATTTCAGTCATAAGAATGGGCTTTGCCACAATTGTGACAACCGTTGCCATTACTTAAACTTTACTTTAATGTAACAACCAAATAAAATCTTTATTATGGCCATAGATCAGTGTAAGGGGGTGGGGTACAGTATTGAAAAGAAGCATGAGGGATTATACTGTATATATATAAATTCTAGTAGACAAGGACCAGAAGACAGTTGTAATAATAGATGTAGCAGTGCCAAATGACAGCAACATCAGGAAGAAGGAGCATGAGAAGCTGGAGAAGTACCAGGGCCTGAAGGAGGAACTAGAGAGGATGTAGAAAGCAAAGGCCAAAGAGGTCCCAGTGTTGGTAGGAGCACTCAGGGCTGTGACTCTTAAGCTGGGAGAGTGGCTCCAACAGATCCCAGGAACATCAGAGCATTCTGTCCAGAAGAGTGCAGTGTTAGGAACAGCTAAGATACTACACAGAAAGCTCAAACTTCTTCAAACTTGATAGATATGGTGGAAGCTATTTCTATCAAGTTATAGAGCACTCTAATATGGCAAATTAGGTGCTCATTAGATGTAGTTTATAAAGTTGAGCCCTGACCATAAGTCATCTTCTCATGAATTTTAAGTGCTGCTGCCACAAATCTGGCAACAGGGTTGGTATCTGAAAGCAATAGGGAGTTGTAAAAATGTTCTGTGCACCCTGAGTATTTATGTAGTAATGGTAAGATAAGACTAGTACAAATTTCTCTGTAGTACAGGCGCTAGAGAAGCACATGCTCTATTGTTTCTGTGTGTCCAGAATCATAGGAACATTGTCTCTCTGAGTAAGGAATCTCGCTTGTATTGACCTTCAAGGACAGCTGACCATGATATCGTGCCAGAGTAAAGGCCCTTCTGTATTTAATCACTTCAAGTTCAGTTAGGTGTGACATGGGGGAGGCAGATGCTGGAGTACAAGGCACTGATCAGTGGTGGTTCAGCCTTCCCTAAAACCTTGTCCTTTACAAGAATGTTTTCTTGTTTTAGCCAGTCCTGGAATTTACATTATAAATGTCTTGCATACAGCTTGCTGATTGTGTTGATGAGGCTAGTCAGTCTATAATTAGCAGAATCATCCTTCCCCTCCCCCCAATTTTTTTTTTTTTTAATATATAAGGACAGTGATTGCAAGCCCCCAGTTCTTGAGAATTCAGCCATAGGTGTCAGTGGGGCCTTCCTGATCTTATTTGAGTAACAAGATCCTTGATCTGTGACACTGTCACTGGAGTCTAAATTGGCAGGTCTTCTATAGCTCATCTGGGGCATCCACTTTCAGTAGGGGTATCCATATAGAGTTCTCAAAAATATGTCTCGCAGGTCACTGGGGGATGTGACAATCCACAATCGATGGACCATTGCTTTGGGAGCTTGATGTGATATGTCAGAATGAGGCTAAGTCATTGGATTTGACTGCCTGAATTAGTCACATCCAGTGTTTTTCATGGCTTTCCTTTTCTTGCATAACAGTAGTTGTTCATAGCTTCTCTTCTGCTAGGTCTAGTGCAACTCTTGATTCAGTATTGGCTACATAAGATTGGTAAGCGGTAGCAGGAGTTTTTTGGCATTAACACAGTCCTTTTCAAACCATGGCTTGGAGTGGTACTGTTGTTGCCTCAAGGGTGCATTGTTATTAAGGGTTAGTTGCTGTTGGAGTTCTTGGGAAGGGTGCTGTAGTTCTTCAAGAATGCTTTGGGTGACTCAGCTGATGTCAGGGTAGACTAAAAGCACTGTAGGTGATCTGAGGCCAGTAGCTAAGTTATCATTTGATTTAGCCGAGGGGTTCACTTGGCTCAGCAGGAAGTTCTTCCTGCTGGCGATATAAAGGAATAAGGTTAGGAATTTCACACATTTATTCACACATTCTTCATTCAGGAACATTCCAGTGCCCAATTGAGCAATAAATGTCAATGTTCTATTTTTTTTCTCCACCAGCCTTTAGAGAACTTCACCTACATTATCCTGCTGTGCTATGAGAGCAATTGTTATATGCAATGACATGCATACTTTGCATATTTCAAGACTAGATATGTGTATAGATTCCAAGCTGTGATAGTTGAAGTTCTTGTTTCACTTTGTCTCTCATTCGGTGTTGAGATAAGCTAATTTTTGTTTCTTTATGCTCTGTTTAGTCATCATTTTGTAAGTCACTTTGTTGAATCTCTAATTTTTAAATGGAAATATGCCTGTAGCCATCATTTCTAACTGAAAACATAGATAAGAAATATGATAATTAAATGCTCAACTTAAAAAACAAACATATTTTTATGTCTGTTTTAAAAGTAGTAGTAGTAGTAATTTTACTTATAATGTACCTACAACTAAGCATAGTAAAAGTGTAGGATAAAGACAGGAATAATGCTATAACATATTGTAGTCATTATAAAATTGCAATAATAGGCCCAATAAACTATAATAAACAAGGCCCATAACAAATAATAATATTAAAATATGTACATTAGTAAGTGCAAAAATGTTAAAGAACCCAAGTTGAAAAAAAATTAGTGTTTTTTTAGCTTTAAAAAGATGAAGCAGCTCATGATTTCCCAGCCTTATGCAAAAAGATTGTAATTAAAGTTCTAGCCTGCCTTATAGTGTAGTAAAAAGCAGCTATTTCTAACTAATTTAATATGGTATAAAATAGTGTGATACTGTTTGGCTGGCATAAAATACCTATGAATATGTAGCATATACAGTAGTATATACAGTACCCACTACCTTTAGACATTTAGAAATGGCTTATAACCTTAGTTTCAGATTCCCATAAAAGGGCCATGCAATATGTTTCAGATTTAGGAGATTTACTTTTTATGTGATAGTGTTGTTAGGGTTTTGTTTTGTTTTGTTTTTAGGAAACATTGATGTTCCTCATTTTCCTAGCTAGAAAGTTATTCATATTGAAATCATGGCCAGAAATGTTTTGTATTAGGAATAATATATAAATATGATAAATAAATAAATAAATAAATTTGTTGGGGCCTGCAGTTTGTGGAGTGTAAAGTGAAACAAAAACTTCTCATATAATGAAATGGGGATAGAGAAATTTCTGATAAATGTAAAGGTTGGATTTACATTTATACTTTAAAATAAACCTAAACAGCTGCTCTTAGGGAAACCAGTGGAGTTCTTAGTCTCTTCTCAGACCCTTTTGAATCTGTTCATCTTTCTGTACCAGATCATCATGGAAACAATGCTAGAGGGTATTGAAACATCAGAAGCTAGCTAATCTTTCCCAAGGTGATATGGCATTAAAAAAATACAAGTATAAGGAAGTCAGAAGGCTACGGAGAAATAGAATAACTCGATTGTTTCATCTGGAAATTAATCCCTCCTTTCCAGAAAAGAGACATTTTGCAGGGCTATCACTATGCCTAAATACACATAAATGCACATTAATTATTAAAACAAAACAAAAAAGTTGAGGACACTTCAAATAAATAAATAATAATGCTAAAATAATTACCATTACAAGAATTATATTATTGTATTTTCCCCTTTTCAGTAACTTCCTAACCAAACTGTTACTGTGGTTACAGAAACTCTAGTAACCACGGAAACGACCATCTCCAAACAAGAAATGCCATCATCTTTGCTTCTGGAGGTACCAGCCCTGGCTGATTTCAATAAGGCATGGGCAGATCTCAATGAGTGGCTTTCTCTATTGGATCGAATGATAAAATCTCAGATAGTTACTGTGGGTGATGTTGATGAAATCAATGACATGATCATGAAACAAAAGGTATGTAAAATATATAGATACTGATTTTTTATGTATTAACACAAACAGCTGCAAATACATATCTATAAATGTAAAAAAAATGTTAAAATCTTTTGCATTCGTATTTTTCAGCAAACCTGTTTTAAATACAAATCGGATTTGATTATTTGTCTTTTCTCATACTAGTTTTTAAATGCTTGCAAAATGTTAAGAGTATAGATAAAAAATTGAACTATATGTTGTTTCTAGTGAACCAATTTTTCTTATGTTTGGATTCCATGACATATCTTAAAAATCAGTATATAAGTTGTACAGTAAATGATGCATGCAAATCATTCTTTGCCTTTGTATGTTGGAATATTTTTTTCTAAAAATGTATAAACCCACTATTAAAAAGATTCTCAATCCCCATTTTCAAAAAGAGCATCCCATCAACAGAAGTGTTTTGTCAGCAAATACTTTTAATTACTACTTACCTTTGTAAACAGAAAAATATAGAAAGCTATATATATCTACTATAAATAATAATAGTAATAGTAATCGATTGCCTAAAAAGAATTACTCGTTTTCCACATCTAACCTTGTTCAATATAAAAGCTACAAGTTTGCATGAGCGTAACTTTATGGGGTATATTTCCTAACAGTCTAGCAATTTTTTGTCATTTGGTGCTTTGTTTTGTGTTTTGGCTTTTGGTTTTGTTTGTTTGTTCTTTTTGTTATGCAGCACTGTCATTAGTTCCTTCTCATGTAAAACATTCAGTTTAAAATATTTGACATTGTTTTCTCTATTTATACATCTGTAGAACAAAAGAACAGAAGATTAAATGTTTCAATTCAGAGCTATGAAAATTATGACTATTTTAGTCATATTTTAAATTTATCATAAAGATTTCGATAATTAAATTTCCCCAAATATTACCCTGATTAAGTTGCTATGACTTCCACTCCCCTTTCTGTTAAGGATAACATTGCATGTCAGTGTGTGTGCAAGTGCACATGCATAGACTTTTTTTTTAGTTGTCTAAGTACAAATGTACTTGTGAGAAGCAATTAGCCCTCTATGTCAGCCCAGATAAAGGCCAGAAAAACAAAATTATTTATATGTAAAATTCTGCTTATTTATCTATAAAGTTCTGCTTGTGAGTTAGAGTTTGCAAGGAGCTTCTAACAGATTATAGTTAGAGCTCTTAAGCTTAAAGACTTAATTTCTAGGCTTATGGTTGGTAAAGGATGCCTATTTATAGGTGCTATGTTTAGTCTTTCTAATCGCTTGGTTTCTGGTTCGGTTCTTCCTACCTGGGACTGGACTGGATTTTAATTATGTTAGTCTAAAAAGTTAGCTCTTGTTTAAAGGATATGGGAGTATATGGGATTCTAAGTGCATGCTGGTCTGTTGTCACTGATAAGCCACCTCATGGAGGATTCTGTGAATACTTTTCATGTATTAAATTAAATTAACATACTTAATTTAATTTTATATTTTTACCAAATGGAGTGGCATTTCTATCTAATACTGTCCAATATATAGATGACAGAATACAAATGTGGATATTGCTATGACCTTTTATATGGTAACTTACAATACTTATTAACAGTATTGGGTTGCCCCCCCCCCCCCAGCATCTGGCCAAAATTAGAGGAGGTTTTTTACGGTATTTTTAATATGTTTTTAAATTATTTATAGTTTTTAGCCATCTTGGAGAGAATTGTATTTCTTCTTTTTATTGTGAGCCGCCCAGAGTCACCCATGGGGGAGTTGGGCGGCATACAAGCCGAATAAATAAATAAATAAATAAATAAATAAATAAACAAACAATACTAAGAAAAACCTTAGATTTTTCTGATTTTTCCACATTTTTCACTTTTATTATTTTATGGATCTGTTATATAATATTTGTGAAAATAAGAAAGTGCATGGCATTCATCATGTAGTTATTATGTAATATTTAAGTCTCTGAAAGAATACATTGCTTGCATAAATGTATTGCAAAAAAATCTAACTTAAGTAGGAGAAAATGATTTTTTTTTTTGGGAAATAAGATTATTTCTAAAAGTCCAACTAGAAACTGATTAATAAAGCTAGAATATCTTCCCATGTAAGGTGAAAAGACAGATGACCTAATTATTATGCTGGCAAGAAGAGAAAAGCAAATTATTTGCACAGGAAAGAAAAAGAAGAGCTTATTTATACTTTTATAAAAATGTATACAAAGTTATAAATAATCCAGTTTTGTAAAGCTTACATGTTAATCTTTCCCTGATGTCAGCTACTATGAAATTATTTTTAAAATATGTCACAAACATAATCAGAAATGCTGTTTGATATATTTTGCTGATTAATGCCTGTTCCCACTTGATAAATAATTGCACTGGGTGCAATATGTAAAACAGAAAGGATCATATCTAAAATTAATTGCTGTAAACTCTGTTTTATATCTTTGAAAATCAGCTTAGTATCTTTCCTGACTTTCTCTGATTACTGTATCTATAAAGGTATAATTTTCTGTGTATTATTATAAATTATTATTATAAATAATACTATGCATTATCATAATAATGTCACTAACATTTTAAAGTTTTTCTTAATCCAAAGTATGACTGTTTTCTAATATCAAGGGAAAAGCTTTAATGTTCTGATTTTTTTCTGTTCTATCCTGAAGATACTTTTAATTATCTTGATTTTTATCTTTTCATTTTATTATAATAGTGTATTCCACTCTCCTTTTTCTCAACTCTGCTCACTCATTTGTTTGTTTCATAGCTTCATAATCATTTAATATCTCCCCTCTAAAGACAAATAACAGTGAAGAGTAGAGAGTGTGATGTGAATTCAGTTTCAGCTATAATACTGGCCTTTATGGTTCAAATAAGACAAGAAAATAATGCAAGAAAAATGTGAAGTCTTATGAGCACATGGGAGAAAAGAGGAAGGTGGCACAACACTTGTTTCCAGTCTAATTTATTTTTGTATATCTCCGTAATTATATAGGACTCCTTGCAATTTACAGTACAGTAGCTCCCAGTTTAAGAATGAGTTCCATTCCCAAGGTCTGTCCTTACATCAAATTTGTATTTAAGCTGGAACAGTATTATTGTGTAATACTGTATAAGTAGTATTGTGTAATGAACTTGAACCATTGTGTATTTAACTCAAATCATTGTATATTTAACTCAAATTTTCCTACAGTAGGCTCTGGTCTTAACTATGGGTCATCTGTAACGTCCTTAACCTGGGAACTAACTGTTTAAACATAAAAACAAAATAAGACAAATAAAAATATCCATAATAAATAATTGAACCAAGTGCATCTAATTTCCTCAATCTTTCAAGTCTCTCAGACTTTGTTTTAATTAGCCATCATCAAAGTCATCAAGTTGGGGGTCAGAAAGAGGAGGCTTTGGGAAGTATGAGTTTCAAAGGACAGGGATCCTTAGTGGAAACATGCTTCAGGTAACTTGGTCCCATCATCTTCCAAAAATGAATGACTGCCAGTAACTTTTCCCATGAGGACCATACAGGGCAGATCAATTGCACATGAAATAGGCACTCTTGAAGGTATTCTGGAACCAATCTTACAGAATTGTATAAATTAAAGCCAACACTTTGAATTGCACCTGAAAACTTACTGGAAGCCAGTGCAGTGCCTGCAGCATAGTGTTATGTGCCTACAGAGATTGTCACTTGCCAACAACAATTTGCACCAACTGAAGTTTTCAAGTGGTCTTCAAAATCAGCTCCATTAAAAGAGCAGTGCAGTAATCTAATCACATAGTGATGAGATGAGTCACCATTGTCAGGGCTTCCTGTTCCAGGTGGGGCCACAGCCATTACACCAGCAGTAAATCTAAATCCAGGAGGATCCCCAAATTGCAATTGTATTTTATCAATGTGAGTGTTCAAAGATTTTATAGAAATGCCCTTGTTTCCTGCTAATTTGGGTGTTAAAATATCCTCAAACAGTGCCAAATTCACCAGACAGGCTAGCCTATATGAATGCTTAAGCAAGGAAGGAGAATATATTGATAAAATGCAGCTAAGAAAAACATGATTAGAAGATTGATGAATTTCCATATAAAGTGTAGTAGAATTTGTTGGGTAGACTCAATCAGCTGAAAGCTAGACTGTTTATAGTGGCTGAAACTTGATCCAGTGAACTGGGTTCCAAAAGATCACCTGTATCTGCTTCCAGAGAATTATGGGAAAGTTAGTGCTATGAAGAAAACTATACATTCAAACTTGTACCATAATAATCTCCCCTTTGGAGAAGGACACTGCTAGCTTGCAAAAATAGTCTCATGAATTTTATGTCCATAGCATTCAGGAAAATCCACCTCTTACTTTACCACATATGGCTAATCTGGAAAGGCATGGATAGAGTACAGATTTCTGACTCGCAGAAAATAAATAGACCTCAAACCACTGGACAATTCTCATATAATGATAGCTAGTAATGAAATTATTTTTTAAGTGATGAGACAGAAATATTTAATCTGATAGATCCTGCTGATTGACTTTCCTCAATTCATGATAATTCTTACTTGAAGATAATTTTTTGAAACATAGATGCTGACAAAATAAAACAGGGGCAGGTTTTTCCTCCAGTGTCTATTTTCTTTTCCTACAGTTCTGCTACAGAAGACCTGGACTAGAAGGCTTTACATTTTATTCTCTTAATTCTATGCACAGGAAAATCCACCTCTTACTTTACCACATATGGCTAATCTGGAAAGGCATGGATAGAGTACAGATTTCTGACTCGCAGAAAATAAATAGACCTCAAACCACTGGACAATTCTCATATAATGATATTAAGCTAGTAATGAAATTTATTTTTAAGTGATGAGATCCTGTGCCACAATACCTTTTTAAATCAAATATTGTATGGTAGCTGATTGAAGATATTCTCATATCTAGTTAATCTAGCCCTTACTTTGTTTAGTTTATATTGAATGATCTTGAAAGTATCTTAATTGAAACTGATAACATTTGCCCTGGTGAGAAGAGCATTTATGTTTTGATGAATGCAGATGATGTAGAGTCTTGTTATATAGGCCTGAATTAAGTATTTGCTACCCAAATTTTCCTCTAGATTTAAGAATACATCAATTATTTAATTGGTTTTGTTTTTTAACATACAACTAAATACTTTTTGTACTTCATGTCTGAAACTGTTCACTTTTTTGAGATTATATTCTTTATTCACATTCAGTTGCTGGCTTTAACAGTTTGTTCCATATTTCAACCACACTTTTATGTAAAGAATCTATAAAATTTAAGAACCTGAAAATTGCTTTTTCCTTGAATAGTTACTATCCAAAAATATGTAAAATGTATTAGGCTAGTAGCAAAACCTCCTCAAAGATAATTTCTTTGGAACATATCCTTTTATTATCCTAGTATTTTCCAAATCCCCTTTATTTAAATGTATAGATTAAAAACATGAGATTGATCCAAACAAAAGGAATTCCTTTAAAATTAGCTATAAAGGTAACAAAAACTAAAGTATTATATAGATCACACTAATCTTATAAGTACTTAGCTGACAGTTATAAAGAAACCCATATTAGGTTTCCATAGCATCCTAATTATTTCATTTCCTTATTTTTGTTTACCAAACGAAGATGAAATTGTATTACACCATAAAAACATCAACATCTCTTTCCCCCCTTTTTTGTGACTAGATTCACACCTTGTGCTAAGCCATAATTTGGTTTGCTTGATTTGGATTAACATATCATACCTCAGCAAACTGTGGTTTTTCAGCAATCTATGGCTAAAGGAATTGTGGGATAATGATTTATGAACCCAGTCATATATAAGCTGAATGCATTTATAGTAAATTCATAGACGTGATTGTTCTTGTGAATAAATAGAGATAAATAATTGTATACATACCATGGTGGCCTAGTAAACTATGTTTATAAAATAGATGAAGATAACACAAAGGAGAATTTTGCATGACTAATAAGGTTGCATAACATATTTTAATAATACTAGTATTTACTTGTAATAAATTTAATATTTATCTGTATTTTATGTTTTTATTCATTAAAGTGTTATGGTTAGTTTTTAATTTTTATTTGAAAGAAGGGATTGAATGCTACTGCAAAGTCTGGCAACTGTTGATGATCCCCACCTTTATCCTAATTTAAGAAAGGGTCTGATTTGGTACTGTATTTGAAAGAAGTTAAATGCAGAGTACAGTAGGAGCTGACCAGCTTGCTAGGATATGTAGTGTGACTGGTTTTTCATACTGCCTTGTTTTATGTAAGTGTCTCTTTCCATAACATTTTGCACAAGCTGGTCACATTTGTTTGTGAAATATGGTCAGAAACATTGTATAACAACAATGTTGGCATTTTGATCTCTTAACTTAAAGTAGTGTCAATTTATCCCGAATAAATTTAATTCCTTACATAATATATTCCTCGTGGGAGAGAATAACGATGCCCGTTGTCTATAGGCGTATGTGATTGCACACATTTTCTATACTTTGCTTTTCTCCACTGAAAGTAACAGAAGTGACTGCTATTAAATATACCATTCTGCTCAACCACTGCTAAGACAGAAGTGATACCTCATGTCACTCTCACACACACACACACACACACACACACACAAACATCCGTCATAAACTGTAACATACACTTTCAAAATATATTGTTTATGGATTATATTTGAATTGTGTTATTGATTATTTTGTTAGGATTGGATCACCTTTATTGTTTTTACAGTTTTAATTATCCTAAAGTATCCTAATAATAAGAATAGAAATAGAAATAATAATAGAAATATCAAATATATTTATATTTATTTATTTCAGACAACATTACAAGATCTGGAACAAAGGCGCCCACAGCTGGAAGAATTAATAACAGCAGCTCAGAATCTGAAAAATAAAACCAGCAATCAAGAGGCTCGAACAGTCATCACTGATCAAAGTAATGCATTTTTTGTATTTCATATTTTAAATATGTAAGAATCATAGATTGTATCTAAAAATTAAGTGATTTTTTTTTACTGTTTATGTTGTAAGACCTCTTCTGCATTCCATAAAAAAACCTCTTATAGAAATTGGGAGATATTCAAGAAGAATTGGAATGTGCATCTTCAGAGGGATGGTGAAATTGTAAAAATTAGACACGGGTTGCTCTACTCATATTCTGACTAACTTTGGCAATGCTTTTCATACTGCAAATGCTTCCTGAAAGTATCCTCCTACCCCAAAACTTTTGGGAATGAAATTGGATTGAGCTATCTGTAAATTTGTTTTCTTTTTAATATGCTTTACAAAAATCTTTTGTGCAATTTTCAGTGCTATAATACATTTAAAATGAATGGTACCCGACATGAAGTGTGGACAAGAAAACTCTTTATATAGTGGCTGTGAAAGCCAACTGTAGTTTTGCATTAAGCTATATTGTCCTCCAGGTGCAAGTGCGTACTGCTGAAGCAGCTAGGTGAATGCTAGCAACACAAGTCAGTTATTCAGGGAGGTAGGCTCTTGGCATGTCACTTTCTTGACTCTTCTGTGAGAGCATAGTAAGACCTTTTAATGAAAGTAACATTGTTATTGTGGTTGTTGTTATTATTATTTCAAAAATATTAGGTGACTCTCCTGAAACATACCTTGAGATTGCTGTTTTTACCTACATACTAGAAGTTGTCATGTTTCCCTGAATGTTAGATGTTGTCTTTGAGTAAAACCTTTGGCCAGATATTATGGGAAATTGTTGTTTCTTTGCTGTATGAGTATGATGTGGAGGTTGTACACTTTTTTTTCTTTGCCTTCTTCTCTTCTCTTCTCTTCTCTTCTCTTCTCTTCTCTTCTCTTCTCTTCTCTTCTCTTCTCTTCTCTTCTCTTCTCAGGAGATTATTATAGATTTCAGGAAGAGCCGGTATAGTCACACTCCACTTTTTATTAATAACACAGCTGTGGAGTCAGTCAGTAGCATTAGATTCCTTGGGGTGCAGTTAATGAATAGTCTGACCTGGTCCCTTAATACCCTATTTTTGGTAAAACGAGCATAGCAACATTTGCGCTTTTTGTGCTGGATGAGGAAAGTACATCTCTCATCTTCCATTTTCCTTACTTTCTATAGAGGCATTATAAAGAGTGTACTCACTAACTGTATTTCCATCTGGTATGGAGACTGTAGTGCCTCAGACAGAAAGTCTGTGCAGAGGGTAGTAAGGGCAGCAGAGAAGATAATTGGGATCTCTCTGCCTCTCATCCAAGACCTAGCATATGTGTGCCGTTTATCTAGAGCTCAAAAGATCATCAGTGATGCCTCCCATCCTCATCATGTCCTGTTTTCTTTGTTACCCTTTGGGAAGAGGTTCCACTGTATCCGATGTAGAACAGCCAGACTGGGAAATAGCTTTGTCCCCCAGGCTATTAGATGTTTGAATGTTCAATGTCAAATGTGTATAGAATAACTATGGTATCTCAATTGCATTTAATATATGATTGTAATTGTGAGCCAACTGCAATGGAATTTCATTTTATTATGCACTTGGTATATAGTGTATAGTGGAATGACAATAAAATTCTATTCTATTCTATTCTATTCTATTCTATTCTATTCTATTCTATTCTATTCTATTCTATTCTATTCTATTCTATTCTTCTCCTCCTTCTCTTTTTCTTTTTTCTTTTTTTACTTAAAGCAGTGAAGATTAAGATCTTATGGTTTTAGGATAAGTGCAGTTCCTCACGAGGGCCAAACTCATTTCTGCATGATGATCTTTTGGTGATTGCTTACAAATAAAATTATTTATAGCATTTTATTTTAGCTAATATACTTTTCCTCAAATGCCAGTAACTGTAAGAATTAAAGAATTTTAAAACTGCTTGAGAATATTGTAACTAGATGAAAGAGCAAATACAATCAGATAAGCAAGTTGGTTATTTCCTATATTTTGCATGCTGGTGCAGCTACTCTATGGTGCTGGGCCCTTTTCTTGAATGCCTGTATCTATGTGAGTCTGGGCATACTAAAACTATCAAAGATGTTATTCTTTACATTATGGAGACACTCGCCTGCACAATATTTACAAGACTGCCTGACCATACTCATCAGTTTTAAGTCTTTTACTTCTTTCAGACTATAATCTTACTGTACAATTTTGTATTGCTAAGGCTTGAATTGCTGTGTTGCTAAAGTTTTCAATGCAGCTTCTAAACTTTGTCAAAAACTGACCATTGCTAATAAATATACCAAACAAAATGTAGATTTATATCATTGTGCTATTGACCTTTAATCTTTCAATAACCTTGTTCAGCAGTCTAATAATTATAACCTATTAGCATAAAATAATATTTTACTAGTTTCATTTTTGTTCTTTCTACATAACATAATAATATTTATTATATTGTCTTTATATTGTCTTTATTATATTGTGATGATTAGTAAATCATCTAATATATTTTTAATGGTAATAGTAATCATAACTGGCTCAGTACTTGGTACTTCTTCCTAGTTTTTACTCCTTGAAAATTTTATGTTCAGTGCTGTAAATTTAAATCGTTTTAGTTACCTTGGTCATGCTCTTCATATGTCTGGGAGGATTTATAATCCTATAATTTTAAACATTACTTTATTCTGGTCTGGAATAAAATAAATTTGAATTTATGTTTTATTTTTATTTCACTAATCCTTCAAAGAATTTGGCGCAATATACATAGTTCTTTTTGCTCTTATATTATGTTCATGACAGACCTCTGAGGAAGGTTAAGCTAAGAGACAGTGATTGATAAAAGCTCACCAGTGAACTTCATTGATTGGAAAAAAAAAATTGAATCTGGGTTTTTAATCTAACAGTTCTACTAGTATATGACATTCTGTTCAGGTCCTGTAATTTTTACGTTACGGGCTATTGTGATAGTTTTAAGATTAAAAAAAAAAAATCAATAGCAATTGATAATCTTGGATTTGATTATTCCACTTATATGTATCTGTCAGCTACAGATGCTATTAATTTTGTTTAATTATTTGATGCATTAATGCTTGAAGCCCATGTAGCAAAACATAACGAGTACACACAACTTACATGCCGTTTCCTATTCTCTGATGATTTATGTTCAAAAATTCTGGCATATTTTCATTCTATTATTTTTACCTCAGGTTAGATTTCCAGGAGATGATGTAAATCTATATAAATGTTTTTGAAAATATCAAATTGGTATCATAGTAACAGAAAAACATGAGAAAAAGTGGGGCAGTGCTACATTATTTAGATGTATAGCCTATTGGGTTGCTATAACTCTCAGAAAATACACTGTAAATATGGATGCGTAGCAGAGAACAATGAGTGTTGTAGCAGTGAAAATTTACTGAGTTTATGCTTTATTAAATAAGTAATGAATTCTAGATATTTCTAACCTTAAATTGCAGAATATTTTTGCATCGGTAGTTATAAAAGTCTTTTAAATTTCTCAACAGAGCTGTTTTATTTTAAAAATGGTAATAACACTATGTTTCTATTCAGGTGAAATGGAACAACATTTTATTATTTTTATGTCCCATTTCTAAATGCCTTTCTGGAAAAAAAGTGTTCTTGAAATTGTTGGAGCAATGATTAAAGATTTCTTCATCCATGAACAACAGCTACATTTCTAATTAAAAACTTGTTCCATCAAATAGCTTGTTTAAGAATATAGCCAAAGTTCAAGCAAAATGCTGGACTAGAAATAAACAATTACATACATCATCACCCTTGATTAATATCCATAATATGAAGAGTAGGCAAAAATTAATGAGTTGTTTCCTATAACAGTCTTCACAAGTATTTTGAAAAATGTACAAAATTATATATTTTCATACATGCTAACTTTTGATAGTTAATTCATTTTTTTAATTTAATGTGCCTGATTTTTATTGTTAGGCTTCATGCCAGACATGGTAGTAAATCTAGACTGTCTAGTCACTTAACCCAGAATTTAGAAAGCACACAGAGAGGACACAGCTAGATTACTTGCTTTATTGCAACTATATACACAGAAGATCCATCTACTTACATAGACAAAATTCAAGGCCTATATCTGTATCTATATATTCCAGGATTTAAATGCTAATTGTTTAAAACTCTATTTTTATCACATAAATATATAATTTTTGCTCTGCAGATTGTGCCTTCGAATGTAATTGTGTCACATTCCTAGTAATTTTCTTGCATGCAGGCCCAGATGCACCCAGCATAAACCTAGCAATTCAAGAATAATATATTTTGGAACAGAAATATCTGAACTAAAGTAAAGGCTTGGGATTTCTGTTTAAGAAAAAGATACTAACCCATTTTTCCTTCTAATTTATACAGACTGCAATATTTGTAGTGCTCTCTTCATATCTTCATAGACTCATAGAATGGACAGGATGGAAAATATTTTGGAAATCATCTAGTTCAATTATGTTACTAGTGCCAAAATTCACTATGACAATAGATGGCCATCCATTTAGCCTCTGCTAAAATGTCTCCAGCAAATAAGAGCCTCTTACTTCCTGAGGCAGTCTGTTCCATGGCTGTTCTTCCTGATGTCCATAGGAAATCTGTTTCATTCTAATTTAAATCCATAGCTTCTCTTGTCTTCTGGATCAGCACTGAACAAATAATTTACTGGATCAACTGAATAGAAGTTCCCCATAGGAAAAACATGTTACAAATTATCATTGCTTGCTTAAATGTATACTGTGTGAGAAATGATTAAGTGTAGAATTGGAAGGCTTCTTTCATTCAATGAAAGCAACACAGAGAGATCTAGCTTCTCTCCTTCCAGCTGGATAGAGTGTTACAAGTTAAAATACCACTCATGAAGTGCCCTTCATAGGAAAATAAAATACTGGGCACAGCCAACATGTGTGTTATTGTATAGTAAATTCACTGGGTGATTTGCTCCATTATTCACTCTCAGCCAACATACTCACAGAGTTATTTTTTGTAATTATAAAATTCCTATATAAGATCCTTTGAATTCCTAGAGGAAAGGTAGGATATCTAATACAGGTAGTCTTTGCTTAGTGAGCATAATTGGGACTTCCCATTTGGTTGTTAAGTGAGTCACCATGGTCATTAAGCATGATATCATGTTTTACTTCCACATTCTTCATTAACTCTGCGTGTTGGAAGCCAGTTGTGAATCACATGAATGGAGATCCCGTGACCATGGGACACTGCAACAGTCATAAATGCACACGGGTTGCAAAGTGTCTAAATGGTGATCATGTGACCATAGAACAGTGCGATGGTCATAAATGCAAGGACTGGTTGCAAAGCTGGGGTTTTTTTATATTGTCATAACTTCAAACAGTCACTAACCAAGGCAGTCAGTAAGCAAGGACTACCTGTAAATAAATGTAATGCCATATTACACAAAACATGTTGCTCTTACTAGTAAATATGCTTGGCTACTGAAGTTTTAGTTTTTACACGTGAAAGTCATTTTCCAACCTCTTCAGAATTTTATGGGTTTGATTTATTAAGTTTGCTAGTTAAAATTCTTTTTAAGAATAAGAATGGGTTGTTTGCATGATATTTCCTATAAAAAGTGTATACAGTTTCTGGCCAATTAAACAATACAAAATTATTTCTAAATTTGAAGAAAAATGCCCTGATTTGCTTTAGAAGGAGTTAATAATTGAAAAACTGAGAAGATAAAAATATTGAGGGCAAAATCATGTTTAATGGTAACACATTTTGAAACAGAGTTAACGTATTTCTGTCTAAATAACAGTATAAAAATGTACTCTCCACATTTTCTGCATTTTTAGCAGTTGTAGGTTAAAAACAAAAACCAGTATTTACAGGAAGTCCTAGTTCCTCAGAGTTGTCCTCAAAGAAGCCTTGAGGCTTCATTTCCATCTGCTTGACATGTAGGACACAATCACCTGAAGGCTGCAGTGCAGAAAAGTTGTGTCACAGCCCTCGTAATGGATTCTTTCATTCTGCAAAACTCTTCTTTATCTGTTTATCTGATTTTTGTTATTAATATATATATATTTACAAATTGCATAGCATCTCATAGTAGGGTAGGCAAGCAAGGGAAATTCTTAAGAAATGAATAAATTCCTTGCAGGCAAAACAGTGTTATGCTTTGCTTAAAAATTTGACTCAAAATAAACGTTTAAAAGTGTACCTACTGCATTTTAGTTTTGTAGCTTTACCATGGCCATATGACCCAGGCTGCAACACGTCAGTTGTTTATAGTGTTTAAGTCAATGTTATTATAACTTTAAGATATTTTCTCCACCAGTTACAAAACTGCCTTATATTAAATAAGAAAAGTACTCCTTATAGCCTTGCATTGTCTGCGTTTCTTCTGATTAGTTTTAGTTCTTAGAGTCTCAGGTGGATTTTTCCCACATTTTAGCTGCAGATGTGAGAGCTTCAGTTAGAGATCTTCTGCATACAACTTATGTTACATACCATGAAACAATGTTATCTCTCTTTGTCCTTCATTTGAGGGTAATTAGAACTGGGCTACATCTATCTCACCACACAAATGTTGTCATATGTAAGTGAGATCATTGTCTCATAGGTATCATTTTGCTCAACCCCTCTAATATGTATTTATGTCTTGTTCAATTCCCAAGGTCAAAATTTGCCTCTCCCCTGTGAAGGATCTTGCATTTCAAACAAATGATAGAAAACTCTAACATATTTTTTTCTTCTTCTTAAGTCACTTAAAGATATGTAGATTCTATCCATACTGTTGAGCAGGTCTTTCCCCTACATATGTGTGTTTGTTTTTGTATTTAAAAAATTATACTGCCCTATTCAGATGACTCTACAGACTCTAGATTCTCTACAGATTAAATTCATAAAACTGATTTCATCCATTTATTATCTGTTCATTTATTTATGCTTAGAACAGATTCTACATTTTTGAAACTATTCTTTGCTCAGCTTACAAAACTACCACAAAGCATTTTTCTTTGCTTCTTAGAAAACAATTGATAAAGATAACATATTTCTATTTGCATAAAGAATCATATTATTTTCTAGTGTGCCAAATAATTCATAATTAAGCATACAATTATGTCCACACTTAATCAAAAGGGATTATTTTCTCTACTTATTTTCTCTACTTCAAAGGCTACTGTTTGTTTTCATATTAAAACAGAACTATCAGTATGCATAAAATATGTGAAAAATACTTGTTTTATATATACTTCTGAGTTAATGATTTAAAACTTCCAGAATTATAAGAATTTTTAATTTAAGTTTTCTATAATGAACTTTGTCAGCATTTTATTATCAAACACAATATTTAATTAGTGGAATAGTTAGTCAGAATGGTAAGATAAATTATTTTCAAACTCTTTCCGAGCCAACTGAAGTCCACAGCTTGTTAAACTGAAATATGTCTAAATAATACACTGATTCCAAATCATTACAATGAGTGTACAGTATATCCAAATTAGACTTCTGTTGTATAATTCTTACTTAGCTAAAATTAAATTTTGTCTGTTTGCTACAAGACAGAATTATATAATAAATCACAGTGAACATAGATTAAAATGGTATTCAAAGATAGATAGTATTTTAAGTATTATTTCTGCATAGATAATTTGTTTCTTTTAAAATTTGTCAGTTCGATGGGCTTTAAAGATTTCACATAGTATATTTTAAGGAAGCAAAGAAAATTAGTTTAATTTACAAGTTCACACAGTATTTCAGACTACCTTGCCAGTTTTGATTATGATCATTCTGTCATTTCTTATGATTTTATGAAGGAGAAGAATGCCATAAATATAATGTCTAGTTGGATGTCCCCAGCAAGACATGATTTCAATCAAAATTACAAAATGTGCATATGATATCATAATGCAAATTCTGCCTATGATGTATTTGCATATGATGTTATGATATGTATATAAAAGGGACTGATTTTGTGTCATGATATCATAATCATTTGCCCCTACCCCATCCCCTCACTGCTGTACATCATGTTAGTTGATCAAGTCTGAATATAATTAAAATTTCTTCATTACTGATTGAATTGCTTATTTTAGATATGTTTACCCTGTCTGTTTTTCAAAAGGGGCTGAAATCCTGATTTTCCCTCAGACACTGGGTAAAGAAGTTATGTGAGCCTATATTAATTGTATTAAGATATGAACTATCTTCAGCATGGGGTTTTGTTTTTTTTTTGGTTTATTGCTGTTTTTAATTTTTTATTGGCCACATGGAAAGTAAGTGGCCATATAAATTGAAATAATAAATACCTGATTATGATAATCCATACAGGATTCCAGTGAGAGATACCAGATAAAGTAGTAATCCATTGTGTGTGTGTGTGTGTGTGTGTGTGTGTTTAATCAATAGTTCTTTTGATCATTCCCTGATTGTATGCATTGGCTAATGTTAATAAGCTTATTATCTAGATATGCATTCATACCAAAGGCACAGATTATTTTAATTTAAAACATTGAGGTAATTGTTGACTGGGTAATATATCTTATGTCATTATGAAAAAAAAAATAAATTCAACATATACAGTTAAAAGGCTCTAGGATGAGATTTTGTTCGTTTGAAATAATTTAATTTTGAACATAATCAAGAATAGGCTTTTTAATTTCTTCTCATTCCACTGAAATAGGAATTTGCAAATAAAGAGACATATTCTATTTTTGCCTTCATTTCTCACAGTTGAAAAAATACAAAACCAGTGGGATGAAGTGCAGGGTCATATTCAGAACCGAAGACAACAGTTGCATGAAATGTTGAAAGATTCCACACAATGGTTGGAAGCAAAGCAAGAAGCTGAGCAGATGCTAGAATGTGCCAAAACCAAGCTTGGAAAGTGGAAGGAGATTTCTTATACAGTGGAAGGACTAAAGATACAAAATGCTGAACTCAAGGTACTAGTGGAAAATCAGAAAACAAAAATAGCACAAAACTCAAACAAGTATTTAAACATTATTGAAAATTAATTTAGAATAAAATAAAGAGTATCCTTCATATTTCCTCTGCTTATAACACCATACTTCCCAATAATGCAACATTATGTTCTGTTACTATTTAATCATTCAATATATATTCAATTTGTATTACAATGTATATGTACATTTTCTGCATAAGCCACAATGGCTTCTTATTAAAAGATACAAAATACAAGCAAAAGCAACCACAGAATATTCAGTAAAATACTCAGTAAAGCCATATATGTGCACTCCAGTAAAGGATTTTTAACTAGCTTGTGATGTATCTTCATAGTATCTAATTTGTAACTATTTGCAAATCTGTTTCAATGAGATAGGGAACAAGTGGATGTTCATTTAAATAACAAGTGTGGTTGTTTACTAATTCAGAGAATGTTTTATTGTGAGGTAACTAAGTTATTAAAGGAAAGAAGCATGAGTTTTTATAGTAATATAGAAAAAGACCAGAGTAAAGCATAGTAGTATTAGGTAAAAATAACAAGGAGAAAAAATGAAACCAAGGGTGCTTTGTAAAGCCAAATTCTAGAAAATCCAAAGTTCGCAGCTCTAGTCAGGAAAGGAACACTGATGGTCTAGACATTCCAGTTAAAGACCTTAAGCTGGAAATATGATAGTCTTTGAGAATAGTCCTGTGATTTCTATGTTACTCTGAAATCTATTGATGTGGGCAACAAAATTGGGCTTTCTCCAGGTCTGCTGTGGTGTGGTGCATATATTCTTGTTTCAAATCAAAATTCATCCTAAAAATTGAAAAGCCACTTCTGAGAATCCTCCACAGATTGTGCTGTGCTGTTATGTGAGACACCAATTGGTCTAAAGTGGGCTTTACGTGCTTCAGCCACATATTCTAGTGCAGAAGCCCTTAAAATTAACTATGCATCAACTCAGGTATTAGTTTTTGCTAAGTGCCCCACAATTTATGTCTGGCAACTGAATAAGCACTGAATCTATTTTATTTACAGTTGTTATTATCCAATCAATGTGATTTTATTTCTCTTCATGTGCCTAAATTTTGTTTTACTATTTGAAAAATATGTCACATCATGACTTCACCAGTTTTGTAATTATTGGGTTTTACTGTTCTTTTTATTTGCTGCCTGACATTTTGTTTATTTTCTGGTTTTCAGCTGGTTTATTTTATATTAGAGTTTGGAGTTTTCAGAAAGGATTATGTTGCCTGACATAATGATATTAGCAGATTGTTATTAGCAGATTGACTGGGATTGAAATTAAATTTTTGATAGGTTTTCCTTTCAATGTATATAGTAGCATTTCAGTCTAGTGCTTTTTAAAAATGTAAGCTGTTAATAGTACAAATGGTTACAAATTTATAGCTTGCACACTTTAGTTTAAAATTATTATCTATTTCAAATGAAAAAGCTCTGCTGCTGATATGAGGCATAAGATCATGGACAAACTAGCTACAGTCAACCCTTGAGACAATTACCAAGGCTCAGGGGAGAAATATCATCAGATAGTATGTTAGTAGATGCCAATAGAGCCCTCATGACAATGTCTATTACCACTATAACTCAAACTAATGAACTGATATATGCCTCATAGTACAGCCACTGTAATCCTGGAGATGCTTGGCTACATGATCAAAGGGAATAGTAGTACATAACCACGCTGGAAAATGAGGTTGGAGGCTAAGATCAAGGCAACTCGGACAGAAATTTGTCAGCTGGTGGAACTACAGAAGGGTGTGGAGATTAAGGATAAGACTCGGCTATTGAAAAAATACAAGGGCCTGACTCCATCTGAAGCCCCAAAGACTGCTAAGCAAAGGCTCACAGCACTGGCTGCAAGGCTAAGGAGATACATTAGAGAAGCAGAGGTAAATGCCCTGTTCTCCAAAGAACCATCCAAGGTGTACTCCCAACTGCAGTGTAACAACACAGTAACAGCAGAGCCACCAACAGCAGAAACTGAACAGTACTGGAAGAACATGAGAAAAAGAAAACACATGACACCAGTGCAAAGTGGCTGCAGGACCTGAGAGCAGACCACAGCAATCTCCCAGAACAGGAACCAGTCACCATTACAGTAGCAGACATCCAACAGCGGTTCAAGAACATGAAGAGCTGGACAGCAACTGACCTGGACTTGATCCATGCTTACTGGCTAAAGAAACTAACAGCAGTGCATGAATGCCTAGCATCACCAGCTGCTAGCAGCAGGCTCCCACTCAGACTGGCTAACACAAGGAAGGACAGTGCTGATCATGAAAGACCCCCACGAGGGATCAGCACCATCCAACTACCAGCCAATAATCAGCCCTTCCTACAACATGGAAAGTCCTATCAGGCATCATAGCCACCAAGCTATAGGACCATATGGGCCAGTACAATGACACAGCTCAGAAGGGCATTGGAAACAACACAGAAGCTCAAAACACCAGTCGCTCATAGATAGAGCAGTCGCCCAAGACTCAAGGTTTAGACAGATCAATCTGAGCACAGCCTGGATTGACTGCAGGAAAGCCTACAACTCAGTACCACAGACATGGATCTGTGAATGCCTGGCACTATACAGAGTCAACAGGACAATAAGGACCTTCCTCAAGAACTCAGTGGGACTGTGGAAGACAATACTGGAAGTCAACTCAAGACAGCTTGCACAAGTGGCCATCACATATGGCATATACCAAGGTTATGCACTGTCCCCACTGCTTTTCTGCATAGGCTTGAGCCTCTTAGCCAGATAACCACAAGGACTGGATATGGATACAAGTTCAAGAGTGGAACTACCATCACCCACCTCCTCTACATGGGTAACATCAAGCTGTATGCTAAGAGTGAATGAGACATTGACTCACTGATCTACCTGACACAGATCTACAGTGAGGACGCTGGAATGTCATTCAGACTGGAGAAGTGTGGCTGGAGGATAGTAAAGAGAGGGAAGGTAGTTAAGGAGGACATGGAGACTGCTGATGCGAAGACCCAGAAGCTCCTCACAATGTAGAGGTTTCCACCTCAAGTCCAACACCCAGAGACTGTACACCAGCCAGTAAGAGGGTGGGCAGGGTTTAGTAAGTGTCAAAGCCACTGTCCTGGATGAAACCCAAAACATCCAGGAGTACATCAGTGAGATGGCACCCAAAGATAAGCTGCTGAGAGAATGCCTGTGGCAGTAGCAGACATGGCATGAAGTTCAAGCAGAGGAAGTGCCACGACAAGACAAGCCCTGCATGGGATGTACCATCAACAGATAGGTGAGGCGGCCAACATTGGGAAATCCTACCGGTGGCTGGAAAGGGCTGGACTAAAGGACAGCACTAGGCACTGATCATAGCAGCACAAGAATAGGCACTACTCACCAGATCCATAGAAGCAGGGGTCTACCACACTAGAGAGGACCAAGGTGCAGACTGTGCAGAGAGCCCTCAGAGACAGTCCAACACATAATGGCAGGGTGTAAGATGCAGGCAGGAACAGCATACACTGAATGGCACAATCAAGTAGCTGACATTGTGTACAGGAACGTCTGCACAGTGTATGGCTAGACCGTTCCAAGTCCAGATTCCACAGAAGGTCATAGAGAATAACAGACTAAGATCCTGTGGGACTTCCAGATCCAGACAGACAGGCTGGTACCAGCCAATTAACCAGACATCGTGGTAATAGACAAGGACCAGAAGACAGCGGTAGTAATAGATGTAGCAGTGCCAAGTGACAGCAACACCAGGAAGAAGGAGTATGAGAAGTGGAGAAGTACCAGGGCCTGAAGGAAGAACTAGAGATGATGTGGAAAGTAAAGGCTAAAGTGGTCCCAGTGGTGGTAGGAGAACTCAGGGCTGTGACTCCTAAGCTGGGGGAGTGGCTCCTGCAGATCCCAGGAACAACATCAGAGTTCTCTGTCCAGAAGAGTGCAGTGCTAGGAACAGCTCAGATACTGTGCAGAACCCTCAAACTCCCAGGCCTCTGGTAGAGAATCTGAGATTGAGGAAAATGCATACCATCCACAAAACAGACTCTTTTAATTGGGTATTGTTCTTTGTAGAGCTGATAAATGCTGATTGTTATCTACATCTAAAATGATATGCAGAAAAGGAGGGAAGATTTTTTTTTTAATGCTGAAACTTATTTGATGCCTCTGCACCTCATGGCATTATCTGTAAGAAAGTTCTCCAAGGCCCATCCATAGCATCTGTTTCCTATACTAGGACTTGTAAAAGTAGCAATATAGTGCTCTTTGGCAGCAGTGAGTGAATTTAGCTTCTAGTTCGAATATTTGTGTCTCCTCTATACTCAGCCTATATATCTATAAATTAATTCAATTATTAAAAACAACATGAGTCTCCTCCTTCCAAAGGAAATCAACACTAATAAGTGTTATTCCTTTATATATAAAGGGTTAAAGCTATAACCATGCTATACATGCACATATGTTTCTCTAATGCGTAAGTCACTGCAGTAGTTCATTGTTATTCAATTAAGTAATATTAGAATACAAAGAAACTTTTTCCTGTTTGTTTAATTTATTTTAGGGGGAATGTCTATTTATGCAGATTTTTTTTTTCTGTAAAAGCATTGCTTTTAATTAATCTCTGATTTATAATTTCTTTAAACATTGTGAATATATGTCAACAGAATTGCTTACACATTTCCCTACTTCATTGAGTGAATGAGGAAGGAATGAGGACATAAAATATGTCACAGTAAACTTAGCTAATAAAGCTCTATATAGCCCTTACTATCAGAAGGAAAGGAAGGGGAAAAACATATTTAAGAGGTAAATGATGCCTGAAAGTAAAAGGGGAGTGCAGAAAAGGAAAAAAAAAAGTGTCATTAGTTTAATTATAAAAATTCATTATATGAAGTCATGTAAAACAGAAAATAATGGGACTCTAGTAGGTTGGCTGATAAAACAGATATAGTATCATTGTGGTCTCCAGTTAGTTCGGAAACATTAGAAGTGTTGACTAAAGATTGGAAATCTTTCAAAGTTTTTGAAAAGATTAATTATTTCCTCAGAGAGAATAAGGCTCTTTTCCCCCTTCTAAACATTCTAACTGATATTGCTGTTTAGTAATGTCATGAATTAACAGATAAAAGTACTGAAGTTAATTGCTAGAAACACCACTTTTTAAATATCCTTGTAATGGATTCAGAAGGCCCATTAAATAGTGTTCTTTAGAAAGGATTACAAAGTTATTTAAATTTGAAAAAAGTATACTTTTCCTTAGTAAAATTTACAAGCCATTACTTCATTCTGTTTTATCAATAAAGCAGTATTTGTTGATTCTATACTTCAATATTTTTAAAAAATGAAATGGGTGGTTTTACCATAATAAGCATATAGTAATTTCTAGCATCCAGAACTGGGGATTAGAAATGAGTAAAATTCCATATGACTGTAAGTCAGTGCATACTGTATATGAACATAATAAATAACAAGAGGTGCTATAGGCCATAGCATTGAATTTAATCATTTAAGCTTTTTCAGATCTACAAAACCTGCAAAAACATTATGGGATAATATTCATTTATGTATCTGATGTTCAGTCTTAATGTCATATATTAATATTGGCATCTATTTGTTATCAATACAAACAAGAAAAATATTCACAGGTGAATTCTTAAGTGTATAGCAGTTTACAAATTAAGAAATTTACAAATTAAGAAATAATTTGTAAGTTCTGCAAACTGTCATAACAGGGAGTCATAAAAATATATCAATAGACTATGAAAAAATGGTATTATTTTACTTCTTATGAATGTCGAGATGTAAATAGTTCATGGGATTGTACTTAAATGCTTTCTAATTAAAATGAAAATTTCTAAAACAGTGATTCTGATGAAAGTGAAACAAAGCTACCCAAATCAATCAAATGCAGAAGCAGTATTTTGAACATCATTCCTAACATATTCCCATATATACTAGGGAAAAGTAGTAAGCAATAAAAATTATAGTACATTATACTTTCAAAGGGAATTAAAGTACCTTTGTGTGCGTATGTTTAGAACTATTCCAGTAGGTGGCACTCATTACATAATAACAGATAAAGCAATTAAAAAAAAATAAAATGGGTGCAAAGTAACTTTTATTTATTTATTTATTTTGTGCATCACAGTTGCTCTACCTCCCAACATGTTTCACTCGCATAGACATAAATGGAGTAAAATTTACAGTGTTTAAACCATTCATAGTGGGCGGTAATATTATATCTACACAGAAGACTCTGTATATATCATAGCTAACTTATTTGCACCATCCAAATTTCTTCTGAAAGATAGTGCAGTCTGGGAGGGGAGAAAATTGTTTAATTTGGATTTAGAATTTATTTCTCCTCCTGTTCTTCTTCTTCTTCTTCTACTACTTCCATTTTTATTTTTATTTATTTATTTGCTTATTTGCTTGCTTATTTATTTATTTATTTATTTATTTATTTATTTATTTATTTATTTTACATTGCTCAGCCAGTCCTGTGGTCAAGTTTCAGGTCTCTGTGTTTTTGAGAAAAATAAATAAATCAAACCCTGTTCTACTTGTTTATAATGTGCAATTTAGAAACGGATTCATTAACATTTTCCCAGAAGAAAATAAATTGCTAGATCACCACCATGTACACTATTAGTTTACTTTGTGTACATTTTCTAGTCATATGTGAATCATCATCGTCGTCATCATCATCGTTGTTGTTGTCGTCGTCGTTGTTAGTAGAAACTGTAAAGCTACCAAGCCATCTTTTCCCCTTAAAAGGCCTCTGGAATGATTTTGTGTGGGTGAACCTCAGAACCTAGGAGGTGAGATAAGATTATGGAAAAATAGTCTACCCACAAGCTTGCAGAACTGCAGCACTGAAGAACAAACACTAAAAAAAAATGTTTTGTCCTGTTTCAGATAAATTGTTGTGGAATTAAAAAAAAAAGAAAGCACTCTCAAATGTGCTCAACATGATGGGATTGTATAAGTCCAGAGCTGTTTTTAAAGTGCTTCAAAGACTTTGTGGGATCCCCCAAATAACCCAAACTTTAACACTTTTAATTGAATGAGAAAGGTGACTTACCCAAGAAATTTGCATAGCATATTAAGCAATAGACTAACAAGCTAAAGCATTTCAGATATTTGTAACTGAAAAGGTTATATGTTTCCATCATGAGTATTTAAATGGCTTTGTGAATTCTTTCAGTCTGTGTAGCTTACTGAGGCCTTTCTCAAAAGCAGCTCATATTTTTTCTCTCTTTCCAGCAATTTGCAAAAGAGCTACGGCAATGGCATATAAATGTGGATGTGGCAAATGATTTGGCCCTTAAACTTCTTCGGGATTACTCAGCTGATGACACCAGAAAAGTACAAATAATGACCAATAATATGAATGATGCATGGGCCACCATTAATAATAGGTAGGACACAATGTTTATGATCACACTTGTAAAATGGAATGAAAATCCTGTTTCCCCAATTCAAGAAAATGCATGAAATAGTAACAATTAAAGGCTTAAGAGATGTGGGCATGGTGGAAACAGTTCTCCAGTTGTTTTTTGTTTTGCTACCATGTGTTTCAGAAGATTCCTTTCGAAGGAAATGTTTCTTCTTTCAAATACATTTTAATCAATGTGTTATTTACTAATTAAATTATTCATTAAAGGCCTGACATTGTTCTCTGAGCATTTGAGTTACGGCTTATGATCCCTAATTTTGTTACATTACAGTTCTATCAGTATTTGTCCTTCTCTTCCAAAATTCATATTTAGTACTTAAAATCCCATTAAAATTTAAGAACCATGATCAATTATTGAGTGTTGTAGTGTTTTTTAAAAAATGAATGAGAGGCTTGCCCTAGCATCATGGGTTTCACAGAAAGTCAGAAACTTTACCAATATTTGTTTTTCTTATACTGGGTAGTTATTAAAACTCTCATAGCTCCTTTATCTCATCTCTCATTATTTAGTATAGATATCATCAATTCTAAAAGTTATTTTATAGTCTTCCTCTATATTATGAATCACCTGTTATAAAATATATACAAAAATACCTGAAATAAAATAAGTGTTATTAAAGCAGTAAAAGTAAAGTCATTGTTTTATATTGTTTATTCAGTAAGATGCACAATAATGAAGTTGATTTCTCTGTTTTTCTTTTTCTTTTTCTTCTTCTTTCTTTCTTTTTTTTTTAGACTTTAGCATGAGGCTTTATAGTTTATACTCTAAGGCAATGAATGCAGTTTTAAATTGCTTTTAATTACAATTAAGGAGTACACTCAGAAGACTCTGTGGTGTAAAATATAATCAGAGGTCTTGCATAGATATGGAAATTATTTCAATTAGCATTCTTTTCTGTATTTTTAAAATTCTAAATAATTTCTCACTTTTAAACAAACATTTCATATTATATGTTTAGAAACAAGCTTCACGTTTTAAGTAACTTGAATGAAAAAAAATTATATTAGAATGTTTCAGAATATACAGTATTAACAACTTTTGCCGTCTCCTTGTAAGTAAAAATAAATAAACAAACAAACAAGCAAACAAACTTACATTCCTGCTCATACTTATTTCTCTTGGGTCCCTGTATGAAGTCCCTTCTCTTCTAAATCCTTTTCTATATTGAGATAGAAGTTGACTGTTTACTTTTTTGTTTCTTTGGTTTGATATCCTGTGATCTTGAGAATATGCTAAAATTAAAGTTTGGTCAGATTGTTCCTTCGAGATCAGAAGTAATTTTGATTGGAAGAGAATCCAACAGTCAATAACTTTCCTGGTTGATCTTGGAAAACTCCTAAAGTGTGTGGATTCAGCTCCAGAGGCATAATCTCTGAAGACTTTTTATACTATTAACCACTATGGGCACTAGGAATAAGGAGTAAGCAAGGGATTCCTTCTTGGTCTTTTTCCTTGTTTCTGCTTTTCATTGACTATAAATTCTTAGCCTCCCCTTCAGCCTGCTCCTAAAGGGAGAATATTTCCTTCTGCTTTTTCCTTTATATCACCATGAGGCCAGAAAGTTCAAAGGTTGAAGGCTTTTTTTTTCCCTATCAAACCAAGTAATTCCTTAATTCAGTTTGTATTTTTGCATCTTAAGCATCCATTTCTACGTAATTTTAATGGGCTTGGTTATGCTCAATCATGCTCTGCTAAATATTGATCCCAGTGAATGAACTGCAAAATTCCAACCAGGGATATCACAACATTTTCCTTTCAAGAAGAAACCCTGATGGAAGTTGAAGAAGAGACAAGATGAGGCAATCCTTTGATCTAAAGGAATCAACAGGTTCCTAGTTCCTTGATATGGTCCAACTGAGGAAAATATCGCAAGGAAGTCATAGATACAAGACAAAACATTTTCTTCACCCCTATTTGTTAGTGTCCATAAAACATGACCTCAATATTAAGTTTTATTTCTTTTTCTTTCCCTTGTTTTAAAAATGTCCTTACATTTCTGTCTATAAAGCATGACATATATGGCTAGTTCTACTAGGAAATCCAAGTTTGGAATCCCAGTTACAAATCCTTGTAGAATAGTTGTGTACATTGTAGCACTGATTTTACTTTGCTTCAGCCACTGCCAACTCTCACTCCATTTCGGATTTATTCTGGTATGCCCTGAAGATATTAAGAAGAAAGCTGTGATTTGTAGATCTTCAGAGGGCATGTCACACAGGGCTATTCTAAGTTCTGAAAGAACTGAGAAGATTAGGACATCCTGGATATCTGAAAAGAGATAAATGTACATTTTAATATCCATCCTAATTATGCATTTTCTTTTCTTATTTTCACAAAGTCAGGGCTGCTGCCTTGACATCCCATGCCATCTTCCTAATGTACCTATGTTGGAGAGAAATGGCATCAAGAAGTACTGAGATGTAAAACTGACTGTTAATGTGAAGTGGAATTTTAAGCATCTGTTCTTGTATCCACTGAATGAAGTACAAGTAATGTTTGACATTTCCATTAAATGATAATTCTACTACATCTTCCATATGGCAATATCATGCTTCATCAGCTATTATAGTAATTATGTAACTATTTTCTTTTTATAGCCTGAACTTTCAAATATCTATCCATCCTTGGTGCTATAAATTGCAGTTCTTCATTGTATCGTTCCCTGAGTATGAACTTTTACAATGCTTCACTTCATCAATTGCGATAGTAACAATGTTTCTTTTTGGATTGGCTTTTAACAAATCCAGTTGAAATCATAAATTTTATATCAAGGATTTGATTGGTTTATGCTTACACATTATCCCAAATAGTTTGAGATGCTGTTAGTTTAACAAATACATATCCTAATTTCTCTTCACACCTTTCAGCCCCATGTCACAGAGGGGGCTGAAAGAACAGATGTGATTTGAAAGTCATTTGCTTAATATTGTGTATCTTAAATATTTTCTCTTATGCAAATTGTGAACTGATATTCAAAGTAAAAGGGTTTTAGATAATGTGGATGGTATTTCCTCCAGAAATTGTAGGAACTGGAAGTCAATTAACATTTGAAACAGGATTGGCTTGAAGATTTTTTTTCAAGAAAATTATTATGGAAATAAAATTTTGAAAAGTACTTATTAATGCAACAATGTTAAAGGGTTAACACAATTACAAAATTAATAAGCATAACAATAAGAGAAAAAAGGGAGGGAGGAAATTCCTGGAAATTTGTTATAAATAGGACAAATCCAAAATCTTCAACCATATTGTTTGATAGTCTTCTCTATTGTCATTTTGTCAGCAAAAGACTTATTCAGATGTTGACAAAACAATACGTATCAACAATTCATTGCTGCAAATCAGTTGTATGTTTTTATTTGCATGTTGCATAATAATTATTTTGGCCAACTCCCATGGCTTAAAAAATGCACAGTTATATTTTGATATATTCCAAATACTGGAGATTTAACTAAGAAGAACATATGCACCCTTAGCATATGATTGATCCAGAGTTATGTTAACAATCCAGAGCACAACAATAATTGGACAAAATAATTAGAATATCGGTTAATATTCTAATTCCTGAGTTCCATCTCTAACAGAAAAGTAATTGTAATCAATCCTTATTAAACATTATCTGTATTAACGTTATACTGTATTAATATTCAGTATACACAGATAGGATTTTTTTTTAATTAACTGAATTTCAAGATTATAGGAAACTAATGTCCCTTTTTTTTAATGTGATTGTCCATTAGAATGTCCATTGAAATGTCATTTAGGTCAGAGCATAACATTCAGGATCATGTTATTCCAAAGATGATGTGAATAATTAATATCAATGAATAACATATCAAATATCCACTAAATTAAAATCAGACATTCAATCTAGCAAAGCATTATGAATCTAAGAATATAATTTGAATGTTGGAATGTTACAACCTAAAAAAAAAAATCCAAAGTTTGATTCAGATCATCTCTATTATATAGTCCACTGATCTATATACAACTATTGAAAACAATTATGTATTTGTTTCAGAAAATCTGTAGTTGAACCTTGTAAAGTTAAGAGTAGTAAATGTACAGTACCCAATCTGACAATAAATATTAAGAAATACCTTCTCCATTTGATTTTTATTTTTTTGGCTTGAAGATTATAGGTCTATACTTCTAAGCCTGCTTATGAATATTCTGAACGTAGTTGGAGCAATGAAAAAAAAACCTCCCAGCTCACATTAAAATTTCAATTCTAGTTTCTTTTTTTTTTTTAAAGAGATCTACATTTACATTACTTTTTTTTTTTTAAAAAAGGCATCTACATTTATATTAAATACTTATTTTTTTTAAAAAGTTCAAGGTAGAGTACATCTCATATTTTAATATGTTAAATAAATCTACAGTGAGAAATGGCAATTAGAAAGAATTTGAGAGATTGTGAGAAGGCTGAATAGGAGATGGAAGTACAGATGGGAGAAGAGTTAGAAGAGTTCTACCGCAGCATAGTCCTGGCTGCAAGAAGGCTGGGAAGAATAAATTCAAAATATTCAAAAGAGTCTGCCTTAATGAACATATTAATAAAAAAGGGCTGGAGATTCTTATCATAGTTTCCAAGATTCTGTACCTTATCTGTAATTCCTGCACTAAACCGCCTTCCTGAAGTTTGTGTGATTCTTGGTTTGTTGATCATGTCTTCTGACAGAGGGCTTGACAGCTAGTTTCCCTTGAACTACTATTCTATCCTGGCTTCATGAACCTTGAAAGTCTATTTAAAAAGTAAGTGACTAATGTTCACTTTACTCTGCTTCTTATATATTATTACTTGACTTGTGTTACTGATTTTGTTTTAAGAAGGAATTTATGAATTCCTCTCTTGGATGTGGAATAGTTTGCTGTAGTCATATGTAGATGTTAGCCACTTTTCAGCCTTTCCCTTGGTGCTTGAGAAATTTGGAATGCATGCACTTCTAGTAATTATCTTATTTTTTAAAATAATTTTTATTAAAGTTTACAAATGGAAAGATAAAAGACTAATACAAACTATTACTATAAAAAAATAAAGAAAAAAAGTAAAAGGTGCAGAGAAAAAAAGAGAATAATAATAATAAAAAGAAATATAAAGAAATTAGTCCCCGTTCCCTCCAGATGAGTATAAACAACTTCAGTAACTTAACATCTTCTCTAATATTTCAATAAAAAAAAAAAATCTTCTTCCCATATCTCATCTCTTATCAATAAACAAATTCTAAAAACTCATCATTCAGTCCTAATCACCAAAAGTGCATTAAGAGCTACGAGAAATATCATATATACGTATTTTCACCTTAATCAAATAAATCCATTTTGTATTCCAACTTATTACTTTCTCTGAAAAATAAAACATCTCTTCCATATCTTACCTGTTGTCTATAAACAAATCTTTAAAGCCTCGATATTCAGTCCTAGTTAAAAAAAAAAAAATTCAATTAATAGCTACCAGAAACCACAAGATATATATTTTAAACGTGGTCGAATAAATCCACTTTATATTCCTTCCATTTACTTTTTAAAAGCTTGATCTTAATCCCTTCAAATAATGTCCCACAAGTTTATTTCTCATCATTTTCTTTGTCTCCTCTCAGAAATTTCTTCACTAGTTTAACACATCTCTTTTGTAAATCCAAGATAAGAAAGCTTTCCAAATCACATCTCTTTTGTAAATCCAAGATAAGAAAGCTTTCCAAATTTGTATATCCCCTTTAATTTTTTTTGTTATTGTTTTATTCAATGAACACGTACACATACACACAAACATAACTTGCTCTCAACTTCTATTACTTTTACATATACATTTAGTAATTATAAAATGAAACATTAAACATGCACCCCACCCCCAGGGCCAGTATTTTACTTGATCATTCCTCTTTCCAAACCCTTTAATTATTAAGACATCAGCTGGTTTCATTTGTAAATCCAATGTGGCATCTCTTTCCATATTACATTTGTAGTCTGGCATTTTAAAATCCATCTTCAGATCCATCTTCAGATCAGCCTCAGTCTGTCCCTTTGTCCAGTAAAATCTGTTCCTTTTCTGTAGCCTCTGTTAAATCCATTTTTATAGTGGCAGACAAGAGTAATTTCTGGGTACATTGTTCCCAAATATCCTTGATTAGTATTGCTCCATTGTATTAATGGATTTCTTCTCCTTTAATTGTTATCTTTAGTTCTCTCTGGTTCCCTCTAGTCAACCTTCAAAGTCCCCTCTTATCATATGTTTATTTTCCAATCAACAAAACTTTCCCACGGGAGGATTTCTTACAGTTAATTTCAAAACCTTCATATATATTTGTATAATATTTTAAACAACCCACAGAAAATATTCTTTCAAGTCCATCTGGCCCCTTAACTTTCCAAAATCAACATTCTAATCCCCCTTTTGCTGTTTTTCAAAAGTATTTTTTTTTCTTTTTCATCCTTAAATTTACATTAACTTCTTTCATCAAGGATAGAAGGAAACTCTCCTGGTATAATGAAACTTGTCCCTCTGAAGGTTCTTAACATTTCCAAAAAAAACAAAAAAACAATAAGGCAATTTCCTAAGGCGATTAAGAGAGGAAGTGGATGAACCCAATGTCCTTTTGAAGGTGCTGAACCCTGGCTTAGGCAAGATGATTTTCTCCCCGACTCCCAGAGCTCCAAAACTTGCCAGAGATCACTATTTTACAATCTCTTTGTGGGGGGCTTTTGTATGGAGCAAGCTTATGGGTGATTCTAGTCCTCTCCTTAATCTGGAGAGGAGTTCTGAAGAGTGGATCCATTCACCGGCACTGCAGCCGTCAGCTCCACTCTTTGGGCAGCCATCTTCAGTCCACCATTGCTTTCCAAGAAGTCACTTCTGGGAATTATCTTATGGAATGACAGCATGCCTTAGCTTCTTAACCATCAATGAAGATTTTTATTCTCTGACTGTATAAATAACTTAGTGCAAGCTATGCTGAGGGATTGTCACCTATTCTGTGTAGTGTTCTTGTCATCTAGAACTATGACTTAAAAGTGATTGTATTTTTTAAAGCATCCAGGCAAATATTATTTGAAAAAGTAAGAGTGCAGAGATTTCCTGAGGCAATTTGCCATTATTCCTCTCTGTTGCTAGTTAACTGTAAACTTCAAGATAACCACCATATATAAGAAAGAATAATAGGCATGCCTCCAGCTACTCTTCAACAGTTTAATAATATCAACCAATCAAGAACTATGTCAATCAATACAGTGGTCACATATATGTAAGGAGTTGATGAATTCACAGTGCATCACAACATAGCAATAATGTAACATAAGAGTACCACAATTCAATCAAATTCAATAATGCAGTTGCTTTAACCTGACACTTCCAGTTGTTGGACTGACATTTGGTATTGGGCATTTATAGGGCAAGATATCTGTTATCAATGTGTTCCACTTCATAGGAGACAGGCTATTTGTGTGAATTGCTTTTCTTTGTTTATAAACTGAACATTACTTGTAGTTTTCAATCAGAGCAAAATTCTCCCATGTGCTCTAAATTAACATAGGATTAGACTAAAGCAGTGCTTGTCAACCTCAGTAACATGCTGGCTGGGGAATTCTGGGAGTTGAAGTCCACATATCTTCAAGTTGTTGAGGTTGAGAAACACTAAAGAACTATAACTTAATGCTAAAGTTGCATTTAATTATTGGTGATGCTGTAATTAGGTGCTATGATATACAGTGCTTTGTCATGGAGCATAAACAGGGCATTCAGAGATGTGGAAACAGCTCTTTTTATCCTTTCCCCTCATATATGGAAGAAAAATTTCTTGTGCCAGATCCAGAACTGAATTAAAGTTGCACACTGATTGAGATTAAATATACTTGTTTCCTGTGCCTTCTCCTTCCCATTAATAATTGCAGTCTGTTTCAGCAATTCTGATGGAACAGCTTTGTTGGAGCATCTATCATAGCAGTGGGAATTTTTCCTTGTATTCTTCCAATGTAATGAGATTTCTGAAAAATGCTGTAGTTTCAGCAGAGTATTTCTCTCTTTCCATTCTTTTATTGAAATATAACAATTTAGAATGGCTTGGCAAACTTGTAGCCTAGAAAGCAGGAAAGCTTGAGCAATGTGGCAGTTGTATATTTTACCCTTGTTTGACATAAATTCCCATTTTTAGGTACAAATGTCCTGTATATTTTAATTAATTTGATTACATAGTAAATTAGCATTACAGAGTAGCCATCAAATCTCAGTAAGCTATGCTGTACTTGAAATGCATAGGCTGGACAAACAAGGAAATATAAAAAACCAGAAGATATTATATTTTGACTGTCAATCATAGTTAATTCAGAAAAGGTATTTTTATTGAATATCTGCCAACTTCTGTTCTGTTTAGCATAGCTAGATGCTGTCAATTGCTTAGTATTTTCCTCATGTCCTCTTATGTTGCTTTTTAATGCTGAGCCATAATGAAAATGGCATTCTAACTTCCGTAATTGCCAGGTTTATTATTTTTTTATGGGTGTTTCCTCTATTCCTTGTTTTTAGACAGCTAGAAAGATGCACAAAAATCGTATGTTCTAATTCCTTGGCAAGAGCCAAAACAACTTGTAAATACATGCCTTTATCTTTTAGAAATAGATACTAACACCAGATAATGAAATTCTGTGATGATTCTAGGTAATAAGGAACTATGTAGTTAGTATCATTCAATGACTTAACTACCTTATGAGAAAGATGCTACTTAGAACTAAGAAAGCAGCTGTCAAATAATCTGGATGTAAAATTGTTGTAACAAAATGATGTACCATCTAGACCAGGGTTTCTCAACCCTGGTTAAAATTATTTTAAAAATTATTTCAAATTCTGGCAACATGCTCCCGAACAAAAATCTAGTTACAACTCTTTCTGAGCTCTCTAGTTTAGGACTGTGTTTATTGGTTGAATCTATTCTTAATTTTTGATGTGAGATGGGGAGACCATTGATAACAGGTGAACTCTATATTGCAGGAAGGGAGGAATATATAGAAGGAAGGGGAGGAAGAAGTGCATTTTTCAAGAAATGGACTTGTCCAACTTAGTCTGTGACATCAGTCTGTCCCTCCTGCATCATTTCCCTGCTGTTTTCCAGTAGTTATTTTATCCTGTTATTTTAAATAAATTTCATATATGTTTATGAATATGTTCATATATATGTCGAGAATGGACAATACCAGTAAATTTAATTATGATAATGATAATGAAGAATTTAAATCTTTTCAGGCATTTCAGTGCACTGGTACATCAATGGACTCAAAAAGAGGTCTGTTTTTGCAATGAAAGCTATTTATTAATGGGTTTTACATGGACTGGTGATCCAACGTGTCCTATTCCATCGTACTTCATCTGTGGCAAATAAGTTACAAATGCAGCAATGGCTCCAGGAAAATTAAAAAGACACTTAACTACAAATCACAGCCATATGACAAGTAAAAGTTGTGATTATTTTAAACGGCTATTGGAATCACAGAACAAACAGAGTAAAGCTTTTGTTAATAAAATGACAGTCAATAAAAAAGCTCAAGAAGCAAGTTATTTAGTAGCAGAACTTATTACATAGCAAAGGAAAAGTCATGCTTTGGGTAAGAAAGTAATCATGCCAGCATGTAAAATAATAGTGGGAAAAATGCTAGGACCAGATGCATTACAAGAAATTGAAAAGGTTCCATTGCCAAACGGTACAATAAGTCAGCATATTGATGACATGTCATGTGATACTGAAGATGTTTTGTGTGATAAACTGAAGAACAGCAGCTTTTCTACCGAAGATGATAAGCCAATAGTTTCCACCAATAAATGTGATGTTGTGGCATTTGTAAGATTTGTAAATGATGGTGAAATTCAAGAAAACCTTTCCTGCTGCAAGAACTACATGAAACATATACAGTAGAAGAGTTCTCAACAGGGTGTTTGAGCTGAAGGCAGAATTGCAAGAGTATTTTCAAGAAAATAGTATTCCACATTTTGCTGAGCACTTTGAAAATAGAGAATGGTTGCAGAATCTACTTAGTGGACATCTTTCATAACATGAACCAGCTGAAGAAGTCTCTGCAAGGCACTGGAGAAAATGTTTTGACTTCAAGTGACAAGGTTCTTGGATTTAAAAGAATACTGAATGTTTGGAAAAAATCATGTTGCAAAAGGAAATATTGAAATGTTTCCACTGCTGCTTGTGCTTGAGTGAGGAAGAATACCAAAAAGTCTCAAATCCAACTGAAAACCACCTGGAAGTACTGCAGAACAAAACTGATCAGTACTTTCCCTTTCTACCCAAATGTATGACTGCATGAAGGATCCTTTCTCTGCATCTTCTGCTCAGCCTGAGAACTTCACTTTGAAGGAAGAGGAAGAACTTTGTGAGCTACAGTCTGATCAAGATGAGATTCACTGATCTGTCCATGGACAAGTTCTGAATTTCTGTGAAAGAAGAGTATCTTGCCATTCATAGGAAGGCATTGAACATTTTGCTGCAGTTTTCAACTTCTTACATGTGTGAGCAAGCTTTTTCTTATTTAACAAGCATCAAAAGCAAAAACAGAAATCATCTTATTTCAGTTGAAGAAGAAATCTGTGTGTGTGTATCTCAAGTTTGGCCCAGAATTGAGTGTTTGTGCAGCAAAAAACAAGCACAGGTTTCACATTAAAGAGATAAGTTTCATTATTTTTAGTTTAAGAACACTGTTAATGCACATATATGGGCCTATACATGAAACAAATGTAATAAAAGTTTAACTTCTGGCCTATATTTGAGCCTGAATGTGCAGGGGTTCCCTGAGGCCTGAAAAATATTTCAAGGGTTACTCCAGAATCAAAAGGTTGAGAAAAGGCTGATCTAGACCAATACTTTATACTTAATTGTTATAAAATTTAAAAGCAAATCCCCACATTGGACAACCTAAAACTCTCTTAAACCTTAAATCAGGATCTAATTAGCTTTGAAAATGATTAATTCTAGTGGAAACTTTAAAAAATTGAATACTTTGTTCTGCAATTTTCTTGCTTCTTAGTCCACATTCCCTTTAATTTCTCATGCCCACCTGTTGATGGATAACATCAATTACTAGAATTTATGAATATCCATGATGGGCCTATTGAGCCACCTTGGAATTAGATTTTTTTGGAGTCAGGCATGAGTTTAGCCTGACAGATGAGCCATCCCAGCCTCTACGTTTGCTCCAGTCCTAAGATTATGCCAATGACAATAACTGATGGGGAGATACTGTTAAATCCCAGAGGTGCAAAAGTTCCAAACATATTGCCAATCCCTGATTAAATATCTACCTCATTATTTGTTCAATTTGTTATGTTTATCTCTTTTCATGCTGGAGCCAGTAAAGTATAGTGATTAAAATGCTGGAGTAGGACCAGGGACATCTGGGTTCTAGTTGATTCTTACCCCAGTAACTCACTGAATGATGTTAGACGTTACAACAGGAGAGCCATGTAAAAAATCAGGAATCTGGGAGCACCTTTTCCAATTAACACATTTTATTAAAAAGCATAAGCTTCTATGAGCTGACTGGGTTCATCTGATTCTATGACTTCAAGTCAGCCATACTATCTCAGCTCAGCCTATCCCATTGGTTAGTACTTTGTCTTCAACATCTAATCCACTTATAATCCAAGTCTAGTTTTTCCATATTTTGTGGTTATCAGCATAAATGTTTGCATATATTGAACTCTGCTAACCATCATGCTTTCTAGTAGGTTAAAGAGAGACTAGGTTATGTACCTTAATTTTACTCATGCCACACACATTCATCCCTGCTAATATTAAGGACACAGTATTGGTCATTTTGACCACATTTTGGCTAATATGAAAAAAAAAATGCAATCAGTTCCTAGTTTTACTCCAAGCATGCTTTTGCTCTTCTATGCAAGCTAGGATCTATTATCTAAAAATTTATAGTTATACTGATAGGTTGTTGCCTGCATTACCCCAACTAGGAGCTACATGGAGTGTACTAACACACAGAGTGCTCCCTCCAAGAATCAAAAACTGCTGTATCACCTTTGGGATGTTATATGACAACAGTATCTGAGTAATAATGGGATATAAATTCAATATCCAAGAAAATGAATAAAATATACCAAAAATACCACCCTAAGCTCAGTTTCAAAGTTGATATCTATATATTATTACAATTACAACTGCTGCTATGGCGGTGCTTCTTGTATGGTCACATTCCAAACCTGATCAAAATGGGACAGTTTGTTTTTGTTTTTAGTTTGCTTGAGGTGTGATAAGTGTTTCTAATTTGTTTTATATCCAGCTCAAAATCCTCTGCAGAATTCTGCTTCCACAATACAATTCTGAGTTTATAGCTCACTGAAAAGGAGGTGTATCATGCATCCATCAAAACAGAGACTAGTTAATTAACTAATTGATTTAAAACAATATTTTGGTACTTGCTCACTTGCTTTTGTAGAGCATGAAGATAATGTTGAAGAAAAAATGCAAGAACCATTAAATAAATGACAATTCAGTCCTTGGAAAAAATAAAGAGTAAGAAATAAACCTACCTTGATTCTGTTTGATTTAAGGATGGGGGAAAAGGGATACTATCAATATTCTGTTATTATACCTTATAACAATAAATCAGAGGTTCACTAATCCTTGCACTGTCGGTTCCCTGACTTGGCCCATCTTGCTGGCCGACAGCCTTTGGGGGGGGGAAGAGAGGAAGAATCTTAGTCTTGAAACAAATAAATCCTTCCTCAGATCAGTGATTTAAAAAATAAATAAATAAACCTACTCCCCTGTTAATTTATCTATCCTGCAAAATATATAATTATATATTATATAGATATAGATATAGATATAGATATAGATATAGATATAGATATAGATATAGATATAGATATAGATATAGATATAAAACAGTTTTATACTCTATGACCTAACTTCTTGTATATGGACTGTCAAAGTAGCTTCTTATTTGATTGCCTTTGGGAAAGTTATCTTTAATAGGTCTCATTCAGAAAACATATATTTCTGTTAGTGAAATCATATTACTTTGATGCTTCTCTGTGATCTTTAAATGACACTCCTCATGTCTATTTAGAATTTTTGGTTATTTAGGCATTAATGGATTAAAAACGTTATTGCAATTAAAATTCTGTATTCACTTCTATTTCCTTCATTAAGCCTCTTCATTGTCAGTTAATCATTCAAAGATCCATAGGTCAAGTATTGATTAATTTGAAATAATTTGTCATGAGCAGCTAGATTTAAAAAATGATGCAGTGGAATACATGCAAACATAACAATGGAAAAAGTCCATTGAAATAAGAGAGAGAGTGAACAGAATTTTATTATATAAAAATTCATGTGAAATGTCTTAGGTTTTGAGTAAATAACTTGTAAAATATTTTTTAATAGTTCTCTGTAGCATACTATTATTGAGTGCACAGAAAAATACTTAAGGTTGATCTTAATATTATGAAAAAGTAAAATTTAGCTGAAGCCAATTTGCAATTGCTGCCCTTTAAAATGAGGCCCAGAGATTATACACATAGATTTTCAAAAGAATCTATCTGAAAGTCATGCTTTGAAATGCACTCATAACTAATCAAAATCTGCATTAATTCAGACTAATAGAAATTTTATAAATGTCTCCAATGGGAAGAGATATTATTGGCATTGAAGATTATTCCATAATTGTAGGATTAATTTGATATACAGAATGAATACATTAAAAGAAGATTACTGTAAACTCTTATTTGACTTGTGATACTTCCAGTTCTGGTATTAAGGATGCTAGAAAGAAAGGTTTTGAGAAATCCCTAATGATTAGAAAGGCTCAAAAAAGACGTTTTTCACTTTTCATTTTTTTTTTTTTTTTACTCTTTTAACCTATTTTTTTGCTGTTTCTAATTGCAAACCTTGGTGAAATTTTCAGTCATAAATAAGTGATTTTCTGTTTATATTTCCTTTCTTCCCACATATTTCTCTCACTAAATAGACTTTTTTCTTTAAAAAAAAAAAATCATAGACATGTCACCAGAAACTAAATTCAAAGGAGTCTTTGAAGTGACTTAGATTGATTTATGTGTGGCAATCTCCAGAAATGCAACTGTGTACTAGGGCTATGGATGCTTAAAAAATTATTCAGAAGCAAATCTTGCTCAAGTGTAAGCATAGCATCTCTCTTTTGTACATTAAAACAACCTGAATATTTTTAGACTTACAGGCAAGTATTGCTGCTTTAAAAATCCATTCATTAGTTAATAGGACTAGGCCACAAGTATCACAGTTCCCCTCTTCAAGAACAAAGGCGACCTGGCAGATGGCTCCAACTACCAACCAATCTGCCCCCAGTTGCATACAATGAAAATTTTTGAGTGGATCCTCAACCAGCGCCTCCATGACATAGAGACCGTAGAGAAAATAAAGTCATTATATCTAGCTTTCCTAGAAAAAGCTTTTGACTGTGTTCCGCATCAGCTGATATGATATGCACTATGTGACCATGGTGTGCCTGAGCTACTCATAAAATGGGCCCAGATGCTTTATGTTAATGCCAGTAGCTGAGTGAGATGCGCCACTGGTCTCTCCAATAGCTTTCCTGTGAAAGTCGGTGTGTACCAAGGCTTGGGACTATCACCATAGCTTTCCTGTGAAAGTCGGTGTGTACCAAGGCTTGGGACTATCATCATTGCTGTTCATTCTCATTATGGATATCATCATGCGAGAACTGCATCACAATGTCCCCTGGGCCTTGCTCTACATTCCATGCTCTACAATGTCCTGCTTGCAGCCACCACCAGGGAAGAACTGCAGCACTGTGTCCAGACATGGAGCGACCATCTTAGCCAATTCAGTTTGTACCTCAATAACAAGAAGACTGAGTATCTAGAGACTAGCCCAAGTACCTCCACCATTCAGACAGTGACGAAGATCCAGTGAAGACAAACTACTTCCATTACTCAAGACCTTGTGTGAGATGGGCAGCTATATAAATATGATTAATAAATTAATAAATTAATAAATCCCATCTGCCAAGTGACGGCAGCATTAATGGAGAAGTATGTGTGAGGGTGAATGCAACATGGCTGAGGTGGAAGATCACTGGAGTGCTGTGTTATAGGCACATCCCAATTCACTTAAAATCAAAAGTGTATAAAATGATGGTCCACCTAGTAGCATTGTATGGTGCTGAGTGCTGACCAACCTGCAAAAGTGCTGAGCACCCTTTATATGCCATGGAGCTCTGTTGGTCATTAGGTGTTTCTCTTCTTGACCACATCAGCAAAGATACAGACCAGCAGCGGCGTTGCCCCAATAAGAAAGAAAATGTGGGGAAAATGCCTACAGTGGTATGGCCATATTCTATGAGCAGTACCCCACACCATCGCACCGCCTACAACTTTAACACCAATGCCAAATGCCCACGTGGAAGGCCAAACCAAAGGTGGCAGGACACAACACAGACATGAAAATCATCCAGTTGGATCCAGTTGCAGCATTCGATCACATGAAATGGTGCTTGTCGATCTGAAAAGCGGACCCTTCACCTGTGAGAAAAATGCTAGGATGATGATGATGAGTAAATAGGACCCTACACAAATAACACCTTTTTCAGATGCATTAATGAATAGCTGAAACATGTAATGCTTTACATTATCTAAAGCACTTCGTCCAAATTATATTTAAGCACATGCAACCTAAGGGTCTACACAATAAGGGAAATATTGCACATAAAGCACCTCAACGTACGTCAGTGAAAACAAGCAGAGTTAGACAGTGGTAAAATATTCATTACTGCTATTGTTCTGCTGATTCTAATTGCAAACATTAGTGAAACTTTCAGTCATAACCAATAATCTTCTACTTATATTTTCTTTTCTCCCACACTGCACATGTCCATGTAGTTACTAGAAGAGACTTTACACTTTCTTGATAATCAATTACATTTTTCCTTAGGTTTTCTTGCCAAAGGCCAGGAGAAAAAGTTTTACTATTTGAGGTTAATAAGGTACTACGTAGTTCACATAGGCACTATGTTAATTTAGCAACGGAAATGTTATTCAGCACTTATTATTGGACATTGTTCTCCAATATTCTTGATGACAATCTAGTTTAGGTGATACTAAGCTGGCTGTAGGACACACACATCTCTGTCCTTCAGCACCCCATCATCTGGTGTTCATTATTTTGTCTGGCACATATTTGTATTGCTTATTCAGAGATTACAATCCAGCAGCTATTGTCATAATGAACCACATGTGAACACAAAGCTCCTGCTGGATTACATGGGTCATTCAGTTAAAACCTTTTCCAAAATGCTTCTGTGATGGATTGATAGAAGGATTAGGTGAGACAGCCAGCAAAAAAGCAAGAATTGTTTGGGCTGGTTGAGACTCATGAGAATGGCTAAGAAGAAAGCTATAACAATCAGGGTGTCAGAGGCAAAGCCAATGAATTATCCTTACCTCTACTTTGGCAGCCAACTTTGCCTAATGGTAGGCTAACCCTTATAACTTTTCACTGTTCATTGTTGCTTACTATGGGAGTTTAGTAGAGCCAGGTTTTCTCAGGGCAAAGATGTCAGGATTGTCATCTACTTTTGGGTTTGACATCATCATCTTGACCTTAAGGCAAGCAGTAGATGAATTGGAAGCCTGGCCTGATTCCTCAAGGCTGCGAGGGACTGAAACAGATTGTGTTTGAATCCCAGCAAGATAGAGTTACTATTGGTTCATAACACTTTTAATACTATGGATGTTCCATATGGGTAGCATATCTTGATCCTGATAGATAGCACTTCCTCTGAATGAGATGACACAGTCTTAGAATTTTTCTGTACTCATGGGTTCTTATAGAGAGAGTCTTTGGCCAGGTTTGGTGGGTCAGCCAATTGTGCCCTTTCCTGGACAAAGAATCACTGAAGACGGTGTCCCTCATATCTTTATAATCTTCAAACTAGTCTATTGCACTTGGATGACTTGGAAGCTGCAACTGAATAAGGTGGATCCTGCTTGCTGACGTTGCCAGTTAGTTTAGTAGAATAACACTATTATTGCAGGAGCTTTATTGGTTCCAGGCAAAATCAAAGTGCTGCAAATTTATAATGTTCTACCTGGCTTGGACTATTGTTACTTTGAGGAACATGTGCAGGTAGAATCTGCCTGACCTATACAATAATTTGACAAAGAAAGGATGTTCCAGGTATCCACATTGAGAAAGATCAGGGGGATTGAGACCTGAAGAATGATATGTCAGTAACAGACCTCCCTAGGAAACAGCTTGTCTCAGGGACAAATATGCCTCTACTTTGTAGAATGTTGAAGACAGTCCTCTTCAGCAAAATATTTGGATAGGAACATAGGAACAGGTTTTTTTTTTAACTCAAGTTTTTAGTAACAATTTAATTATAGTTAATGATGGATTTTAACTATTATTGTGATGTATATTTTATTGTCCTATATTTTTATTGTATTTACTATAGGATGCATAGACTTGCAAGAAGAGGCAGCATATAAATAAATAAAGTAAATAGTAAAATTTTAAAATTAATTAACTGGGTTAGGAGCCTAAATTACTTCTTCCAAGTTGTCTAAGAAATGCATAATTTCAGAGACAACAATGCCATCAAAACTAAAGAGATAACAAAACTTTAACTTGAATAAGAAGTAAACTAATGGAAACCTAAACTTAATCCAAAGTTCTACAAAAGTTTCATTAAAATGTTATCTAAGATAATAATAATTGAGACTTCCAATTTACCAGCTAGTGTTAAACTGGAGTTCTTCTGTGATATTACTGAATCAAAACTGTTTCAGTGACCAGATAGTTTCCACGCTGTTGCAGCATTTAGTTCTGGCATTAAAACCAGTCCTCATATAAACAAGGATATCAATACCTGTTAAAATTTCAACTGAGTCAATAGGCTTTTAAGGTGGGACCAAAGAAGAATTAAATCCCAAAATTCTATATTCTAATATGTGAAGCTAAAAGAAACAAAAAGCTTGAAAGTGTGGAAAATAGCATCCATCTTTCACAACAGACAGTTGAAAGATGATCCTGACAAAGATTATTTAGTAGCTTTTTTATTTTCTTAAAACAATGTCAAGGGATAAGTATTAAGAAGCTTCTTAAAATATAAATCAACTTTAAGATGATCTTAATCACCTATATCTTGACTCAGAGGCTCAAAAGAATTCTATGTCATTTGTCTAAGTCTTGTTTCATTTATGTCAAAACTGAATCTCAATCTATATTTATACTGAAAAGGCTTTCTAGTAATCCAGGAGATATTAAAAAGTCTATCTAAAAGACCTGAAAATAAGGTTCATGTGAAGCCTCAAAGGGACACTTTGCTTTGACTGAAACAAATTTGATTGGACTGCTCTCCATGAAATGTTGCCCAGAACTACCAGAAGTTCAGCATGGGCAATTCTCATTGAAGTGCCTACTTTGCTGGCCTTCTGTGCATGCATTTGAAGTGGCCCATTTCACTTCGTCATCTAAGTGCTTTGAAGTAGACCACCATCATTTTTCTAATCTAGACACTGTTCATAATGTTACAAAGTTTGAAAACAGTTTTTAATCTCAAATCGAAATAATTGAACAAATGAGACGCATCTGAAAAGGAAAATTAATGTTTAGTTAAACAAGAAGATCCTCACTGTTTTCTTCATTGTGATTTATGGGATATCATAAGTCAATAGTCTAGATGACTAAGAGTCCACCAGCAGGGCTGCATTCCCCTAGATTCCAATGTAGATCATCCTCCAAGTCAGCCAAAGAACTTATATCCTGGTCTAGGAGACAAATTAAGATGGCTCTAATTAGTATCGTGTAGATGTTTCTGGAGCTACAGAAAGGAATGTGCAAATTTTGATTATGAAACATTGTGATCTTGAAATATAACATAAGTGCTTTGAGAATTTTGTTTCAAGGTTGGAATAAATGTTTTCCTGGCAAATTGCAAAAGCTGGAAGAGGTTTGGCACTGAAGAGATTCTGGAATTATTTTGTAATTGTTGAGCTTTTCTAACAAAAAAAAAATGCTAAGTAAATTTATTGTGAGAAAAAATAAACTGTTACAAAATAATTTCAGTGACTGATATGTATTAAATGTAAATCCTCTTTGTAGTGAAATCAAGACTGAAATTCTTGCATCCTTTTCTCCTCCTACAAACACAGTGGTCTTGAAGCCTCTATTCTGGGGGGTGAGAAGGAAAGCCTGTCCTTTGTTATAGAAATGGACTAGTCTGATTCCAGATTGTTTGCTTCAGACCTTGCTTTCACATTTTGTTTTAAGATCAGAACAGTGTGTATTTTGTGTGTGTGTGTGAAGCATGGAACAACTTTTAGTTGTTTAGAGAGGTAGTGTTTTAAGTATTCCATACACTGGCTGTGATGATGTGAGAGTGTTAAAAGAAATGTCAAAAGGAAAAAAATAAAAAAAATGAAGCCCTCTGTATTTAACATCCTTAGTTATTTTCACTTCATTTTGAGTTTTAGCTTTCATTATACCATCTTTTCAAATATAGGCTAACTGCATTCATTCATTCATTCATTCATTCATTCATTCATTCATTCATTCAATTTCTAAGGCCACCCTTTCACCAAGCAACATATACTCTTTTTAGTGACCTGTCCTCTTACCTTCTAAATGTGTTCTTTTTGATTTTCATTAAAATTATCTTCTTCTGCTGAGTTATTTATTTTAACTTTGTCTGAATTATTTGTAATTGTGCTTTATCATCATTTTAGGAAATTTAATCGTCCTTTCCCATTAGTTTCTTCTAAATCCAAACTCATAACGTATAATATTCATTGATTATGAGGAAAAGATAAATGAAAAAGGTATCTGAGTGAGCAACAAGATTTTAAATATTGATAGTGGGGGAAAGAGGAGGAACAATATTTTGGTTCTGCTTCAGGTAGAAAAATATCTTGGTCTAACTTTGATTCTGAGAGAAATAAAATATGGTTAGGAAGAGCTAGTTAAAGGAAGTCCTTATGCAAAAAATAACTATCATTTATGCTTATGTTCACTGAGTTTCTTGATGTATTGATAAGTTCAGTTTAATCCTTAATAAAATATTTTACTATTATTGCTACTCAATATTTCATAATTCATGCAGTTTTACTTCATTCTTCTTAAAATGGAACCCTGGAAACTATGGCTTATCCTTGTACACGACAAGCTTAGACTTTGAGAATTGTAAATGAAAATTACACTAACAATTTAATATATCCTTTGTGAATCTTAATTGCTGTCTTGTAATACAATCAGCACATTTAATTCTTGTTAAATTTTGTTGTTTTTGCAGTAATTAAAGCAGGTGCTTTTAAAATCTAATTATTTTCATAATCACTTCACACTTAAGTACCCTTGAAGTCAAGATTGTATTTTAAATGAATTTTACCCAAGTAATTAATATACTATTTTTGACACTATTGTTTACTACTATAAAATCTCAAGGGTAATAAGCTGCAAAAAATTAAGAAATCTTCTTTCCATATTTATAATGCCTTCGGATTCTTTGTTACCATGTCACTCATTGATAGAATCTGCAGATCTTCTGGAACCTTATTTCCTAAGTCACTGCATGTATCTCCATTTCTTTCCTTTTTATCCCACTTTCCCTTTGGGGATGCTATTTTGCAACTAAATTCAATTCAGCTATGATGCCTGATCTCCTTTAATCATCATTCTGGAAATCCAAGAGCTTCACAGAAGGCTCTGTGAGGCCCATGCTCTGCCTGTGATCAAGACAGCTGAGTCTGAAACATACACAGAGATTATGCCAACAGATATATGAAAACAGATTGTTCAGGATCCAACAACACAAGGCTGGGTGATCAAGGACTACTAATTTGTAAGGAAAAGCTTTTTTAAAGACAATAGCTCAACTCACAAGCAAGTCCCAAATAGCCCAACAGCTGTACTGTGACCAAGGTATATAAGCCTTTGCTTGGGAGCAGAGTTGTGCTGGATTATCTGTATCAGCCTTTCTGTTGTTCTGTTTCATGCTAATTTCCCAGCTCTTGATTTCTTTGTGAATGAACCTTGGACTTCTTGGTTGTGATTCATGGCCTGGACCATTGCCTAGTTTCTCTTCTCTCTTTGTTTCTAATCTTTTAATTGTATCCTGATAACATTTGGTTCATTTTTACTGTGGATTAACTTGTTACTGTCTCAGTATTATGATCATGGATTGTTACTTGATCTTGCCATTGTGTCTGCTAACTTCAAAACACCAGAAGAAGTAATTCCACATATGTAGATAACATGATAGGCCATAGCTGATCATTTACAGAGAATATTCCACTTTTTGAAGAGATTGTATTAAGAACTATCTAGTTCAAATAGAGATTCTTAACAAAGGAAAGCAGATGCCTTTAATTTATCACTAGCACCAAGATAATAGATATATAACCTTCCCCAAGTCTATGATGAAAAATATTTTAGCAATTTGATATATTAGCAGCGTATGCAGAAGTTATACATATCTGTGCCACCTTTTTATTTGTTATTCATTTCTTCTATTTAGTAATTGATGTGGGCTTTTTGTTATTGTTTATAATAGCTTTTCTAGAGTTTGACAAATCTTGATGTAGGCCTGTAGGAGTCTAAAAGTACTGAATGCAGCAGCATTCTTTCCCGTTCCACCCCATAACTGTGGCAGGTTGAATGGAAATTAGTGACTGCCACTTGATATTGGTGGTGAACAATGTTGAAGGTGGAGTGTTCATATTGTGGAAAGCTGATGAAGGTTTGGAGGATCTTCAGATGCCTCTGAGCCAAGGGCTGGTGTTGCAGGACTCTATGGAGACTGCAGATTGCAAAAATGTTCAGATTCTCCAAGATAGCTGGGGGGTGAAGAAAAGTGTTCATTGGAAATTAGTAGACTAGGAGCCAGGTGAGATGGCACAACTGACTTGGCCAGCTAAATAGCAGGGAACAGACCAGCAACAGTGGCAATCCCACTGATCAGTTGTCCAGAGGCACTTGGTGTGGGCTGAATATACTGCTGCTCATCTGTTGAAGACTTGGCAAATCTAATGGTGGCTACAGTGGTATAGTCTGTAAAGATCAATCTCCTGTCACTGGCATCCTCTGCTTAGCAGTGACAATGACCTGAGAACACCTGATCAGAGTGTACAGCATCTGAGTGCTGGCAGTAAGCAGCATGAGCAGGATTAAATCAGTGGTTTTGCTGGAGGATTGTCTGAATTCTGCCACTGCTGTGAAACTGATCTCACTGGTCAGCAGCCATCTTGCCTCCTATATATGAAGGCAGGATCTGTTTCATTTATTGGCTGTACATCTCCAGTGATTTCCATCTATGGCATCTGAAAAAAATTGATTGTGGAAAGGAATGGAGTTTCAAACTGGAGTTTGTGAGTGATTTTGTGAATGGTGAATGTGTACACTCTTCACACAGCACTTGGTAGTCTTAATGCTGAGCAACTGTTATGTTTACATAATGGCTATGGCCTGAGAACCTCTGGTTCCTTCTTCAACCATTACACCCTTAGCCAATACAATGTACTTGATAACCTGGGTATTTTCTACTGTGAATAAATTGTAAACATGTAGACTCTGCATCCATGAGTGGGGCCCTGTTTTCAGCATAAAATGAATGCTACATACCTAGAAATGTTTGAGTCAGTATATGTAGCCTTTGGGCTGTGGCTTAAAGCAATAAGAACATTGCAGACAATGGGCTGTTTGGATTTAATAATTTGTAGACAATAATTCCCTCTGGGATGAAACTCCCCGATATTAATATTTTATGAATGGTCTAATTTTATATAGCTTGCTGCACTTCTACTATTTTTATCATTCTGCTTTATTGCCAGTTGTTTTACTGAATGTTTTCTTCTGTACACCATTTTGGATTGCCCAGGGTAGAGTGATACATGAATACAATATTAATAATCAGTAACAGTACACTATCAGTTCAATACTTCACCTCTCCTTTTTATTCAATAGACCAGCCTTCTCCAACTTATGCAACCTCCAGAATTGTGGACTTCAATTTCTAGAATTCCCCAGCCAGAATGACCATTGCTGTGAATTCTAGAAACTCAGTTCTACACTTCCAAAGGATGCTTCAATTAAACAGTCTGCTGTTTTATTAGAATGGAAGGGGATAGTTTACTTGCCAGTTTTTTTCTTAAAGAAAGCAACAAGAAAGTTAAGCAAACCTAGAGGGGATAAGGGAGGATAAAGGCAGTTGACTATAGGACAAAATAAAATGAGGAAAAAGAAAAAGAAAAGAAAATAACCAGAACATATAAAACAAAAGGAAAGAGGCTCTGGAAATGCCTTGTGACAATCAAACCATCATTTTAACTAACAGAAGCATTAACTTCTGTTCTTTAAAGATAAACATTTTTATGTCCTATACTGTCTAATTATTCAATTTTAATTTGTCCTCTGAGTAGTGAGAGACAGTATATAATAATCCTTCCCCACACACGTCAAAACTACTATTCTACCAGATGAAAAATGTATATGAGTGTTAACAGTATCAGTATAACTTCTCCAAAATGTTTACTTGTACTGTGCACAGAAAGATTAAGGGCTATTCTACATGGATTTAATACATGGAGTATGTATTAAAAAATTATTGTGTTGGGTTTAAGAGAAACTAGGTTAGGGAACCATTGTCATGGGAAAAAAATCTATCTATGTGGTAGCTAAGAGTCAACACCAACTTGATGGCACTTCATCCAGTCAGACCTAGCCAATATAGAACAGGTGCGTGCTCAGAATCAGATCTTTTCTTAAGCTCCATCTACATTTCTGATTCCATTTTCTGCCATGCATCCATATTCACAAAGTTTACCAAATTTAGTATCCAAACCCAGTAGCCATTGAAATGAGGGCTGAGGCTATATAAAAACCTGGGGAAGGTATGCAAGTGATACCCTTATGTTTTAGATTATCCCATCTAGGTATGATTCACTATTAATGAAGGAACTCCATATATTCATAGGCACTGTTGTTTTTATTTATTTATATATTTTTATTTTTCTACACTGCTGCGATCATAAAACTCTTGGTGGTTCATTAAAAAAAGAACATGAGCCATCCACCATTCAGTGATAAAATTATTACAAATAATTAAAACCAAAGCAATCAATATTTAGTCAAAAACTGGAGTAATGCATAAATATTCATATGATAATGCTATCTCATAATTAAAAAAATAAATGTTAAAAGCCCTCTGGAAGAGCTCCATTTTAACTGATTTCTGGAATGCTATTCATTGAGGCAAGCCTGACTTCCAGTGGAAAGTTGTTCTATAACACAGGTGCCCTGACAACAACAACTAGCTTCAGCACCCCTGACTTCACAGAAGTGGAGAATCACAAGCAATTTTTCCTGGGATATCTGCATCAGAAGAGTCCATTTTCATTAGAGGAGGTAGTGCCAAGCCATGACCACAAGGTGTTCCACACAAAACTGCCTTTAAAGAACCCCAGAACCTGCAGTTGGTACAAAATGGAGCAGCCCACTGGGCTGCTCCATTTTGTACCAACTGCAGGTTCTGGGGTTCTTTAAAGGCAGTTCTATGTGGAACACCTTGTGGTCATTCAGTCAACTAGCACCTCAGGTGCTGAAAGCCTAAATTACGGTGCTGTTTACATTTAGTAGTGAATTGGTCAGTGGAATTTGTGTTTTATTCCCATGGTTGGAATGAAGTCTGACGTGTATGTGTGTTTCTCTCTGGGGACTTGTGTATTCAAAGCATGGTGGGCTTTCTTCATATGTTTTCTGCCTTCTTGTTTTTGTAACAATATGCTATCAGTTACTTTTTCAATGCCATATTGACTGGAAAGTAATCTGTAGCCTAACCTGTAGCGCATCTGTAGCCTGACCTGTGGTACATTTGAAACTCTACATTTAAGCTTCAGAGCATTTATTTTATATAGTGGAAGATATTAATGTACATTTCTGCAGGGAGAGTGTTAAATAGCTATTTCCATCTGTTCTCTGTGTTTCATGTTTACAGCATGAGAACAAGCAAAAATGTTTCACCCATTTTTAAGAGAGTAATTATACAGCATAAGCTTTTGTGATCAGCAAAATTCAGCCCATGATGAAAAAAATGTTCATTTTTCAGATTTGCTGCTTCAGCTTGGCAGGAATTGTTTATGGCTTAATATGTTCTGCTGATGATAAAGGCACAGCCAGTTTTGTGTGATTATTGACCTTCACACAGTATGTCAGGAAGATGCTTTAGGAGTATGGCTTCTTTAAATACACTGCTGGTATATGAATAACACACACACATATTACAAACATATGTATGTCAGACCCAAACCCAGTAGAATTTCAAGATGACAACTAGCTATAACAGAAGATAATCAGAAATGAACATTTATTTTAAAGCTGAGGAACCTAAGTGAAGCACAGTGAAATACTATCAATATCACAGTGAAGGATTTATAGCAGTGTTTAACTTAGCAATTGAAATTCTTTTAATTTTGGATTGTACTTATGCTTAATTTAAGACCAGGTATTCAACAGCTGTGATCAATACAAATAGAAATCAGAAATGTTTCCTAATATATTGGTTGTAATCAATAGCCGGGGTATAATGGGGGGCAGTATAATTTGTAAGCAAATAGTTTTTTAATAATATTTTAGTGAATTTTAGTCTTTATATTTTTGCATTTTTTCCTTTTTTTTATTTTTATTTACATTTACAATTTTGTATATTAATAGTAACCTTTTTTCTTTTCTTTTTTTAATGATTAATAATGATTTATAATTTCATAATTTTACTCTATGATCTATACTGGTTATTCCTGATATTTGTATTCTACATAGAGTTTAATCATGATTTGGGGGATCAAAGATATTCATGTTCACTTATGAATATGGAAAAACCATATCTTCATCACACTTGTAAACTTCTTGTTATTTACCTAATTCTATTTCTATATTTTTCTGTTTCTTCTTTCTTGTATGTATGTTAAAATGTTCAGTTAAAAAAAAAAGTAGTCAGCTGTGATCAATAGATAAGATCACACTCCCCAGCCCTCCAATTTACTAGAAGTTTCAGTAAATTATAATTAGTCAGTGGTCAAGAAATGCTTTATTTAACTTCTCTTAATCAGTTTATATAGAATTTTGAAGATAGTGACACCTGTGATTAAGAAGCTTGTTTCAAAATATAATATTACAAACGCAATTTTGTCAAAACCACTTCTATAAAACAACAATTGTCCATTGTCAATGAAAATGTGACCAAGTAGCCATTTTCATCTTCCCTTTGCAAAAGGATAGGAATTAGTTTTATCAGAGGCCTCAGAAGGACAAGAAAAATAGTTAAACTATTTATGACACCTTTGTATGAAGTTTAATTCAATTTTCCTCTCAGTGTTTCCTGAAAACTACTTCTATACTCTATGTCTATATAAGTGAATGAACCCTCTTTGGATTCCAGTTGCTGTTCTGCACGTGACTATGTTTATGCTTTCCCAGGGTTGGGGAGCGAGAGGCCTCATTAGAAGCAGCCCTAAGGCTCTTGCAGCAGTTCTACTTAGATCTGGAAAAGTTTCTTGCCTGGCTTACAGAAGCAGAAACCACCGCCAATGTCCTACAGGATGCCACACATAAAGAGAGAATCCTAGAGGATGCTCAAGGAGTGCGGGAGCTCATGAAGCAGTGGCAGGTAAGCCAAGCAATTGAAATTATAACATTGTTGTAACTATGAACCACTTTAACACAGGGGATGCATTAACCAAAACAGAAGTTTTAAAAGTTTGATCTACATGTATCACTCTATTTATGATCTTTAAATAAATATTTCATTTATTAGAGGTTAGAGAATAGAGACTAATGGTGCCATGTTAAATAAATAATATGTTCAGGAGTCAGTTATACTCCGTGGCTTTTCTTATTTTGAAAGAAGTAAGATAATGTTGCTACCTTCCCCCCACCCCCTGCACACACACACATATAGATTGTTAAGACAATTGTTAAGACCTTCATATATATGAGCAAATTGTATTCAGTAATTTGCATGGGGGAGGGTTCAATTAGGCCATTTTTTTAAATGAGGAAATCAGTAGAGAAAGATTTCCTAATTCATACTGATTTAATAGAATTGAAACAGTGTCTGAACTTGCACTTGCTATTGATAATCAGAGTTAACTTTTTAGATATACTAGTGTGAAGGTCTAATATTTTTATTAGTCTACCTTAAAAATAAACATATTTTGAGTCAGATGCACACATTTATGTCTGCATAGCCCGGTGCCTAGGAACCAGACAGCTGTCCTTCATAGTGTGAATGGAATGGTGTAAAAGGAGACTGTAACATAAAGAATGCTCTTTATTTCATATGTTGATAATGTCAGGAGGGATTCTACTAGTGTGAAATATAGCAAGAAGGTCATTCCAATAGTTTATCAAAGCATTCAAGCATTGTAACTGTATTGATTCTTTTATCTTTCTTTTTTAAAGTACAAACCAAACTTATACAATCTGTAGAGATGCTTCATTCAGGGCATTCTCTCCTGCTGTCTGTTGTCGAGGAGTCCTGTGATCACCATAGCGTATTCCAATAAAAGTATATTTTGTTGTATCTATCTCCCATTGCTTTTGGTCTCTCTTTTAAGTAAGCAGATTTCTCACAACGCTAATAATAAATAAAAGCCCAAAGCAAGTTTATATTATCTTATTTTGTTTTTACAACAGCATAAAAAAAAATTTACATTTACATATATTAAATGGTACTATAAGCACTTCATTTTGTGTTATTTTTGGTAATGTTTATGATGGGATCATATTATTGGTGTGGGAGAGTAGATGTATGACTGATTTGTTAAGCACATCACAATACCATAAATTATTTGTACCGTGATATTATAATGTAATACATACATTAACTCATAAATGACTCTTATGTTCAATTGTTTTTTTAATTAATGTCTTCAGCTTGCATAGTTATTTGATTTCTTTCCTCCCCATCATTCATTATTTTGTGATAAAACTATATTCATTTTTATTACTCCTATTACTGCTTATAAAAAGAATTGACTTGCTCATTGAGTTATATACCTAGAATAAATGAGGAATGCTCATTTAAAAATCCAAATAGTAAGCTTGAAAACATACGTGGAGTAAAGCATAAGAAAAGAAATATTGTACTTGTTTATCCAAGTATCACTGAAAGTGAACATTTTGAGAAACTCAGATCCATAATAAGAAGTAAGACAAACATATTAGAACAGAAACAACATCCTGTCATTATATCTAATTTTAAGGTATGCAAAACATTTAATATTACTGTGAAATTTATTCAAATAAGGCACTGCAACATTTGTTAATACAACTGAAGCATTACAGAAGCATGAAGGTAGCCGCAGGTTCTGCATTGCTACAGATTGTCCATAGCTGCTTTGAGAGCTGTCCCTGGTTGTTTGTGTAGACATGTGTATCCACAGACAATACTTCCACTGGGACCACCGTTAATGTAAAACACACACATGCAGAGACATCCCGAGAGAGCTTCTGAAGCTTGCAAAAAATGAGGTTACTTTAACAGTTTGAAGAGTAGTTCTTTGCACATTACTATTTAATTGTTCTACAATTTTGTGGTTGTTGAAAAATATCCACATCATTTTCCTAGCCAATAATAAAAGGGAAAATGCAGATAAGCAAGTTATCATTCCAGCTGTCTTCATTCTCTATAATATTTCAAGAAGAGTGAAGAAGAGTGCTAAACCAAGAATAATAATCCTAATTGTGCTAGGAATAATGTGGAGATTGAACCTGTTAATTTAATGTAAAATAAAAAGTAACATGGAGACACAATACCTGAGCTAACTGCCTGTCATCGCTTTATCAATACTAGAATTTCTTAATGGCCTAATGTTTGTTCATATTAGAAACTTGTTAATCGCCTAATAGTTGTTAAGAATATAACTTAATTACACGTATGTAATTGGACTTAAAATCTATGGATTTGTTTCCATACCAGGAAGAAATATTTCTGGCTAGTATATCGTTTACAGTTTCAGATGTTAATTTAATATCAAAAGTGGTGAGGCAGACTGGAAAATACAACTGTAATTGTTGATGTAGTTATATTGTTTTGCAGTATAAATGTATGAGCGCATCGATGGAGGAATGATTTTTCTTGGTTGACATAACAGAAAAGTTGAAATGATTCATATCTTTATGGATTTTTTTCCCTCACAAAGCAGCAGTATGATTGTGTATTACAATTTGTTCTCCAAATTAAATACACCATGGGTTCCCCATGAGCACTGAACTGATGTATGGCCATATTAGGGGAATAAAACATAATGAACTTGACTTTCTGCTATAATATTTATAATTATATAAAATCTCAGCTGGGTTAATTACCCTTGTGGGTTTGTACCAATAATTATAGATGACATTGCCTTCTAGATTAGTAATATTAAATTTAATACTGAAATTTCTATAGACCTATCCTGTAGTTTTATCAGTCTAATCACTATATATTAAACCTGTAGAAAAATTTAATTAGATGTTGATATATTTCATAAACTTAACAAAGCAAGTGTGAATGAAACAAATAGAATGATTTGAGACAATTGAAATAAAGTGGATTCTGAAGTAACAGATGAATGAACATTTCTGGTTTATATATAAAAAACATACATCTTGCCCTGTTTTTGTAGGATATATTTATTTCATAGCTGAAAACATAAGGTTAACATGCTGAATAATTTATTTAATCCATTGTATAAGCTTTTTTCCACTGTGTAGTCTGTTTCTAAATCTAGGAGGAAAAGAACCATATAAATGAATTAGCACTTTAAATTCAAGGACATTTAAATTGAAATAAGATGGTACAATCCCTTACTAGAAAGCAGTTTAAACTACTCAGTATACTGATAGCGCAGTCTATTTCAGAGGTGAAGTACTTGTCTCTAAACAATTCCTAGGCCTATGTGGTCATATATATGTTCAATTCTAATGGTGGTAAGAAAACAAAATGAAAATGAAATCTCAAGGATTCAAATAATGTGTTAAAAGCCTCCTAGAATAACAGCTTAACGGAGGTAACTATGGGTCCAAATGTGTCAGTTTTCATGCCCAGTCCAAAAGTTTTTGTCTGTAGATTTCCCCCCAAGCCATTTCACAGGGTTCAAAATGCAGGTTTCTTAAAGAAAATATAATTGTAGCAGGAATAAAACTTTATATAAGATTTATAGAATCTATGAATGCCAAAAAAGAGGAAATGTAATCATAAAGTTAAGATTTGCATTAATATTGTCTATGCTGATTCATATAATTAGATAATATTTACAAATAATAATTACTATTTAAATAAAGACATAATACTTTTCACTGGACTGTGAGTTTTCACCACTGTCCACTGACAGGAAAGGTCCTCTGCTTGTCCTTCTTATACTTGTTTGTTATTAAATTGAACCTGGATTGAAAAGTTCATCAGTTAGAATATTGTCCTTTGGTAAGTTATTCTAATGAAGGACTTTCTTCTGTAATGGAGGACACAAAACATTCTATAGTAAAATATAAGAAAAGTAAAGCATTTCATCCCACCTACTTATTTTGCTTATCTGCACAATCTGAGATCGATGTTTGAAACCTGTTCTTTCTGGTTTCTTACTTGCCATAGAATATGGTGGTTCTCCACTTATTGATGGAGGTAATTTCATTAGATTTTCTTCTTCTTTGCATCATGAGATACACACACACACACATACACACTAAAGAAACAACATTAAAGTATTAAACTTCCTGTGTTTGAACTGATGACTACACAATCAGTGATATCTAATACCATCTGCACAATATTCTACCCCTAATAAATTGTTGCTATTTCTTCCTACACAATTGTCTGTAACATGTAGGCTTTTTGTACACTCTGCTTCTAGAATTCACAGATCCCGTGCTTCACTATAATGAATAAGAGTGGAAAAGTGGTGATAGATGTTTTTATCTTTTAGTGATATTAGCTTTGTTCCAGAGTTTCTTTGAAGCCTATCTTGCGTGAGTCTGTTCTCGGAGTGTGAAGATTGCTGGTTCTCTGGAACAATCTGCAAGTGTCTTCAGTGTCTCTTAATTGCATCTCTGTCCATCTTAATAATATAGAACAGAAATATCTAATAATATTCCTTTAAAATTGTGATATAACAACTCAAAATACTGACTTTATTACGTGCAACTGTTGTTTCTTGACTTTCTTAAAAAAAAATTAAAACAATAAAATATAAAATATAATAAAAACAATAGATATAAAATAATCCCTTATTGTATGATAATTGTTTTAATCAGTTCTTGATATCTTGATAAGTTCCAAATACTGGAAAATAGCCTAGAAGAATATATACTATTCTATTAACCATGTTTTAAAATCAAGATCATACTTTTCTTTCACAGCAAGGGAGTAGGGAGGAAATAACCGTTCAGGCTGTCCAAACCCTCCTGAAGTCTGCAAGAAAGTAGCAAAGGTTCCCACATGAGCCACAGGAAACATTGCAAAAGTGCTCTCAAAGCATTTTCTCTGAAGCACAGTTTGAACTGAAAGTTAATTTACTGAGCTTCCCAAACTCCTGGAAGCTTAATGGCTGGAAGTCTCAAATCAGTGTCACCCAATATTGGAAGACACCTTAATGTATCTGATAAGCAGGCAATTAGTAGAAAATTGTTCATGATGTTTCACTTTCCCAAAACTTTACACCAAAATTCAAATATGAAACACACATTGTCATCAAGCTCCAGAAATGGTACTGATATCTCTATGGTAATTTAGCAAAGGACCTTCTGTCAAAGGTTCCATCTTCAACTAAAAACAAATCTGTCAGATTATAATCGCCCAATATATCTGTAGTAACTGGTGTCACAAAGTTAAATTGGAAATGCATGTCTCTAACTTGTACTTCACAGGTACCACCATCAGTTGTCTACTCTGTATAAACTAATTAGCCATTTGTTTTCCACTTAATTAACAACTTTAATTAAGTTGGACATGTGACTGGCTTTAATTCAAGGATTTTGCTATTCATGTAGCAGCTCATATCATATATGCAGGCTTCAAAAGATCTGAAAAGTTGTTCTGCACTTTCATTACAATATTTTGGAGTTTGCATCTCGTCTGTTTTCTATATTGCAAAAATATTGTCTGCAATCATTTTTTTTTCTTGGAACAGCAATGCTTGAGCAAATAATAGTTGCTTCCAGGGACACTGTTTTCTAATATTCTTTGGACATTTAAAAATATTTTAATGAGAATTGTTTAAGTTTTATTTTTTACGTGAAATTAATTTACTATTATTAAAAGTTGTAATGAAAATCAGCAAAAAGATTCATACAGATTTTTAATGATTCATGTAGTTACTGAAAAATCTATCTCTAAAAATTGTATTCACTCTCTACTTGATTCACTGTTATTTCCTTTATTTCCATTTAAATCTTGAATGATATTTATAATCATTCACATAATCATGGATCCTGAGCAACAAAAACACTATTAAAATGGAAAGCAAATCATCTTTTATTTTTGTGATCCCTCTCACTTGCATTCTAAATACCAACTTAAAATATAATTTATTAAATCACAAGCGATTTTTACATATGAAAATAAATCAGGGAACTATTTATGGATTTAATAATGGAATTCAGAGCTTCATACTAATTTAACAAAAATTCTATCTTAGTATCATAATGAAGAGGAACCATGTTAGATAATTTTCTATAAAAGTATTTTTTAAAAGGTGCTATAATCATTTTTCATGTTTCCTATCAAATATGAAAATAGGGAGGGAGGAACAAGGTTCCCTCTTCCCCAAAAATCTATTTATTTGATAACAGGCAGGAAAATAATTATCTTATGAAATTTTCATAATAAATTATAATTATTTTCTTGTATTATTTTTAATAGCTCTGTATAAGGCCTCAAAGAACTAAGGCTATGTATGAAGCAGTGCAGAGCTGTGATGGAGGCAAGGATGGTTTGAAGGATAGATATTGAGATGGTATGAACAATGATGGTATAACTTCATTTGGCTATGATTCCTTTTCTTTTTCTGTCTAATGCCTTTAATTTCTTTGACTTAGTATTTCTTACTCTCATTTTGTGTCCTGCATAATGTTGGGCATATACAGGGGTGTCTGGAGAGTGTCAAAAAGTAGTTGATGGCTATGCTATCAGACTCTCCCCTTTTTATGTGTATGTCTCATAATGCATGTAAAAAAGGGGCACGCCTTTGTGCGGTCATGACTTTTTATTTTTTTAATCCCTTCCACTGAAAAAACACTGAGTATGTATGTATGTATGTATGTATGTATGTATTGCTTCATATTCTGCATGAAGAATTGGAATCTTAAGTGTTCTGTTTTAAAACCTGGAAATAAAATGCCAACATTATTATTGATTATTCAACCATTTGAGTTTTGATTATTTGATTACTGACCATAACGAATATAAATGTTTAGTTTGCTGTTTCTTCTTGTCCAGATTTCATACAGTATGCCCACATTGGTAAACACACCTTCAAAACATTTTGTTAATCTTGTTTGAACTTTAAATCATTACACTACAGTTGAAGAGATTGCTGGAGTTCTAAGGTTAACATACTGTCAGTTTAAAGTACTGTATTTTGGTCACTGACCAGCCTTATTGTCAAATCTGTATTTAATCAAGAATAAGTGGTCTGGTGTCCTCCAGGAAATTCCCATTAACTCTAATCAGCATATACAATTTATGGTGGTCATAGTACATCTGTAAGACCCAACATTGTCTATTCCTCTTTGAAGATTTATCAACTTGGTGCTAATTAGATACAGTATATGAGACTACAACTTACATCACCATGAGCCAATATCAATCCAATATATCACAGGGTAACAAGTAGTTTAATGCAAACAAGAAAAGTTCTCATTTCATGCCTTTCTTCTGTCTTTTCTAATGGTCATCAGCTTACTAGGAGAAGGTGCACAATATTTAGTTATACAAAGGGGGAATTGAATTTGGAAATACATTAACAATCAAAGATACAATCACAAGAAATGGGTTTGCTTACCTACATGACATTTACTAAAACGGAACTGTACTCTTACACATTAGCAGATACGAAGAGAAGGAATAACAGGTACAGTCACATTTTTCCAGACCTCTTACATGTTCTTCTGATTTTCTAAACTCCCTCTACATTAATATGTGCCGCGTGTCTGTATCTATATGTATATGTATACAGAGAGAACCTGTGAGGTTCTTGCTTAGTATATTAAATGAAAATGCAGAATTAGGGTTTTTTCTTTCTCATGTCTACCTCCAGACTCTGACTCTAACAAATGCATAGTAATTTGCACCAGTTGTCTGCAAAGATTTTTATGATATGGTATATTCATTTCTGTTCTATTTTTTAAGTAACTAATTTATTATTATCATCAATGAATGCACAAAACACAGAAACAAACAGCAAAATGCTCAGAGTTCGTGTGTACAGTTGCTTTTCTTAGTGAATACAATTTGGCTTAAAAATGCATTTCTTCCCTTTTTGTGGGGAGCAACAGTATAATAAAATTGTATTCCTCAGTGCTTCTTGGAGTCTTTGTTAAGAGAGATGTAATAATTTCTAATCATAAGTTTATATAATTCAAGCAGTGTAATAGCATATAAGCTAGTGATTCAATAGCACCATCGCCACATTAAGATATACAGTCTGAGTATTTTATGCACTGGAATCTACCATCCCAAAGTGCCAGTGGAAATACATTAAAATACAGACATGTGAACACTCTTCTCTAACTTACTCTAGTAAGATTGATAAATTATCTAGATGCAGTAAAATTTCCCCAAGAGTCATGTGTATTTAGAATCCAAACTCATATTAGTTTGGATGTCAACATCTTTTATGCATTGCTTAAATGTCTCCTTAGTTTTAATGTATCCCAATGGAGACTCCAGGGCAAATCCATAATAATACAGCTTTTTCTCCACTGCTGTCCCAAGTAATAAGATAATTATTCTGGAGTATTAATGAACCCGCACATGCCTGTTACCTTTTTCTAATTCATAAGGCTGTCAGCTTCACCTAAGAGTGAATGGCTTGCTGCCAACAATATCCCCCCCCCCCCCCGGATTAAACAGAGCATGAAGGCTGTGCAAATCTTGAGTCCAGAGTACAATTTAAGAAGGGGATAAGAAATCAGTTAACACCACTTAAACATGCAGAGAACATGCCGGGCATGGATGACTATGTTTAATATGGATTTTAAAAAATGCTGATAGAAGGCTGTGTTTTTTCCCAGAAGAATGAACTTTACAGTAAAAAGAACACTAGCGGGTTACACCAGTGATAAATAGACAATTGATGGGAATTGGAGCCGATATTTATGAACTCAGAGATCACATGCACTTGGATGTCATAATCTACTTTTTGATGTATCTAGAGACTGCAAACATGGCTTGTATTATAAGATCTACTGCCAGGTATCAAATTCCAGAGAAAGAGCTCATACTGCTTGCACATATGCATAACTTGGTTCAGATTATAACCAGCCCCCACTATCCACAAGTTTGTGGAAGAAATAGAAACTTGCTTTCAAACTGCAGAATGAATTCCAGCATAAGATCTATTTTAAGATTTTTTTTTAAGTTATAGAGAAATTCCGATCTATTCCATCAGGTTTGGGCCAACACAAATTTACAGGATATTGAATAAATATGTTTGATAATAGTATATTTCACTGTGCACAATCCAAGGTAGATTTCATATTCACCTTCACAGTGCACATTACAAAGCGGAATTGATATCCTACATTTTCAGGTTTATCCCTTACCCTAGCTTTAGTTACTGGCTGGAATAAAGAACTCCAGAATTCATCTGCTGTTTGAGTTTGACCCCACTGATATCTTAACAAATATTGGGAGCCTTTTTCTTCAGTGATCACTTCCTCCATTTGATGCCAAAATACTAGGTCACAGATATAATTTTCACCCTTTACCCATTAAAATCTTACATTTTTGAATAAACGAAGCTTATTTATTTTGATAAACTTGGTCTTTCATAATAATACTTCAAATCAACTAAGTTTTGAGGAAGCCATGTTTTAAAAATGGCTTTTTTAGAGCACTAAAAAAATTAGTTGAATTTACAGCAAAGTATTTCTGGGCATTCTGTTCAACTCAAGCATTAATATTCAACATATTCAACAATCTCCTGCATGCACACACATTTTTATCTTTTCATCTATATATGTCATTTATCTTTTTACAATATTTGCAGACTGCAAACTCGGGGGACTCTGAGCAGTACAGAATAAACAGGAAAAATAAAAACAACACAAATTAAAACAACAAAACTAACATACTAAAATGGAATACCCACAATCAATCAAAGTTTCATAGAAATAAAGTTGGCTAACAACCAAATACAACTAATTTCCAAAGATGGATGTGGATTTTCATATCAACAAGTCTATAGTCCTGCCTATTTGTTCCCCATCTCTATAAAACAATCACAAGTGTTTATTGTATACCTGCAGGGCTAAGTTGATGAGATGGTTTCATTTTGCTACTTTCCACATCTTTTCCTGTGCTACAAGGGATGTAAAAAAGGCTTCCAAATAACAACACCATTTATTGATGTTACTTCCATTATATAGCTGTGCCTCCATCTGACTAACAATTCAAAAGCTAATTTCATACAGGCTTTAAATGAGAATCAGGAGATATTTGTCATGTGGAGATCTCCAAAGTTTGCCCATAATCTCTTCGCATAATCAAAGGCTGGCTTTGTCAATATAGGATACATAGAACAGCCCTGGGTTTCACCATTTATTTTTCCACCTGGTGAAAGTATGTTTTCTCATTCCAACCAATATAGAAATATCTCAAACAAATATCTGGCATATTATTTGCTGATTAGACTAAGCAGAGGTGTGGGAATAATCTGCTGGGTTAGGGTTGGGCCATTTTGTTAGAGTTGGGGCAATAATGACCAGTTGCAAAGAATCAGGAATGAGTGCTGGTTAATCAATGTAAAGGATGGCTAAAACTGGTGCTTACCAATCTGTATTTCTCCTAATCAATTCTAGAAAAATATGGTTGTCTCCTGAAGTTTGCCACATTCCAGTTATAAAATTAATTTTTATATTTCAGTGGGCATGACTGAAACCCAGTTAACAGTTCTGAAATCAGGTCAGAAGTTCACTTAAAACCTTTGTCATCTGTTAATAGTTTATGGAACTACCATAATACTAATATTAATAATCCTAATAAGGTAGTCTGTACTTGCAATAACAGAATAAAAATCTTCCTAATTGTTTGAATTTGCTGCTAAAATAAGACTCTAAACTTTCCTATGTTAATTTCTTTCTATTTTTTAGAGTTTTCTTGGAGTTTTGGAGAGTGTATGCTATCTGATAATGCTGGATTGTACTTGTATATCCTAAAGCTGTCTCTGGCAGCAGCAGCAACAGCAGCAATATTTTGGTGTTTGACACTGGAATGTCCTGCTAACCTTTTAACTAGAAAAAGTTTCCCATACAATTTCAAATGTATAATATAATTTATATAATATTATATGATTCATGAATAATTTCTGATGTATTTGTTACAATAACAGAGAATTTCAAGTACTTGCTTACTATTTAAGATATCTATGCAAGTCTCTTAGGGTTAGTCTCTTAGTCCATTTTGTCCTGATATGGTCATTTTTCAGTATTCCTGTATAAGTCCTTATATTATCTCACAGGGTAAGATAGATATCTGATTCATAAATATCAAATAAAAGAGAGGACAATGTTCACTGTCAGGCTTATCTCCCACTTTTCACCCTTCATTGATTGAATTAACCCCTTAAAATGGTAACATAAATAATTATGGAAGATTGCCACACAGATTGGAAGGTAAATTTCCTTGGTGTATCACCTTCTAGTATACCATTTAAAGCACAAAGATCAAGCCGCAATGTTCACCTTTGCGGCTGTGAAAGCACCTTATACAAACTGACACATTTCTGTTTGTAGCATGCCTTCTCTATCAGCTCAGCTAATTCTGTGACATCTGTAGCAGAATAATTTCAGTGCTATTTCTAAAATTAGAAATGCTACTGCCAACATGATACCACCATTGCCACTATTCTTCTTAAAAAGGATTGTTATCAACAAGACTAAGGGAAGCTCTTGGGAAAATAATGGTAAAAATTGGATTGCATAATTGTTAGCAAATCTTTACCACATCTTTACCAGATGCTTGTTGCTACCAGAATACTGTTACATTTTACTTTAAAGAATATTTTCTGTTTTCTGAAATCTCCAAAACAGATAAATTGTCATATTATTTATCCATGCATTTCTTCGTTATTAGTACATAAGAATACAGGTGGGCACCATAGTTCAAAATATAGTTACTTTGAAATATGTGATGCTACCAATTTCGATATTAAAGCAGTTGCCTACAAATACATTTCTTAAGCTGCTTAATCTAGCAGAATGCTAAAGCATTTACCCAGTGTATTTGTTAAAAGTATTTGCTTGTATTAGCAGGGCAGGATCATTCAAATTTATTCAAATTCCAATAAAAGAGAATATATATAGCTCAGGATTGAACTGTGGGGTCCTTGGTGATCTCTGAGGTTGGTTGTTTGATTGCAGACGTTTCATTACCCGACTAGGTAACATCATCAGTGCACTGATAATGTTACCTAGTCGAGCAATGAAACGTCTGCAAGCAAACAATCAACCTCAGAGAGCACCAAGGACTCCACATTATTCAAATTCATCTTGGTATAGCTCATGCATAATATTAAGCTATAAACCATAGTTTTAAAAACACAATGGTATCTTATGCAACAAAAAAAGGAAGTTAGTTTCAATGTTATATTTGTTAGGAAATATACCTACTTATCCAGAAAATAGAGTTGGTGAAATTCATAAGAGTTAGAGGGGGTGGTGAGATGTAGCCTTATTAATCTGTTCTCAAATTAATGTTTTATGAATGGCTACACCATTCATTTTTGGGTGGACAAGTATTCCCAAAGAAGAAAGTACCTAGACCTACTCTCAAAAGTCCGAGGGTGGCCATTACCGTTAAAATAGTTACCTCTCCTTGTTCCAATACACCTGTTTCATTAATGGAAATATTAGAAATTTAACTAAAGCAGTTTTGGTTTTTCTGTGTGTGTGTGTTTATATTTAACTTAATTCAGAGTTTGAGATAAAAACATAACCCATCTATTATCAGAATTACATACAGTGAGCCTAAATAGTTTCATATGCACAAATTATTCCCTTCCCCTACTTTTTTTGTAACATGTACATTTTCTCTACTATTTACTACCACACATTTTTTTTACTATTCATTAAGATGAACTATGTTTCAAAATTCTTAAAAGTATGGTTTTCTGCATGCATGTATTTCATTTTTATTTACTGTACCTATTTGACAAATATGTAAACAATCAGTGTTTTCCACTAACTTTTTTTGAAAAAACTACACCATAGAAATTTGTTGGATAGAAGTTCATATAGAAGTTCAAGTTCACATGCTACTAGCCAAAGGTAGAAAGCAAAATATGAATTATTTGATGCTGATTTTTTTTTTTTTTTTTTGTATGAATTTGCAAACTTAGGCCTTAAATCAAATTACTCCTGTAGCCATCCTCAGATTGTCCAAAGATTCCACAGTTGTAATTTTCTTTTTTTCCTCCATGTTCAGAAAATTTTCAATAGTTAAATTAAATAGATTTGATTTCTCTTGCAATTAATTTAATGCTTTGTTACCATCCATTTTTATGTTGCTCGGGTAAAATAGATTCTACATGAATATTAATTAATAACACATGTTTTATAATATTCATTTGGATTACCCTACTAACATGGAAGCTACAAGCCCTACCTTTGATTAATTACAAAAATATTGTATTATTGCATTGTAAGGAATAAGAAGTTTCACATTTTCTTGCCATAAAGCAGACTTCAAATAATGCAACAGAACACACATTTTTATTTCTCAAGTGAGATTCTTTAAAATAATGACAGCATTAGCATCAGGTACCATCTGCTAAGGAACTACATCTAGTGGGAGCCAGGAGATGGGCCTTTTTTGCTGTGGCTCCTGCCCTGTGGAACATCATCCCCCCTGAGGTGAGACTGCCCCCATCCGTTATGTCCTTCTGGAACTCTCTTAAAACCTGGTTATATCATCAGGCTTGGGGGTCTCACGGAAATGGGGATTTAATGAAGGGGCTACATTGTGTGTAACATATAACACTCTCCCTTGTCAGGATTTTCTTTCTCATGGGAAAGGATTCATCCCGTTATCTTTACAACAATAACAAATAATATTTTGACTACAGAGATCATGTGAAAAACACCTGTTATTGTGTGTTGTGTATTGTGCTATTTACTGCCACCTATTGGCGTGTGTATGCTAGGTACCCAGTGGGGGTGGCATAGAGCTATAATACAAGGGGAGGAAAATGTTCAGCTTCTCTGAGTAGTTGTTAGTTGTTTTAGTGTTAGCCACTATGTAGGTTTTATGGGCTACGTAGTTGTAACAAAGTACCAAGTAGCATACCTCTTCTCTAAGAGTTTGTAGCTAGAGATTTTGTTAAGCTTGTGTTGCTAATAAGTCTTGGATGCTACATTAAATGGGAAGATGTGTTTTTCTTTATATTTTGTATGATATTTGCATTTTATGGAATTTTGCATTTTTATCAATAAACACCAGTTAGTATATATTTTCTGACTGGATTTCTTTGGGAAACAAGAAATGGACATTGCATTGTGTTTGTGGTCATGGCTAATATTTTCCTGGAGTTTTTGCTGCGCTCTGCACAAACAGGAGTGTTTGTGATTATCACTCTGCCTGACATCCCTATCCCTTTAGTTGGCTTTTTTTCCCTTTAATATAATAATATTCATGTTTTAATTCTAGAGTGCTTTTGTAATTACTGTTTTTAATGGTTTTATTGTACATTGCCCAGAGCATGTTTCTGTGAGAAGGGTAACATATAAATATGATTGATAAATAAATAAATAAATAAATAAATAAATAAATAAATAAATAAATAACTATACTAACCAAGCATAGAACAAAATCATTTTTTATTATTTAAATAGGCTCAATATATTTGAGGCAAACATGGCATGAGGTCATTTGGTAGTAAACTTATTTTATGCAATATTAATTGCCAATTTTGTTGTTTAAGAAGAATGTACTCTATATAGTAATATATTGAGCAGTCTTCTTTAAAAAGAAGCTCCCGTGTCTGAAGTTGTGTTTCTCTTAAATATGACAAACCACTGGCAAGGCAGGGTTTTGAGTTAATAATATTCAAGAACATTCTCAGCAGTTGTACTTGCTTGATTTAGCTCCTGCTGTGATGATTCCTTTTTTATTAACTTTGCAATTATAGAGCACAGCTAAACTCAAAAGTACTTCAAGCTGAGTCTTTTATATACTATCTCAGTTGTTCATCAGCAGTCTTAGAGACTTGAAATGTAGTCAATTCCAAATTCCTTCTAACAGTATTTATTACTGTGACATTGAACTGCATAATTAATTTAACGAAATACTATATACATGTACATATATATGCACAAAAAATTCCCCTCTCACCCCTATGGGTGGTATGTATCTTCCTCAATCTCAGGTCCTCTACCAAAGACCTGGGAGTTTGAAGGTTCTGTGCAGTATCTTAGTTGTTCCTAGCACTGCACTCTTCTGGACAGAGAGCTCTGATGTTGTTCCTGGGATCTGTTGGAGCCACCCTCCCAGCTTAGGAGTCACAGCCCCGAGCGCTCCTACTACCACTGGGACCACTTTGGCCTTTACTTTCCACATCCTCTATAGTTCTTAACTAGTTGTTTCTCAGTTAGTGTGGATGTAGGTCTTCTGTTCATCCATAGTTCCCTCATACATTTCATATATCCCCTCTCATTAGGTCTACTGTTGTAGTAGCATTCCATCAATTCCAAGTTCTCTTGTCTCGTGTGTATGTGTATGTATACAGTATGTATATGTATACATGCACACACACACATACATATGCACACACACATACTGTTGATAACAATTTTAAAAGTATATCATGAAAAAAAAATTAGAAAACAGTAGGCCTTTACATTTTTTGTGAGTCTGTGTATGTTTGCTTGTGTAAATCAATAGTTAAATCATAGTTTAAATGTCTTGTCCACAAAGCTTCCTAAGTCTTACATTTCATTAAAGTCACTATCTCTAGATGGAAAAACAATCCACAGAAAGCTTCAAGGAAGGATTGTACCATTTAAATATTGACTAACAATTTATTTTCATGAAATAAATCTGAGCTATGTCTGAGATGTTCAATAGACAGCTTTTTTATTATTATTTTCTACCTCTTGCTGACATTTCATTTATGGAAAGAAAGGCAGATTTAGGCTATCTGATCTGGGTTGCAAAAATCTGGACATTAGATGGCAGCAGAAATACAGAAAACTAATTATTTGCTGCCATTCAGGAGCCATCAAGATTTTTGCAGCCTAGAATCTGGGGTCATGAAGATACCTAATTGTAAAAGACAGGTGAATAATGCCCCTGTATTAGTTTGCAATTCTGCTGGAATAGATAATCAGAGATAAGTTTTCTTTGAGCACAAATGATTCTCAAATACCCATTTAAAATGACACCCTGACTTCAAAATCTGTTTTCTCTCATAAAAACAAATATTTACTAAACAGGGTAAGTGTTCACTATCTGGTAGGTATGCTTAAACTACAGTTTTAGGATTTTTAAAAAAGTCTAATATACATGAAAGGACAAAATTCAGAAATACTTGAGATACTCAAATGAAGCAGTCCAGTCAGACAGACCTTTTAATAATTTGATTACTTTTTTTAATTATAAGAGCCATCAAATGTGTTTTTATAATATTTAACAATACAAATTGTTTATACAATTTATATTATTTATATTTATGTTTTGCTTCTCTCCTATCTTCATTGGTATAGGTGTGGAAACTAGTTTATGGTTACAGTGTTCCATGTTTTTCTGTTCCTGTAAAAATGAAAAATAAATATGAAAAATAAACAATTTTAAAATAATGTGATTCCTGAATTGAACCTGATTCTTTTCATTTGTATCAAAAGAAAAATTCATGGCTTACCAGGAATGCTAATATTCCATTGGATATCACGGTTGATTGTCAGTCTAAATATTGTAGAAACAAATTTATCAATTTGTCTAAACAAATATATTTCATAACAAATGTTCAGCATATCACTTTTACATGGGATAGTTGAGATATTTTCTATGAAAAGGTACATCATATGATATTTATAAAGTGAGGAAAAAATTCTGGCATAACACAAATCTTCAAATCTTTTCTTGGTTATGAAGAGATTAACCCAACAAAATGAAAGTGACAGAAGAAAATTTTGCTGCCAAGACAAGCTACTGGCACATGCACTTTCATTACTGTCAGCAAACCAGGAACCTTAGCAACTAAGGCATGGTTTTTATTTTAAACAATAATCCTGAACTGTGTATTTTGCTTCAAAACTCGTGTATTCATTCCTGAGCGAGTAGATGTGTATACTGAGTAAATGGATTTCTATACCGAGTGTAAATAGAACTCAGGTTTTAGATGCCTAAAACAGAACCTTCTCTTTAGGGAAGGTTGCTGAAAAGGCAGTCAGGCTGTGGCTTCTGACGGTCCTGGAAGAAATGGATTATCTATATCCTTTTAGTCAGGTTTCAGTGAGAGCACCGATCATACTTGTTGATAACCTCTGGCAAAGCTGGGACTGGTGGTGTAACTTTCATTGCTCTCCTTGACATTGCAGCAGCTTTAAATACCATCAAATTATTCTCCTTGACTGCCTGCAGAGGTTGGGAATAGATATTCCCACCTTAGTCACTCACATGTCAGCTATTTATTTATTTATTTAGTTATATATCAAATTTTCACCACCCATCTCATTAAAAAGTGACTCTGGGCAGTTTACAGAAAATATAAATATTAATTAAAAATAGTCTTAAATAAATAATAAATATATTCCAACGATTGATGGCAACTAGAGAGTATTAGGCTCCCTAATGTGTTTTACATGGGGCTGCCATTCAAGATCACTTGGAACCTACAACTGGTCCAGAGTGCAGTGACACAGGCAGTTAATGGGCATAGCATAACTAGTTACCAATTGCTTCATGATACAATTCAGATGGTGCTGGTTACCAACTATAAAGACCTTCATGGCATAGGGCCTGGCTAACTGAGTGATTGGCTGTCTCCCATAGTTTCTGCTTGTCCTGGATGATCAAGTCAGAGTTGGAATGCTTTAGGTCCCATTGATTAAACAATGTCATCAAATGGGACTCTGGAAGCAGGCCTTCTCTGTTGTAACACGTGCCTTCTGGAACAGCCTTAAACCAGAGATTTGTACAGTCCTATCCTAATCTCATTTAAACAGATCTTAAAAATCTGGCTCTCCACCCTGCCCCCCCCCCCCAGCCTTGGGCAAGAAATGTAACTAGTCTCTAATGGGAATATTTTGTCTTTAGGCTCTGTATTTTATTTTCATTACTGGACATTTATCATTTTTTATTTCTTACATTGTTTCAACTGTTTTTATTATTGTATGCCTCCCAGAGCCCTGATGAAATTGGGTGGCCTTATAAATTTGACAAATAAATTAATGTAATCTACTTTTTCAGGACCACATTCATATAATTGTTGAATTTCTACATCATAGGGTTTGATGCAAAAAGTCACACATTTTTTTTTCTAGAAAGTTGGCAAGCAAAGCAGTGGAAGGAATAACTTAGGATGCAATAACTTCATGAACAGAAGATTAGAGTCAAATGTTCACTGTACTTAAATCACAGCTGATAATGTTCACCTGGTTCTGAATATATCAAGGTATCATATATGTACTTATTCCTAAAAAGTTTATCAGTAAAATATGGACTAGTTTCACAGAAAATTTAAATTTAATACAGAATGAATGAATTTGTTAATGAGACAAACACTGTATGGATTTATGTTGAAGTTTATTTTAATGTGACCTCTGAGATTTTTGCCAGAGGAAAAGAAATCAAAAATTTGGAAAAGAAACATCAACATTTATAGAGTTATCACAGAATAATGTAGGTAGGTAGGCTATTATCGCTATCATCATCATCATCATCATCAAAATGTGTATGCTGCCTGACCCAATGACTCTGGATGGCTCACAATGAACAAAAGAAAATACAATAAAATCAATATAAGGAAAAAAAATGGCAAAAATGCAGACTGTACAATTATGCCTTAATTGTACATCATCCATATTTTCTTCATACTGGCTAACCAGTTACTTTTTGAAGTACAGTTAAACTTTCATACTGTTTTGATTCAGGAAACAGAGAAAGATATGTTTGTAATATGGTAGACTTAAGTAACATAACTATACTATTAACAGTAGTATTTAATATCCAGGAAATTCCAGCCATTAACATGTTTGCCCCGGGTATGCAACCTACTGATCTCCAGAGTTGCACTATTTTTTATTAAGGGCATGATCAGAAAATAGCCCAGAATTAAAGTGTCACCATAGAAGGCAGAAGTGAAATCTAGTCCTTGAAGTCAGATAAGAGGGCAAAGGAAGCAAGACAACTTCAAGATCAAAAGAACAAAATTGTTTTGGTTTCCTTAAAATGGGAAGTAATGTATGCATTTTTGGATAAGATCACAGATTAATGGGAGGAAGCATGACATTTAATTAAAATAAAACTTTTCAGTCACCATGTCCAAGCCACCATGTATTGAGTATGCACCAAAAATACCTTGAAAATTGGATGGTTTTGTTAGATTTACTTAGACTTTTGTAATGGAGGCAGCTTGCTTGTTGTTGTTGTTGAATATTCCATTTTATGAAGAGAGATCAACTTAAATTTAGGGTGTCTTCCTTTTGGTACAGTCAGTATTTTAGAGTATACTGAATGCAGTCTTCCATATATTTCAGATCATAACTTTAGAAATCATTTCCTTTTTGGCATGGGGAGGTAGAAACAACTGGGTATGAGTGATAATGAATGATAATCCCAATCTAAAAATGGCAGGTAAATGGTTCCCTTCCCTTCCCTGATTAACTGAATTCATAAACTAACAACCAAGGAAGATATGGTAGTACTTTTCATACATCTGAAAGGGATCCTGTAGCAGATGGACAAGTGCAGTCCTATCTAGTTTGAGAGCATAGGACATAGAATGCTAAAGTTGCAACAAAGCAGATTTCAAGTGAACATTAAGAAAATGCAGTTTGACAGTGGACCCTTTACCCATAGTGGTGGTAGTTTTTCCATCTATAGTTGTATTCAAGCACAGGCTAAACACCCATCAGTCTGGGGTGCTTTAATCTGAATCCCTTTGGTGAGCAGGAATTGGACTTGATGACCTAAATGGATCCTTCCAATTCTATGATTATGTGTATGGCAATGTAAATGAATTCACATGTAAAGTTATATGTGTCTGTGTGAATGGGAGTACAGGATTCATGTATGAAGGATGTCTCTTTTTTGAGAATGAAGTGTGGACAAGATCTATGAGTATGTATAGGAATGTGTGCATTTGAGCTAGTATGTCTGAAACTATGCATGTGAACCAAGATATGTATACCTTTGTGTGAATGTTTATTTATGTGATTTACATAATGGGTGTGTATGTGTGTGAACCTATAAATGGGGTTTATGGTATAAGTAAATGGGATATGTGGTATAAAAATGAGTATGTATGTGCATTGTAGCATAGGAGGCATAGATATTTGTTTATATGTATGAACATGCATGTGTATATGGGGAATAAGTATGTGTGTGTTTGAATAAGGTATGTGTATAATTAGGAAATAATACACATGTACCTGGATTTACCCAACAAGGCTAAAGCTGGTTAGTACATTATAATTTCTTATTTAAAGAAAATAAAAACTGTTGTAGAATTATGGAGTAGGAAGTAAGCAGTGTCTTGGGTTTTTTTTCAGATGGCTCTTGTACAGTTAGTCGGATTGATATGGCTTATAAATGCTGTTAAATGAATAAATCAATTACTTCTTTTACTGTTTGCTTTTAAAATATATGCCTGCTCCGAGTAAACCTTTTGAGCCTCAGTACAGTAGAAAGGAAAAAAAAATCTGTAATCATGACTAAGCTACAAAAGTGCCTATGTATTTGGCATATCCATGTATTCCCAGATTTGGGAATTGTTATGTTGTTTTTGTAAAGTATCAAGAACTGTAACAGCAATGACATGAAAGTGTGTGTTTTCTAGAATGGATAAAAAGAAGAAAATACCAGTTTTGTATTTAAAACTGAGGTAGAGAATGACCATCTAGGGAGAGGAGGGTCTAAGACAGTGTTTCTCAAACTTGGCAATGGTAAGACATGTGGACTTCAACTCACAGTATCCCCCAATTTGTTTGATAAACACTGGTTTAAAACTATGAAGTGTGAAATCACCAAGCAGCACCGCTGGCCAGATATCCTGGAGAACATATACTTACTGAGAACACTATTGAGAACACTAATAAAGCAAATTACCATTAGTTCAGAACAATTCATTGGCATGATAGCTTCAACCTTCAGCTGCCATCTGCTAACTTTGAAATAAATCCTTTTTATTATTTGTACGTAAGAATTTGCGTATAAGATAATCCTAACGAGGAGATAGTATTGACTTCAGAATAAAATCTATATGTTGATGTGGCTAAAATATGCTGCTCTGACTGCAAAGAGCAGGACAGATAATACACAAAGAGGCCATTCAGGATGTAGGCAGAAAAGAATGCTAGCAACAAGCAGTTGGCTCTCTAAAGAATGTTCCATTGGCAGTTACTGCCTTCCTAAAAATGAGTGGGAAACATGAATCTTTAAAAGTTTCTGGCCTGCATTTCCACGGCGATAAGGAAAGTTGGCAGTTCCACATAAGCTGCCAGTTTTGTATTCTGGGTCGCTCCATTCCTCCTACAGCCATGGCCCGGCTGATATTTTGACACAGGACAAAGTGGCTGTTTATTACAGTTGAGTGTTGTGGCCTGTACTCTGAGATGCATTCTGTCCATGGAATTTAACTGAGCTTGGCATTTTAAAGCTCGTTGTTGCGGTTGCTTACTTTTCCTGCGCTTTGAGTGCGGCAAGACGTGCTGAAGCCTCTGCTTCAAGCTGAAAATGTTACACAGGAAGACATACCATGTACAGGTTAGATCGGCTGTGATCCTGATGCTTAATTGTAATCAGCAAAGTGACAGAGAATTCCCCCCCCCCCTTTGGTACCTGCTATAGTATGATTGTGACTCTTAATCTTTCTGTATGTTTTTAAAATGTATGAACTTCCCATGTAGTAACTTATTGTGACTAGCATGATAATGGAGTACAGCATAGCATATAGACTAAAGGAACTAGCAAATTGTATTAAAATATTCAGTACAATTTTTATTTATGTTGGGAACAAATTCTGGGATAATTAACACTTTAACTTTCAACTGGCCTTGAACTAACATTGTTCTTATTTCAATATTGCAGTGGAAAAATCATTGATTTAACTAGTTCAGGTAAAAATTTCTAAAAAGTCATAAGAACAACCTTTCATGTATTTTAATTACTGAAAAACATTTATTACCGAAGCTCAGGCAAATGCCAAAGTTCATATATTTGTTTTGCATTTCTTTATAGGAGCTTCAGAAAGAAATTGAAACCCATACAGATATCTTCCATAGCCTGGATGAAAATGGACAGAAAATCTTGAGATCCCTTGAAGGTTCTGATGATGCTGCCTTGTTGCAGAGACGCCTGGATAACATGAACTTCCGATGGAGTGAACTTCGGAAAAAATCTTTAAATATTAGGTAGGGCTAAAATAGCAACAGCTGGGAGGCAGAAACTAGAATTTCTAAGAGAAAAGAAGTATTCTCAGCAACCCACCTGCCTACATAATCCTCACTCTACATGTACCATCAGCCTTTTTATTCAAATTGGACTAAAATGGCTGGGCTTGCCACAATTTATGCAATGGGAAAAATTTCTCTGGAAAGATAGTTCATTTTCTGTTTATGAGAGGGTTTTAGGAAGCAAGGAGTCGATAACTTTCTATATATTAATGTTTGCATAAAACAAGTTATTACTTTAATGCCAGTAACTGTGGTTCTAAATACACTGAAATAAGTAAATTTGTAGCCCATGCTTCAGAACTATTTATTTCCCAATTAAGTATGGGGTTGTCATTTAGCCATACTACAAAATGTGATACTGTAAAAGGGTAAAGTCGTATGGTTGCCAGATGTGCAGCTGCAATTATTGAAGTAGTAACTGCAGTTTATTGTAAGAAAAGAAAAAAGGAACCTATCTATTTGGGAATTAAAGCAAATTTCAGAAGAAGCTCCGTTTGCACACATGATGTTCTTTCCCCTAGATAGATAGCTTATTTGAATCATGCCTAATTGTTTTGGAATTCATATATAAGAAATCTGCATAGAACTGGGAATGGTATTTACTTACAATAGTTATAATTTGGTGAATGGACATGAGGAAAGATTTGCAGTGTGGAACCTGCAAGTAACTGTCCCTTAATTTTTGATATATACAAGGTTATGTTTGTAAACACAATTTTGGGGTAAGAAGATAGGTGATATCTTCTTAGGGAGAAGAAATTTGTTCTGCAAAAGTTCATAAAGAAAGGCATTATTAGAGAAAATCAGCTGGAAGAGAAAACCTTTAAAGGACTCAAAAATTCTTTTCTAAAGCAATCATCTGAGGGTGGATTTTTTTATTATTATTTTTTTTTTTTTACACTCCAGCACTGAGCCAGTATTGTTGAAATCACGTTTGCTTCCTCTGAAGCCTTTTCAAAGCAATATGTGAAATATTAGCTTTTTGCAGGGGTAGCCCTCAGGGAAGTCACTGTGTATATATGCATAATGACAGAAACCATCTTCATAACATTCATCATTAAAAATAAATGAAATATGTGAAGCTGAAAAATATTAATGTCTGAAGTGAGAAGAAAATTATTTTTCCCCACATATACAAGGAAAGGGATCTTTGAAATCTTTTCTTCATGAACCATTTTTATCCCTTGAACTTCATAGAAAAAAAAAGGTATAAGGAAAAATAAAAGAAAACAAACATAGCATATGAGCCAAACAGTGGACTTTTAATAAAGGAGCTTTTTAATGGTTTCTTTGCTGTAATTTTGATACCATTGACATTAAGCAAATTGAAAATAGTTTATCATGGTTACCTTGCTTTCTTGAATTAAACATTAAAGCAGTGTTTTTGCTCTACAAAAATAGTAAGCTATAATGAGAGTTTTATAGCCAAACCATGTAGGTGAGAAACAGGATCTTTAAATTTTAATTTAATAAATTTAAATTTATTAAATCTTTAAATGTTATTCCTCAGACCAGGAAAGGACAAATAGTTGTTATCATAGATGCCAATTCTCAAATACTTGTCCCTTAATGAGTGCTTTTCTATTAACTGAAGCTACATATACTAGCTTATTTAATCAATTATCTGTACATTGGAGAGTGCAGACTTGAGATTCTAGGGTTCTTTTTGCAAAAACAGAATCCTGAGATCCATAAACTATACCAGCTACACCATAGTTATATTGGCTATATATACACAATATCCTGACCCAGGTCACTATACACCTGAAAGATGCATTCACACAACGTGCTAAGTTTGGACATTGTTAAGGTTTGTATGCATGTATGTGTATATGTCTTAATATGCTATGTGAACATAGCCAGTGGATTTATGTGAATTCAGAAAATGGATTAATTCAGTAATTAATCTGAGCAAATTATAAGAACAGAGCTACAATGAGAATTATAGAACAAAATGCCTCTCAGTATATGAATCTGGCTCATGTTTAGTAGCAGAACCAAACTCAAAAATACTGTCATACCAAAGCCTACTATTTGTTTTAAATTCCCAAAAATCAGTTTTCAGCAACTGATCATGAAAATAAAAAGCTCTTAGTTGTTAATGTTGGATCTGGGAATCAGTATTTTGATTTATTCCAAATTCTTAGAGATCCACTTGTCAATCCTGATATACTTTCTTCCCATCCACCACTTTTGAACATTATATTTTGCCTCCTTAACTTCTGTTTGTAGAATTCAAGCATTTTGAAAGAGAGCCACAGTGCTCGGAGGCTGGAAAGCTGAACTTTTGAATGTAGTTGTTTGGCTTTGAAGAAAGGTTCACAGTAGTGACTTCCTTTAAGATCCTTTGAATTTAAGAGAAGATTTTTTTAGATGAAAATCTCACCCTTTAAAAATAATAGAAAGTCTCACCCCCACAAGTGAGGTGAGCTTAGCTCCTGCAGTTGTGATATTTGACATGCAGGTAAGACTGTTGGGCAAACTTCAGCTCTTTTTAAACTAGTTTATGTTGATTTTAATGAGGATGGAGTTGATAAATTGTATAGATTTTATATATTATATATATTTCCTTTAAGATCCTTTGAATTTTAGAGAAGATTTTTTTAGATGAAAATCTCACCCTTTAAAAATAATAGAAAGTCTCACCCCCACAAGTGATATATATTTCTTTGTACTCAGTGCTCATTACTTTTTTTTAACTTTTGTACTCACTATTTGTGACTTGTGGGAGGAGAAGTATAAAAAGGGAAAGAAAGAAAGAAAGAAAGAAAGAAAGAAAGAAAGAAAGAAAGAAAGAAAGAAAGAAAGAAAGAAAGAAAGAAAGAAAGAAATCTAGTATATATCTTATATTTTAACCTTTAAGAAATTTTCAAACCAGTTCAGAGAAATAGATTAAAATTAAGGAAAGAAATAGTAAAAATCCTGTTCTCACATTGTGCCCTACTACTGGTTTACTGGAAATCATCTTTTTTTCATGGTGTCTTTATTTTGCATGTATGGATTAGGTGGATATTGCTTTTGGTGATATTTGTAACACAGAGGCTTAACCTGTTTTTCAGGTCTCATCTAGAAGCCAGTTCTGATCAATGGAGACGTTTACACCTTTCTCTTCAGGAACTTCTGGCATGGCTGCAGTTGAAAGAAGATGAGCTAAAGCGACAGGCACCCATTGGTGGTGATCTTCCCACTGTACAAAAGCAGAATGATACCCATAGGGTATGATTTTTTTAAAAAATTCTGGAAGTAGATTGTGGGTATATTGTTATGATTTGGAGAATGGGGAATACTATAAACTAATGCTAAACTCAATATTAGAAATAATTAAACATAAACATTTGAAAAACTATTAGCTGATTTTCTTGGGGAATATGTTTATAATCTAATCCTTAAGAAAATCAGCAGTTTTCAAATATTTACATTTAATTATACTTGGAGCAACAGATGTATACATCTTAATATGACCACTTTTTAGGGCCTGATAAAATATATGATGAACTGCAGTGGGGGTAACTAGAGGGCAAATGACAAAATGAATATGACTTCATAACACAATTGCCATGAGTTACATACTTTCATCTGATGTTGGACACAAGTACATTTTGGAATTTGTGTCAAGGCATCATAACATTTGCTGAACGTTTGTCCTCCAACAAAGGTTGGAATGAATTTGGAGGAGGTATTATCCTATGCTTCTTGTCCTATGGGATTTCAAAATCTATAGTGACATTGCCAAGATGGACTCAGAATTTTATGTCTACCGTTATATCCATGAACTTGATATTGTCCCACATATGCAATGGATTTTGGCATTTTGTTTCTATAGATATGATTATTTGAAAGTAGAACAGGTCTGTGTGACGTTGTTATGCAAAGATCAGTCACTGCTCAGATTGCCCATAAAAACTTCTTCAGGTTTTGAAGACTAGTTGAAATTATCAAATTTTATTTATTTTATTTTATTATTAAAGCAATTTATATGGCTACCCAACTCACAGTGACTTTAGGTGGCTTACAGAAATAAATTATCTAATACAGGCTGTTGGTGGATCTAGTTGATTTTCTAAAACAAATTTTCTAATTTAGGGAATTTCTGAAAAAATTTGTTGGCAATATTATTGCCATGACAATCTGGAATACAGAGATGGCAAAGATGAGTGACACAATTGCTCCTAAGCATCCTTCCTCTTGTAAAGCCAAACCCATTCCTTGGTTTATTAGGAAGCCAAGAGTAATGAAGGGGCTGGGACAAGAGCTGGAATGCACATTAAGATCAAATTATGCTTGTTTTAAGGCCTACTCCATGACAGTCCAGATAGAAAAGACTGCTTACAGCAATGTCTATTGCATCTGCATTGAAAAAGTGGTTACTTCTTTCCGTATTATGCATTTTACCAGAGAAATGAGAGAGTCAGTAACTCTCTACGAACAGTTCACATAATCATTGTGAATAACATTATTCAGATCTGTTATAGTTTGGATAGCAATGTTAGGGCCACTCATTAAAATGTACATTTGGCAGCCATGAAACTTGGTATTATGTGTCTGTGGACTAGCTAAGTGAAGAGATGAGTTACTCATTATTTAAACCTTGTTTTTTCTTCCCTAGCTGATAAAATATGTCAAAATGAAACTGACCACATGGTTAATGGATGTAATAAATCTCTCTTGAAGTTGGGAGGCATTCCCCCATCCCATTCTATGTAAAGGAGGCAGACCTGGAACAGCTGTGCGGTTATAGGTCAATTCAAACAATTTCTAGGGAAAGTGACTGAAAAAGCAGTGGCTTCACAGCTGCACTTTCAAATGATTTGATAGTAACTATCTGGGCTCATTTTAATTTGAGTCTCAACTTGGATAAGATACTTAGACTTCTACACCACTTTTGTATGACCCATATGGAAACTGGATGGATGGGGTGTGGACCTGTTTGTTCTATGGAATTACTTGATGTCTTTTATAACATTTACCTTGGTATACTTCTTAACTGCCTGGTGAGATGAATTTTAGGGCACTACTGTCCAGAATTCTGGTCCTTCCCATTAAACCAATTCTAGAAGTTCATACCAACAGTATTGATCTACCATTCACTACCTAGGCATGGACCTATGATTACCTGTAGGTCTTCATAGGCATTCAGTACATAGTGTGATTAACTGAAAAATGATGAAATGTGTCACATCACAACGCAAACCTCTGCCTTTTGTATTTGTGTCCTGATACAGGACACAAATCCTAGCTACCATAAGTCATGGAATTTGTGTTGTGACATCATGATCCATATTCATCATTTGCCTTTCCTTGCCACTTATAAACACCTATGCTCATCTTCCATGCTGTTTAAGATCTACTCAAAACAGCTAGAGCTGGTTATTTTGGAATCAGGTACGATTTTGGCATCTTTGAATATTGTGAAAAATTTATAATAGACTAGATGAGGTAACCAAATGGAAGATTGAAATAAGATTAAAGTAGTGTTTGTAACTGGGAAACTTCTCTCTGGGATTAAAATTCAGCCTCACTTTTTTTAAATAATATTAGATTTTAAAATAAGAAGAATAAAACTAACAAAAACTAATATTAAAACTAAAGAATTAAAAAGAAAGAAAGAATGAAAAGGAAGAGAAAGAACAAAGTCAAAAGTACAGGAAAAAAGAAAGAAAAGAAAGAAAAAATATTAAAAAGAATGACTTCCAGCTTTCCTCACAACAGATATAAGTAACAGTTTACACTAAACTCTTACACTAAGTTTACACCATAACTCGTTTTTTCTATTGTCGATTATTGATTCTAATCATCAAATCCATACAACATAATTTTGTTTTTTTCCCCCTGTTTCAAGGAAAAAAGTCCAAAACAGGCTTCCACTTAGCATTAAAAAATTCAGCCTCTTTTGGATAGGCTTCAATTCCCCCAAATGACAAGATCACACACTGAGAGTGTTACTTGTGCCTCAGCTATAATTTGATTAAAAGATGGCAGCTGCAGTGAGACATGCATTTATTAGTGCACCAGCTGGATTTGGCAAAGGCTATCTATGTGTTGGTTGTGCCTTGTATTGACTATTGGAAGAGCTAACGTTTACAAGTGCATTGAGAATAGAAGCAAAGGTCACCACCAGGCACACAATCAAGCAGTCAACATATGCTAATCAATGAACTACCAGAAGAGCAAAACAGAACCCCCACCTCCACCCGCCCTGGCAAGGCAGGCCACAGCAGATAAATAGAGAGCAAACCTCATCCCATTTTAGCACTGAAGATGTTGCCTAGCCGGGTAATGAAACATTTGCAAGAAAAGAACCTAGCTCAGAGAACCCCAAGGACTCCAGAGAATAGAATGATTGAAATGTGGCAGCTGTGTTTATAAAGCTTCTGAGAATAAAATATACTATGAAATGTGTGATTTCAGAAGCAGTTGTAAAGTCTTATTTCTGACTTCTTAACAGCTTTGAGCATGTTTCTCATTCCTGTCCCTCCCACAAAGAGCCATGTTCTTTGGCTACAATTTCTGTTCCAGTTAACTATCAAAGCTAGTCTCCACATGGATACTTTTAGAAAGCCTTTTTCACATGCAGTAGCACATTTGTAACAGAATAGAAAACTTGTCTTGTTAGAGGCAGTTTGGTTCCCTGTGGACGAAAAAGAACAAAAGTCAGTTCTGATATTTAGGTCATTCTGTCTATTTTCCAGAATGCCTCTTGGTACAAAATAGGTGGAGAATAAGACCTACTTTAAACCTGTCTTTGACAGACGATTTATTTGTGCTTTTCAGGGTTCCTCCTCTTTCTAGTACCTTTTCTGACCAAAACAGTCCGTGTGCTGCCCTATACATATATTTTATTGTTATGCATGGTAATTGTGCTAAAATATCAGATCCTTTAGAAATCAGCTTCGGCTTCTCAAGAAGAGTTATTTCCGTTTTATTCTCACAGAAATCTTGTAAGGTGAATTAGGTTGCTATATAGCCCAAAATTATCAAATGACTCTTGCAGCTGTATTGCATGTGACTCTGTGTATCCACAGCCCCAGTCCAGCACTGATTCCTGCCCAAATTATTAAACTACATTTGTTTTCAGTTCTCATCCCAAAACAGTTTCAGTAATAATTTCCTGGATTTCCTGCTTCCGAAACTACTACTTTCTCCATGGAGAAATTTGTTTTGTCTTTGTATTTGGGCTCTTATCTAACATAAAGTAGTATGACTTATAATATTTCATCTAATGCTTGTGAATATTGAGGAGCACACTAAAATAGGCAATTTTATATTTATTTTGCATACGTTCAGTATAGCATAATAGAAAATAAGACTAACTGATTAATCACACACTGTGGAATTTGACAGTATTTTGTTTTATGCGTCCCAAAACGGTTATAGTAATCCATATCTGCCCTGTATTTAATTAGTTATACTGCCTTGTTTGACAGAGTTCATGTGTGCAAATAAGAGTGAGATGCTGAAGTGAAAGTTCTAACTCTATTTTATTACCTCTAGCAAAAGATTATCAGGCTCAAAACAGGAAGAACACATGGAAGCTTCACAATGGAGTTCAGTGAGGGAATTTAGTGGGTCCCCTCTACTGGGATGACTCTATGACTAGAATATAGGAAATGTAAAGATAAAAAATGGTCAAAAGAAGTAGATGCAATGGAAAAGGTACAGAAGTTGTACTCTGTGTAAAAAATATCTTAAGTTAATGATCTTGATGCTGTGGAGCGGTGTGGATTAAAACATGTGGGGGAGCAAATAAAAGCAATACTATTGCCCAACCAATCAAGTAGAAGATGCTTTCCAAAGACAAACTAAATATTTTTCAAAAAGGCATGAGGAAGTGACGTTGAGGAGCTAAAAAATATTAGGAGAAATTCTGTCAAGCAGGATCCTTCCAGAGGATTTCTATGTTCTCCTCCAGAAGATTAAAAAGAAGCTACAAGAGGATCAATTATCCTTGACTTGATCCTAGCCACTGGAGAATACTTAGTCAAGGAAGTGTAAATACAGGAATATTGGAAAATATTGTCTGTGTAACATTCTATTTTTTTTAAGGAAAATTAAACACATATTTTGGACTACTTGAAAGCAATTTTGAATACATTCACAGCAATGATAAGTAGGATTTGATAACTGGAACCTAGTGAGAAAATGTGTTTAAGATGAGTAGCAAAATTATATACAAAATAAGCAAAAAAAAAAAAAAAGACAGGAAAAAAGGCAAAATGGCTTCACTAAAAGATCTGAAAACAAAAAAGGAAGGAAGAGTACCCACTCTAACCCTGTTGAAAAACATGAGAATCATTACATCTCAGACTCAAGAAGACCCAGAAGAAAAACTGGATGTGCAGCCAACACCTGAAGCTGGAACATCACTGCTACCCCCTCCATTACAGAGCATAGCAGCTGATATGAGGCATAGGATTATGCATAAACTAGCTACAGTCAACCCTTGAGACCAATTACCAAGACTCAGTGGAGAAGTACCATCAGATAGTATGCTACAAGATGCCAATAGAGCCCTCACAACAATCCCTACTACCACCATAACTCAAACCAATGAACTGGTATACATTACAGCCACTATAATCATGGAAATGCTTGGCTACACGATCACATAGAACAGCAGTACACCCCCTTCCCCTGAAAATGAGGTTCGAAGCTAAGATCAAGGCAACTCAGAGAGAAGTTAGTCAGCAAGGCAATTCAGAGAGAAATTACTCACACCTACAGAAGGGTGTGAAGATTAAGGATAAGACTCAGCTACTGAAAAAATACAAGGGCCTGACTCCATCTGAAGCCCTAGAGACAGCCAAACAAAGGCTTACAGCACTGGCTGCTAGGCTAAGGAGATACACTAGAGAACCAGAGGCCAAGAAGTTAAATGTCATGTTCTCCAAAGAACCATCCAAGGTGTACTTCCAACTGCAGTGCAACAACAGAGTAACAGCAGAGCCACCAATAGAAGAAACTGAACAGTACTGGAAGTACATGGGAGAAAGAGAAGACACATAACACCAGTGCAAAGTATCTGCAAGACCTGAAAGCAGACCACAGCAATCTCCAAGAACAGAAGCCAGTCACCATCACAGTAGCAGACATACAACAGCAGGTCAGGAACATGAAGAACTGGACAGCACCTTGCCCGGACATGATCCACACCTACTCGCTAAAGAAACTAACAGCAGTGCATGAATGCCTAGCAGCATAGATGAACAAGCTGCTAGCACCAGGCTCCCACTCAGACTGGCTAACAGAAGGAAGGACAGAGCAGATCATGAAAGACTCCCACAAGGGAACAGCACTGTCCAACTACCGGCCAATAACCTGCCACCCCACAACATGGAAAGACCTATCTGGCATCATAGATGCCACGCTATAGAATCATATGGGCCAGTACATGAGCACATCTGAGAAGGGCACTGGGAAGAACACCAGAGGCTCAAAACACCTCTGCATATACCAAGGTGCTGAATATACCAAGGTGATGCACTGTTCCCGCTGCTGTTCTGCATTGGCTTGAACTCTCTCAGCCAGATAATCATAAGGGCTGGATATGGATACAAATTCCAGAGTAGAGCTACTATCAGTCACCTCCTCTACATGGATGATATCAAGCTGTATGCTAAAAGTGAAGGAGACATCCACTTGCTGATCCACCTGACACAGATCTACAGTGAGGACATTGGGAGGCCATTTGGACTGGAGAAGTGTGGCTGGATGGTAGTAAAAAGAGGGAAGGTAGTTAAGACTAATGGGGTGGAACGACCAGTGGGCCACATAGCAGACATGCAGACCAGCTACAAGTACCTTGGTATCCCACAGTCCCATGGGAACCACGATGAGGAGCAAGGAAGACAGCAACATGCAACTACAACCAAATGATAAGACAGGTCCTGAAGAGCCAGCTCAATGGGAAGAACAAGATCTACACCATCAACACATACACCCTGCCAGTCATCAGATACCCTACTGGTATAGTGAGCTGGCCAAAGGAGGACATGGAAGCTGCCAATGTGAAGACCTAGAGGCTCCTCACAATGTACAGAGGTTTCCACCCCAAGTCTGGTACCCAGAGACTGTACACCTACTAGAAAGAGGGTGGGTGGGGTCAAAGCCACTGTTCTGGACAAAACCCAGAGCATCCAGGAATACATCAGTAAGATGGTACCCAGAGATGAACTGCTGAAAGAATGCCTGAGGCAGCAGCAGACATGGGAGGAAGTTCAAGCGGAGGAAGTGCCATGGCAAGACAAGCCCCTGCATGGGATGTACCATCGACAGATAGCTGAGGTGGCTGACATTGGGAAATCCTATCAGTGGCTGGAAAGGGCTGGACTAAAAGACAGCACTAGGCACTGATCATAGCAGCACAAGAACAGGCACTAAGCACCAGATCCACGGAAGCACTAGACAGGACCAGCATACACTGAATGGCACAACCAAGTATCTGGCAATGTATACAGGAACATCTGCACAGTGTATGGGCTAGACCCTCCCAAATCCAGATGGGAGATTCCACAGAAGGTCATAGAGAATAATAGGGCTAAGATCCTGTGGGACTTCTAGATCCAATCGGACAGGCAGGTACTGGCCAATCAACTAGACATTGTGGTAGTAGACAAGGACCAGAAGACAGCCATGGTGATAGATGTAGCAGTGCCAAGTGACAGCAACATCAGGAAGAAGGAGTATGAGAAGCTGGAGAAGTACCAGGGCCTGAAGGAAGAACTAGAGAGGATGTGGAAAGTAAAGGCCAAAGTGGTCCCAGTGGTGGTAGGAGCGCTCGGGGCTGTGACTACTAAACTGGGAGAGTGGCTCCAACAGATCCCAGGAACAACATCAGAGCTCTCTGTCCAGAACAGTACAGGGCTAGGAACAGCTCAGATACTGTGCAGAACCCTCAAACTCCCAAGCCTCTGGTAGAGGACCTGAGATTGAGGAAGACACATAGCACCCATAGGGGCAAGGGGGATGGATGGATGGATGGATGGATGGATGGATGGATGGATGGATGGATGGATGGATGGATGGATAGATAGATAGATAGATAGATAGATAGATAGATAGATAGATAGATAGATAGATAGAATTCATTTATTCATTCATTCATTTGAAGTGCTAAAGTTGGAAGCAAAATAGCATATGGAATAATGGAAAACTATGGCTTTAGTTATATGAAACTACATGACACACTAAAATATTCCTGGCAAGATAATTAGATGTTTTTAGCAAATACGTATTACAATAGTAAGGTATAATTACTTGCATGGACATTGCTGGACAGACAAAACCAAATTGACTACATACTTTGCTACCAACAAAAACAGGATCTGATGCTCCTTGCAGTTCAGATCATGAACTCTTTTCTGCAAAATTCCAAGTGTAATTAAAGAAAGCAAACAAAAGGATTAACCCAACAATATATGATCTCAGCAAGATTCCATATTAAAAATAAATGGAGTTGTATTGTTTTGTGATGATGATGATATGGATTCCATATTGTAGTTGCTTGAATCTTAGTGTACTTTTTATATTTCTTTTAAATATAAAGTGAAATATAAGTGTGAGGTAAAAGCATGATTATGAGTTATGATTATGCTTAGCCTCTTTGTTTAAGATATATAAGTCAGTAAAGGGATGAGATAAGGTTTCATAAAACTAAGGAGATCTAAAGTGTTATATAAGTAGCTGAAGATCACAGTGATAAATAAAATGTATGAGATGAAGTCATAAGGTGGTGCCCTGGGTTGGACCATGTGAGAATCTCCTCCAAGGCTATACCCAACTACCTCCCCACAAAACATGAGATGTCCTGGAGTGGTTGAAGAATTTGTCTGAGATGAGCAACTTGGCTGACTGTGGCGAAAGCCCAGAGGCAGAGATGGGAAAATCAATTAGATTGCCTAAATCCAAGATATATGGATTGAGTCTGGACCATAAAGAAATATAAAATCTGTGTTTTGGAATGAGGGTTTTCAAAATAGATGCAACACTTGCTCAATGTGTTTGCCTTCTCTATGTTTCCTACATCTTGCCTGCTTCCTAAGATTGTTCTTCAATATTCATTAGACCTCATGTTTGAGCTGCCCATCCAGTTAGGGTCTGCACCTTGATAATATGAGTTGGACTTTTTAAAATGTTAATGGTAAAACAATATTCCTTAAGTTTCTGTATCTTCATTATCATATTTTGTCAATTAAGAACCTATTCAGCTTGCTATTTTAAGCAAAGTTTGAATTTAAATTTAGTTCTTTGTTTTCTGCCTTTTGTATTAGATTTACCACTTTCCCATAAAAAAGGAACTAGTCCAGGGATTTTCCAGTGCTTGAGAACAGATGTTTGTTGTTTAGTTTTGTGGTACCAATAAGAGGCAGATAGCCCTTAGAAATATATTTACTATTTCACTAAAAATTATAAACCAGAAGAATTTTTGAAGCTGTACATCTTTAAGTTTTAAGAATGTCTGTCAGATATCTATCTTATAGCTATTAGTAAATGCTTTCACCGGGGAATGAGGGCTGTTATCTTGGGGGGGGGGGTTGGTAAAAGTATAGGCAATTGAATGGAATATACCAGATAAGACTGAACCCAGAAGTAGAGCCGGTATCAGTATTGTCAGTACATCATCCCTAGGACTGTTCTCTCAACTGTCTTTTTGGTAGCAAGTTATATTTAAAAGTCTGAAATAATAATAACAACAACAACAACAAGAGGGCTTGAGTGATTGATTTGCTAGTGGGTTTTACCCCAGACCTAATACCTACAAATAGGAAATGCAGCTAAATATCAGATTTAATTGGTAGATTTACTAATATACTGCCTGAAGAACCCTGGACCAAAACTGTGAGTTCATTAAACGTGAAGCAATTAAAATATTTTGCATTGTAAAAATAAAAATAAGGTGAAATGGTTGCCTACTGATACATTAAAAATAGATAAGAAAAGTTAAAGATCTAAAGGCAACAGCAACAGAGGAAATGCACCTGAGTACCAACAGAGAAGAGCAGGAAAAGGCAAGGAAATATAATTAAGTAAGCAATGCAAAGATACTGAGGTCAAAAATAAAGTAGGCAAAGGTGTAATGGAGAGAGAGAATATATAGGGAAGAGATGGTATGGATATTCAGAATACTATACAGAAAAGCTTCCAAAGCTTCTGTAGATTATATTAACAAACTCAGATTTGCTTTTTCTGATACCACTTTGGTAGCTCATAGTGAGGAAGACTTAAGGAATCTCTTATTGGGGTCAGAGACAAGAGTACCAATTTGAAGCTTAATTAAAAAAAAAAAAACTCCAAAATTATGTCAGTTGATTGTGCCAAGCCAGTGCAAATATGTATAAAAACAATGGAAATAATAATAGTTATTATTTTATCTTTTCTGGGTTCAAAAATCCAAAGTAATGGTGACTGCAAACATAAATAAAGAGTTGTCTGTTTCTCATAGGAGAAAGGCTATGACAAATCTAAACATTTAAAGGCCACAGACATATTACAAATTACATACTGTCAAGACCATAATCTTCCCAGTTGTAGCACATGACTTTAAAAGCTGGACCACCAGAATGGCTTAATGATGAAAAATTGATGTTTTTGAACTATAGTCTAGGATAAAATTGTTAAGAGCACTTTGGACACCAAGAATAAATCATTCAGTACTAAATGAAGTAAAACCAGATAGCTCTGATCAGAAGCACTGATAATAAAGTGAAAGCTTAAATATTTTGTACACGTAATGTGGGAACAAGAATCTTTGGAGAAAACTCTGATGGTTGGAAAAATTGAATGCAGTCAAAAAAGAGCTGACAGAAGACAGGGAGGCTAAACACTACACTGATAATACAAGTGTGAGCTTAAAAGAACTCAAAGAATCAGTTATTGACAATTCTGGCAAATGTTTTCAATCAGGTCCCAGTGACTGAACAACTGAAGAGCATGACTGAAATCAGCTGAATTTGTCAAAAGTAAATCTTCCCAGTCTAACTTATCTCAGTTTTGATCATAGATCCTTCATAGATTGTGGAAATGCTGTACTATGATATAATATATTTGACTTCAGTAAAGCATTCTGATGAAATATCCCATGACGTTCTAATAAATAAGTTAACTAAATATTAGCTGGTTGGCATGACAAATGAATACATAGATGGCTCAAAAATCATACTTAAATAATGTTCATCAATGGTACCTCATCAAGCTGGTGTGAGATATTTAATGGACCATCTGAAATTTCAGCCCTAGGCTTTCTACTTTTCCACTTTTTTATTAATGACTTGGATTTTCAAGATTTCTTTAAAGATGAGGAGGTAGAAGAATGCACATCCAATTTGCAGGTAACCAATAGTTAATATCTTAGAAAAGAGTCATAACTTTTGATACGTTAGGTAAATGAACTGAAAATAACAGAATGAAATGGAACGAGAAAATGTGCATAAGTTTTTCACTTATGAAAACAAAATAAAAACCATAGGTTTAGGAGACAGAATTCTTGCCTTGGTAGTGACATTTGTGTGGGGGGGAAAAAAACTTGGAATAATAAAACAATAGCTTCTGGTATCCACATGCATTCAATTTCTTGGTTGGGATACAAATGGTCTGCCCTTCAGGATTTTCTTTTTAACTTTCCAGTCTAGCCAACAGACCTGCCATTTCCATGCAGATCCCAACCACCCTAATCAAGGCCAAGCTTGTTTAATTGGGGTCCTGTGAACCACCCTCTCAAGTGAACTAACATTGTAACCTGAATCTTGCTATATATAGCAATGTATTAACATATTAACATAAATGCATGAATTATGCTTTATGACAAAATCATCAGCAATGAAGTTACTGCAGTGGAACTGTGAATCTCATCTCATCTTAGGAAATCTTTTGCCTTGTGGGCAACATTAGCCATCCAGCAATGTTCAACATAATACCAGTTAAGTCCTTATCCTTTCCAACACAATTCCAAAATGTTATGAAGTCTGGTATTCATCACAGAAATGGTCCAATTTAACAGCAGTATCTTCAACCTAGGAACTTCCCATATGCACAATATACAATATATGAACAGTGAGCCATAGAATATAAAACCATCTTGAATTACTTTTCTGCTTAATAAAAATAATTTATTGAATTACTTTTCTACTTAATAAAAAGAATATGAAAATGTTTCACCTTTCTTTGTTTCCTCATTCAGTGATATTTAAAAAAATGTACAATCTGGATACAAAAGCAACTTAAATGTCAATTTACATTTGTATTGTTTCATTTTGTAGGCCTTTAAGAGGGAATTAAAAACAAAAGAGCCTGTTATCTTGAATGCACTTGAAACAGCCCGAATGTTCGTATCCGAACAGCCTCTGGAAGGACTGGAGAAGTTTTACCAGGAGCCTAGAGGTAATCACTAGAGTGCAGTAATGACATTCCAGAAGCAGTAGCAACGACTAAAATCCATGCATTCTTATTGGATCTCTGTACATATTTGCAAGTTTAATATGATACAGTAAGAATCAGGAGAATACACAGAATATAAACAGTCAGTTATCAGTTTGCAGATTTCTGAGCGTGGCAATGTTGGGCATAATTATTATGTTTAATTTATTGATCACTATTCTAATTCCTTGGGATATAGAATGTTCTAGAATGGTAAAGAATAAAACACCAATATTTAAATTTAAAGCAAGTTTATAATTTATATTTCCAGCCCCAGTACTGTTTTTGCATATTCTAACCCAATGTTGTTTCAACAGCCTATGGAAATGGGTGCTTGAAAAGTGACAGTGATATAACTCAAGTTGAATCAATGCCAGGGATCCAAGCCAGCGATACCACCCAATCTAAGCCGGTGCCGTGGATAGAGCATTTGAATATTTTTATCTATTAACAGTAAAGGAATGTTGAGATTTTGTTTTTAAACTTTATTTATGTTGTCTATGTGTTTCACTTTTAGAGTTGTCTCCAGGTGAAAGAGCCCAGAATGTAACTCAGCTCCTAAAAAGGCAGACGGGTGAGGTTAAAACAGAATGGGATAAACTGAATCTACAATCTGCCGACTGGCAAAAAAAAATCGATGAAGCCCTTGAAAGACTACAAGAGCTTCACGAGGCAATGGATGATTTGGATCTAAAACTGCATCAGGCAGAAACTGTCCACAGGTCTTGGCAGCCAGTTGGGGATTTGCTCATTGACACGCTGCAGGATCACCTTGAAAAGCTCAAGGTAAAACTGTATATTCTGTATTTCAGCATTGATTGTGTTTAGATATGCATAGCATTCTGCTGCTATAGCTCCCCCTTCGCTCAAAGAGAGTATTCGTAGTGATTTTAATTAATCACAAAAAATATGAAGATAAACTATAATAAAAGTATATTACTGCTTTCTTTAACAGTAGATGTGCCTTAAAATTTAGGGTATTGACAAATTCAAGAGACATTCAGTTTTATATGTCAAATTATTTTAGAGGTGCATTTTTAGAAGACTTCATTTGTCTATTTATTGTTAACATAACCAATTTTTATATATATATATATATATATATATATATATATATATATATACACATATTATGCAAGCATTACCAAATCTCAGCAAATAACAATTGGTTTAGGGGCTACTTACCCACTTCATAGGGTGCAAAAACCTGCTTTCATGTCTATAATATTTAGATTGATTGATTGATTGATTGATTGATTGATTGATTGATTGATTGACTGATTATGTACCATCATGTCATGGTCGACTCTTAGCAACCACATAGATAGATTTTCTCCATGATGATCTATCCCTAACCTGGTCCTTCATCTCTTCCCATGTTCACTCATTGCCACTGTAAATGAGTCCATCTACATTGCTGCTGTTTGTCATCTTCTCTTTCTTTCTATCTTTCTCAACATTAGAGCCTTCTCTAGAGAGCTAGGTATTCTCATAATGTGTCCAAAGAAGGATAATTTGAACCTGGTCATTTGTGAGAACTCTGAGATGATTTGTTTGATTATCCACTTGTTTGTTTTCTTGGTTGTCCATGGTTTTCTCGGGAGTCTTCTCCAACACCAAAAAGTCAATACTCTTTTTATCTTGCTTCTTCAAAGTCCACCTTTTGCTTCTATGGAGTGTCACAGGGAGTAATTGTGATCTTTGTAGGTATGGACTCATCACAGCATTTGAATAGTTTTTCCAAGGCCTTCATGGCTGCTGCACTTAGTGCTAGTATACAGCATATTTCTTGACTGCTAAAGAAACAGTTCCTTTACTGTTGATGGTTGATCCTAAAAGGCAGAAGCTATCCACCACTTCAATATTTTCATTGTCAAATACTATTTACAGTGGTACCTCTACTTACGAACTTAATCCGTTCCGTGACTCTGATCGCAAGTCGAGTTGATCCCAAGTCGAAGTAAATTTTCCAATAAGGTTCAATGTAATTACCGGTAATCCGTTCCAACGTCCACAGACCACACGTCAGGGGCAGAAAAACAGCCACTGACCACACGGCAGGGCGGAAAAATGGCCGCGGATCACGTGTCCGGGACGGAAAAACGGCCGCGGACCACGTGGAATGGGCAGAAAAATGGCTGTGGACCACATGGAACGGGCGGAAAATGGCTGTGGACCACGTGGAATGGGCAGAAAAATGGCCACAGACCACGTGGAACAGGCAGAAAATGGCCGCGGACCACGTGGCACAGGCAGAAAAATGGCTGCGGACCACGTGGAACGGGCGGAAAATGGCCGCGGACCACGTGGAACGGGCGGGAAATGGCTCGTAAGTCGAAGCGAGTTCGTAAGTAGAGGTAAATTTTTGGGGCCGGAGCTGATCGTATCTTGAAAATTTCATAAGTAGGGGCGTTCGTAAGAGAGGTACCACTGTACATGCTTTTTATCATATACGATACTCCAATTATATGAGTAATATCAACCTATCACTGTCTATGTCTTCTCTATGGGAAGACATAGATGAAAACAAGTTTTGTTCATTTTTTCTGATCCTGAATAGAAATGAAAACATTTTAACAATAGGTTTTTGGTCTCTAGAGGTCTGAGTAGCATCTGCCTCAATGGATGGGCATGTCTGGCACAATAGGCATTCCTTCCATCACTTCTTTGCCATAGCTCTCTGAACAGATTACCCATCCTATCTGTGGGATGGAAGGAATGGTTTAGGTAGCCCTTGATATGGGTTATCATGTGCAGATGTTTGGTATCCTCTTTAAGAGGGATGAAAAAACTTGGGGGTCCAGGGGGTCCTACTTATGGCTTCTTCTAACTTGTAACTTGATTTGTTTTTCTGAGAGTCAATTTCCTCTCTGTTTCTCTCTCTCTCTGTCCTACTCTTTGCAACCTAGTTTTTCCAATTCCTTGGTTTCCACTCACATTCTTCATGGTTATCCCTTCTTTCTTTTAGCCTTGCCTTCACTTGGTCGCCCTATTCCTCTTCCTTTTTTCACTATCATCTCTGTACATCCTTTTGCAACAATATGTGGCTTAGGTAATCACATGCCTTATAAAGGATCATTTCTTCTTATTAGAATGCATCATGAAAATATGGTTTTTAGCAATCTATATGTAGTTGACAGCTGAATTATATTTCAGGATGCATTACTAAAGCAAAACATAACCTGTGGTGTTAAATAATGTTTGTTGGTATTGCTAGTATAAGGAAAATCACTTGTATAGAGTACAGTTGTTTTTCAACAAGCTAGAATTTATCTTTTTCATTTTGAAGAAATGGACATAATCCCCTATGAGCAACCACAGTCAGGTCAGGTCTTTTCTGTCAAAGAGAAGACAGTGAAATCAGTACTGCAGATTAGGTGACTGTAACTCTTGCTTCTATTGCCACTGTAGAATGTAGATCTGAAGCCTTGTGAGACATATGCTGGCAACAGTATATTTGTATGCCGAGTTTGTATGTGTCGGTTTATAAGATATCAGAAAGGTTCTACTGAGTTCAAGGTTGATAGGCACACGCATTGGATTAGATGGACATGAGAGATTTCTAGCAATGGGCAAAGAACCTATGGTTTGTTCTCCTCTGAGATTTCCTCAAGGGTCTGTACAGGTTTAAGATTAAAAATCTATTTTATGTGTTTTTGGACTATTCAGATATTTTGTACCCTTTATGGGTAATATCAAATTACACTTTTGCATACTTTATGACAGCTCTGTGGAAAAAAATGAAAAATTTCTTTCAGAACTTTCACCAGCAACAAATTGCAGTTGTTTATAAACAAATCTGTTACCATAACAAGTCATCTTGATTTTCATATTAGCATTTCATATATTCAGATTAATCATATCATGGTTTGGAGATGCTGCTTATTAAACTATTATAGGTAGTCCTCGCTAAATGGTCGTTTGTTTAACTACAGTTCAAAATTATGATGGCCTTGGAAAAAGTGTTTATATGACCTGTACTCACACTTATGACCATCGCAAACTGTTACAGCACCCCCCATGGTCATGTGATTCCAATTTGTGACCTTTTTTATGGTTGTTAAATGAATCGCTGCGGTCATTAAGCAAATCACATGTTGGTTAAGCGAATTCTGGCAAAAAAGTCCATTGACGAAACTGGATTTGCTTAACGACCATGTGATTCACTTAACAACTGTGGTGATTCACTTAATGACCATCATAAAAATGGTCATAAAATTGGGTCCGGTCACGTGTTGACTTGATTAATGACTGCCCTGCTTAATTACCAATTTTCCAGTCCATATGATGGTCATTAAGCAAGGACTACAAGGACTTTCATTACTTGTTGTTATTTTTAGTACATGATATTTTACTGCTAATATGGAACAATATGAAAGAAATTTTTAGGGCTCTTTTTTTCAGACGAGTTCCATTATTCTAAAGATTTGTAAAAAATATATATATTATCTAGTATGGAATCAAAATTTTATCTGTTATTTGATATTTCCATATTTGTCTTGCAGTATTAGATACTGAAACTGATTCCCACACAAACAGGTATCCCAATATTTGCCAGGAATTTAAAGAACTCAGATAATAATTCTCAGATTTAGCCTAAATAGGAGATAAATTCATTATATTATGACTATATTTAGTGGTTTTGACAGTAGGTAATCAGCATTAGATTGAAATATGCTATTTTATTCCAAGTATGTTCTTGAGCTTTATAAAAGTTGCATATAATAATTATATCATTTTCCATTAAATTTCATTAAATACTTTGTATAGAACAGTATAGCAAAAATCCAGTTTAATTGCATTTGTTGTTCAGTCATTGTGTCCGACTCTTCGTGACCCCATGCACATTATTGCATAGCCAGTCCATAAATAAATCATATCCATATTTTAACACTTCTTCGGTTACTATTTACATATGCGGTCTTAGTATTTTTAAACATTTTTACAGCTTTTGTGACTTTCTCATCACCATTTTTTGGATACTAACATTTATATCATTTGCTTTAATTCTATAGTAGATTGTTCTTATTCCTATACCAATTTCTTCTACTTTTATTTTTAATTCCATTCAGTCTGCTGGACATGTCTTTAATTATCTTTGCCATGTCTAAAACAATGGGCTTTTATTTCCATCAAGATTGCACTGCAATTTTTATCTTTGCCATGTCTAAAACAATGGGCTTTTATTTCCATCAAGATTGCACTGCAATTTATTTGCTTCTATTAATCTTAAATGTTCCTTGCTTTCTTTGACTGCACTTTTGCAATAATTTTTTTAACTCTATCCGTATTGTGTAGTATTTTTCATTCTCATTTTTTACAGCAGTCAGTTATTTACAATTTTTTTGTCTCATTAATATATTTTTTTTACTTAAACATTCCAACTAGCATCCTTTATCACATTTTCTATTAGCATAACTCCACATCCTTCTCTGCTACTCTAAATCATAGTTCTTTTCATTTCCAACCAGCTTCCCCATCTGCTTTCCTGATATCCATTTTCCATTCATTCTCTTGGGAGTTTAGTCTATCTTCTAATGCTTTTCCATACAAGATGCTTACCAGTTGTCATTCTTATTCATTACAGGTCATGAAATGACCCAATTAATTTTTCTGTATTCTCTCGTCTTATTCCTACCTAATTTATGTCACCTAATTTTTCTCCCAGATCCAATTCATTGAGAATACTACACAAATTTTCTCATATTTGTTTCTTTGATTATCACAATCCACTGGAATATAACATGCAACTATTAATAACTTATGGATTCTAACTTTCATGTACACTACAATAACTTAACTAGATAACTCTAATTCATAATTATGGCATTCATTTTAGCCCTCATTCACAATTAAACCTGCAACTTTACCTTACTGCATTTATTAATCAAATGAACTCCACAGAATCAGGCCAGCTTCATTCAGATCTCCTTCCTCTTTCTCTGAGTTTCATAGGCACATTCTATTTTATTTCATTCATTTATTGTATTTGTTAATTTGTGCCTTTTACCATTTATTCTTGTATTCCAATAGTGATCTTATATATATGATAGCAATATTTGCTTATTTTGAAAGCAAAATAAATACTTTGTAGAAAGGTTAAAAAGAATGCAAGAAACAAGTATTTGAAAAATCACAAAGAGAGCTGTGTCATCCTACTGGGGTAACCAGGTAGCAAATGATTGAAACTCTGTTACTATTTGAATTATACAGTTCTGGACTAGAAGAGGAATAAATTCAGATGATTATTCTCCAGCTCCACAATATGTGTCTGCTAGGGACAAAATTATTTGGAGAATGAGAAACATGATTCTTCTTTTTCCATGTGAAACATCCTTGCTATGGGAAACTCATACAGGAATATTTAGGTGTTTTGCTTTGCTTTGTTTTGTTTTAGAGAGGATGGAAGAGAGACAAAAACTTTACCTTTGCTGTAAAGAGATAATCCCAGATCACACACGCTTTCCGAGAAAATCTTTGTCTGGAACTTATTTTAATACTCTGGACAATTATGAACATAGTTGTAACTATTTACTTAACTTGACCTTAAGCCGATAAATCAAACTCATAAATTCTTATTTTTTGCCTATCATCCCAACATTGTCTGTCCATACATAGCATAAAGCTAAGTTTTTCGTTTTGGTAAGCATACTTCACCAATTTCAATAGAATATTTGTATGGACATACTGAGACAAAATATGAGTTTTTTAGTGGAAAGATTTTTAGTAATCTTTAAGTAAATCTTTTAGTAAAAGATTTTTAGTAATCTTTAACTAGACCTTTGTTAACGTACTGGATGTACTGAATCATACTCCTCTAAGGATAATTTGTGCCTTTTTAATCTTTTCCAAAGTTCATCAAATAATGTTTTCAAAAGCTTGCATCATAGTAGAAAACTTATAGAGAAAATCCTAAATTAAGAGTCCCTCTATTTCTTCTTCTGGAGTGGAGGTGTTATTTTCTTTTTAACAACAGAAGAAAAAGCAGATATGGTGAAAGGGGCAAGTTAATTTATTAATCATTAATGAGAATAAATGGAGCAGAAGGTTGTTTTTCCCTGAGAGACTCAATAGCCTTGCTGACAGTTTCTTGAACTGAAAATAAAATTGCTGAGTACCAGGTACATAATTGGGGAAATAGTAGCATCCTGGACTTTGGCTAAGATAAATATGGTGATTTAGTTTGGATTAGAGTGACCTACTTGGCTTTGGCCATATGCAGTAGGAGGCAGAATTTGAGAGAAGAAGGAGGGATGGGGAATTATATTGGTCTATTATAATTCTACCTTCCTGAAAAGGTGCCTTGCCTGGAGTACTTTTAGTGTTCCAGATGGAACAATAGCACTATTCTGGAGAGGTGATAGATTGATAAAGACTGTCCACTCCAGGAGGCTGATGGATCTGCTTTGGGGATGTTCCTTCCACCATCAGGCAATTCTGTTAAAACCCTGACTGACCTATAAAATAGGAAATGGGCCATGCAATAGAAACAACCATCTTTTAATGGTCTTTCCTGCTGAGTACAGTTAATCAAACTGCCTGGTTTTCAAAGAAGCTGTTGGCAATAAAGTGAAAGGGACTAGAGTGCTGTTAGCATAGGAAAAAAAAAAAACTCATTTGAAAGAATAGCCTGTGACAGCGATGCTACTGAAGAAATCCTTTGTCTCTGCTATTACTGTGTCTCAGCAGAGCTGTGTAGTTTAGCATTTTGGGTATACAGAAGCCTGTTGAATTCTGGTGCATGAGAATGAAGATCAGAGAAAAGCCTATTTTAATACTTTTTCCCCACTATTTATTGTTCAAATTACTCATCTCCATGTTGACTTGAATGCTGTGGTTGATAACAGATTGAGTAGATATAATCTTGGCTGTATAATGCAACTTCTCAGTATGGACAGGAAACTTAGAAAGGGGAGAATTCCAGGGTGCATGTTTCTGAAGTTCTGAAAGTGGGTAGATTAATAATGGAAGAAGAGCTTAGAGGAGAATATTTTTACAAGGAGATCTCTCTCTCTCTCTCTCTCTCTCTCTCTCTCTCCCCCTCCCACTCCCTCTCTCTCCCCTCTCACCCCTATGGGTGGTATGTGTCTTCCTCAATGTCAGGTCCTCTACCAGAGGCTTGGGAGTTTGCGGGTTCTGCACAGTATCTGAGCTGTTCCTAGCCCTGTACTGTTCTGGATAGAGAGCTCTGATGTTGTTCCTGGGATCTGTTGGAGCCACTTTCCCAGCTTAGGAGTCACAGCCCCAAGTGCTCCTACCACCCCTGTAACCACTTTGGCCTTGACTTTCCATATCATCTCTAGTTCCTGCTTCAGGCCCTGATACTTCTCCAGCTTCTCATACTCCTTCTTCCTGATGTTGCTGTCACTTGGCACTGCTACATCTATCACCACTGCTATTTTCTGGTCTTTGTCTACTACCACGATGTCTGGTTGATTGGCCAGTACCTGCGTGTCCATCTGGATCTGGAAGTCCCACAGGATCTTAGTCCTGTTATTCTCCATGACTTTCTGTGGAATCTCCCATCTGGATTTGGGAGGGTCTAGCCCATACACTGTGCAGATGTTCCTGTACACAATGCCAGCTACTTGGTTGTGTCATTCAGTGTATGCTGCTCCTGCCTACATCTTACACCCTGCCATTATGTGTTGGACTGTCTCTGAGGCCTCTCTGCACAGTCTGCACCTTGGATCCTGTCTAGTATGGTAGACCCCTGCTTCTATGGATCTGGTGCCTGTCCTTGTGCTGTTATGATCAGTGCCTCAGTGGTGTCTTTTAGTCGAGCCCTTTCCAGCCATTGGTAGAATTTCCCAATGTCAGCCACCTCAGCTATCTGTTGATGGTACACCCCATGCAGGGGTTTGTCTTGCCATGGTACTTCCTCTGCTTGAACTTCCTCCCATGTCTGCTGCTGCCTCAGGTATTCTCTCAGCAGCTTATCTTTGGGTGCCATCTTACTGATGTACTCCTGGATGCTCTGGGTTTCATCCAGGACAGTGGCTTTGACATTGACCAGACCCTGCCTTCCCTCTTTCCAGTGGGTGTACAGTCACTGGGTATTGGACTTGGGGTGGAAACCTCTGTACATTGTGAGGAGCTTCCAGATCTTTACATCAGAGGCCTACATGTCCTCCTTTGGCCATCTCACTATACTGGCAAGATATCTGGTGGCTGGCAGGGCGTACGTGTTGATGGCATGGATCTTGTTCTTCCCATTGAGCTGGCTTTTCAGGACCTGAAAAGAGCATAGTGCTGTCTTCCTTGCTCCTCATCGTGGTTCCCATGGGACTCTGGGATCCCAAGGTACTTGTAGCTGGTCTGCATGTCTGCTATGTGGCCCACTGGTAGTTCCACCCCATCAGTCTTAATTACCTTCCCTCTCTTTACTACCATCCAGCCACAGTTCTCCATCCCGAATAACCTCCCAATATCCTCACTGTAGATCCATGTCTGGTGGATCAGCAAGTCAATGTCTCATTCACTCTTAGCATACAGCTTGGTGTCATCCATGTAGAGGAGGTGGCTGATAGTAGTTCCACTCCTGAACTTGTATCCATATCCAGTCCTTGTAATTATCTGGCTGAGGGGGTTCAAGCCAATGCAGAACAGCAGTGGGGACAGCACATCACCTTGGTATATGTAGCACTTGATGGCCACTTGTGTGACTTGTCTTGAGTTGACTTCCAGTCTTGTCTTCCACAGTCCCATTGAATTCTTGAGGATAATATATAATATATATCGCCCAGAGTTCCCCCACTGGGGGGAGATGGGCGGTTGAAAAATTTAATAAATAAATAAATAAAATAAATATATTTATAATATATAATATATAATAAGGATTGATTATGTATATCTTGATTAAAGAACCTTTGGCTTTAGTATCTCAAAATGTTCCATCTTGTCAAATTTAGTATCTCAAATGTTCCATATTACCTAACAACTTTACAAAAGCTTTCAAGGAAATCATCCAGGATGATTTCTTGCCAGTATGTGAATGGCAGAAAACTACCATTCTTTTCCAAAAACTACAAACCCAAAGAGGCTGGGTTATTTTGGAGACAAGTTTGGGATAAATGGGAATGAAAAATCTGAAGCCTAGTTTAGTTTGCTAGTTGCACAGCTAGTTATAGTGGTTAGAATTTGCTTCATTTTCTGTCTGCTTAGACATTAGAATACTGCAGTACACACTATGTTGAATAACTGATGGAGACAGCTGAGGATCCTTTGATTTATGCAAAATAGGTCTAAACATTTATGAATCTGTGTCAAAAGAGATAAGAACAATTTTATATTTGCAAGCCTTAAGGACCAGTGGTAACCCTTAAGTGGTTTTAGGACTCGGCCATCTTAAGCAGTACCTTCAATTGTCTCTTATCCTATCCATTTATAAGATATTCAAATACTTAGCTCATTTGCATGAAAATAAATTAGACTGGTAAGCATGAAAAAGGACTTTTTGTGTATAAATGTGTTATAACTTCATAGGGATTTTCCCATTCTTCATGTTGGTATACTTAGAATATTGTTTTCTTTATGATCAAGTATTCTAAATTCAAAATTAATATTATTCTTATTCAGAACCAAAAAGGATTTTTTATTGTAATAGTCTTAGGATATCTCTATTGTGAGCAATTCTCATGGCTCATTGTTTCACTGAGTCTCATCTAAATTATTTGTTTGTTCAGTTTGTATTCCAACGTTCCATATAAAATGTATTCCATTCTGAAATATTTGTCAAAATTTCACTGCTTCCCCCCCCCCTTTTTTTTCTTTTAAACAAGCTCTGCGTCACTTTTGGGATCTTTCTATCTCTAATATATCTCAGTGCAATGTAACAAATGGAAAGTTTGGTATGGGACATTAAGCTGATTTCTGGCATTAACCTGTCATTACAAAGGGGGATTAGATATATAAAAGCATAAATATAAGACCCATATATTTCCTCCTGTTTCTTTTCAAGCACTGCATTTGGTTATCACCCACAGCACTGTTGATTGCACTAGCGTAATTGCCAGTCACATCTTTCCTACGTCAATCCCTGACTAAGTCTTTTCTCTCTCATTTATCTCCTTTCATTTCATTATGTGCCTAATTAGCTTGCTGGGTCACTGCATACTATACTCCCGAGAGGCCAGTTTAGTCATTCTGAACTCCTCAGACACTCTACCAGTAGAGATAATTAGAATGATAGGAGGTTTTTGCTATTTCCATTCTCTTGCTGCATCTAAGATTATTTTAAATGTTTTGAACTTTTTTGGCTTACCATCTATATCTGGTGGCTGAGAGCCAATGCATTTCAGTGGATACAGAACTGAAAGGATACCTGGAAAAGCTTGCAATATGAATCCTGAAGAACTCACAATTTTGCACCCTCAGTTCATATTCTTTGTAATATGGAGTTCACTAAACACAATAAGTAAGGAATACAGCTGTCTACTGAGGGCAGAGCTGCATATCCATAGCCTGGCCCCACATCCCCAAAAACCCAGCTTCTATCTCTTGGTGACACTGGGCTTCTTGTAAAGTACAGATTCATCTTTTCTAGACAGAAACTCAATCTCACTGAAAATTTGAAGTCAGTCTAATGGGCAGATGCCACTAACAGAAAAGGCTCATATCTTTGTCTTCACCAATCAGCTGTTCATAACTGGTAATGAGGACAGCAGGCTCTGACCTCTGTAAGAGTTTGAGAAGCTAGTATAAATGGACCTGTTCATTAACATAATGGCATTGTATCCATGCTTTCTATTGCTCTAATAACCCACTAACACTATACTATCATTTCTGGGTTTGCTACTTTACATGACAAGCAGACTAGGGGAGTTGTAATCAAACACATATGGAATACATATGATTAGGGAAAGCATATTTATTGTAATAAAAAGAAGTACTTTCAGTTAATATTGTAAACAATTATAAAATGTTTATAATTAGCCTATATTTTAGTGGAAAATCTTTTTTAAAACATATAAGAATGATACTTTGTTTGTTTGTTTGTTTGTTTATTTAAACATTTGTAGGGCCTCCCATCTTAGATCACAACTCTGGACAGCTCACAATGGTAAAAAAAAAAAAAAAAAGCAAAAGCAAAAGCAAAACAAAAAAACTGACACCTCAGACATCCTCCTGGGATACACCCAAGAAACCATCCACAGGCTTCCATTTCACTGTTCCCCAGCCTGGGGGGGAAAAACAGCTCTTTAGGGCATTCCATAAGATAAAAGAGTGGGGGCCTGCTGAATCGCCAGGGGAAGGGTGTACACTTATATAAATAGCTCCATGTCTTGGGCAGTGGTTGCTATTTTTATGTACCTGACGTACATAAGTTGTTTTCATATTTAGTTTTTCTCTATTTTTTTTTATTTTAAGCATTAACATTTATGCTACTTTTAATTGTAGTTTCATTTTTGTTCTGTTGTATAAGTTGCTTTGGAAAAAAATTATCTTGATTAGGAGCCTATAATTTTGAATCATAAATTATAATTTACCACCATGAGACTTTCATTTGGGAAAGAAGGCAGGTAAAAAGCAAAACAGTGGCATAAATAAATCAATAGCATAGAAAACCTCTCCAAGCAGACTACTAAATCCTTTAATTTAGTGATTATGTTAGTGGAATTCCACATAAATATTCTTAGGTTGAGAGCCAATGAGGAGGTGTAAACTATATTGTCCAGATTTTATATAATAACAAATCTTACATTGCCTACATGCATACTTAGGGTATAAAATTTAAATAGAAACTGTTTTTTAAAAAAAGTGAAAAATTCTTTGTCATTCACTAAAAAAAATGCATAATGAAAATATAACTTCATATGTATGTATGTTACAGACAAATAGAAAGTCTCTATATGATAAACTCCAGTCTATAAAACACAAATGGCCATATATGGCTGTTTTTCATTTGAAAAACAAAATAAATCTAATGAAATTCAAACAAGACATTTGAGATGCAAAAAAGAAAAAAAAATGCATTCTAACTTTAAAAGGCCAAAGAATTATTTGGTTCCTCCTAATGAAAGAGCATATTCACAAGCTGGCTAAGTAGAAGTCATGATATAAGCCAAGTCAGTCCATGAACGATAACATCTAAAATGGTAAGGACTTTAGCAAAAGGCAGCTGTGGAAATGAATATGTGCATACTTTTGTGTGAAGGGAATGCTGTGTTGTTAGCTGAGGCTCAGTTTGAAAGAGACTCTGCCTTTATCCTTGAAAATAATGTTAGTTATCTAATGAAATGGTGATACATCTTTTATTAGTATGTTAGCTTTTGCTGTAGCTTTTTGAGATAGAGAGAGATGGTAGATGTAAAAAGAAGAAATTTTAAGAAGTTGGTTTAATTTCAAGCACAATTTTTTTAGGAAACTTGAACATCTTTAATATTAGTTAGTTGGAACAACTCTGCATATTTACATTATTGACACTTTCTTGACAAATGTACAATGCTACATAAAAAAATTAAATTACATAGTAATAAACACCATAAAATGCAGCCTTGTTTAGGGTCTTGCAGCCCTGTTTAGTCCTGCAGCCCTATTTAGGGTCACCTGGGCCCTCCTGGGAAAAGGGGGGGCGGAGGACTACTTGCAGGGTCGTACAGAGGAATTTGCTGAACACCTGATGGATAAAATTGCTCAGATCTGCTCTCAGTTGGAAGCCAAGCGTGGAGTAGGTCCAGAAGAGTTGCCCAGGGAGAGTTCTTGCCCAGTTATCTGGGAACGGTTTGATCCTGTTGTCCCTGAGGAAGTGGACAGGGTCCTCAGGGCTGTCAGTGCGATCACCTGTGATTTAGATCCGTGTCCCTCCTGGTTAGTTAGATCTACCAAGGAGGTGACCTTAGGGTGGGTCTTGGCGGTGGTTAATTCATCCTTGCAGGAGGGGGTGTTCCCAAAGCCTTTCAAAGAGGCTTTGGTCTGCCATCTCCTCAAGAAACCATCGCTAGACCCCACCCTCCTGGACAACTTTCGTCCAGTCTCCCACCTCCCTTTTTTAGGGAAGGTGGTAGAAAAGGTGGTCGCACGGCAGCTTCAGAGGATCCCGGAGGAAATGGATTATCTGGGCCCCTATCAGTCAGGATTCAGGCCTGGTTATGGGACAGAAACAGCATTGGTCGCACTTTTAGATGATCTCTGGTGAGAGCGGGATGGGGGTAGTGCATCCATCCTTGCTCTTCTTGACCTCTCGGCAGCTTTCGATACCATCGACCATGGTATCCTTTTGGGTCGGCTGCAGGAGTTGGGGTTGGGTGGCACAATGTTGTGCTGGTTCAGCTCCTTTCTCCAAGGCCAAACCCAATCGGTGTTGATAGGGAGCGAGAGGTCCAGCCCCCGGCCCCTACTGTGTGGGGTGCCACAGGGGTCAGTGCTTTCACCACTCCTATTTAATATCTACATGAAGCCGCTGGGTGAGATCATCCGGCACCATGGAGTGAGGTATCATCAGTATGCTGATGATACCCAACTATACATCTCCATCCCAGGTGCCTTAAGTGATGCTGTGACTGCCCTTTCGCGGTGCCTGGAGGCTGTGGGGGCCTGGATGGGGGACAACAGGCTTCAGCTGAACCCTGGTAAGACGGAGTGGCTGTGGATACGGGGAGCCTCAAGATCTAGGACTTTGTCATCTTTGGTTCTTGACGGGGTTGCACTACCCCAGACAGACCTGGTGTGTAATTTGGGGATTCTCCTGAACTCACGACTCCTGTTCAAAGAGCAGGTGGCAGTCGTGGCCAGGAGGGCCTTTGCATGACTTTGTGTCGTGTGGCAGTTACGCCCCTTCCTGGATCAGGGGGACCTCTGCATGGTCACTCATGCCCTGGTCACCTCTGGGTTGGACTACTGTAATGTGCTCTACATGGGGCTACTCTTGAAGAGTATCCGGAAGCTACAGCTGGTGCAGAATGCGGCGGCGCGGACAGTTCTTAATGCCCCTAGGAGGGCACCTATAACACTGCTGTTGCACGAGTTGCATTGGTTACCGGTTTGTTTCTGGGTCCAATTCAAGGTGTTGGTCATCACCTTTAAAGCCCTTCATGGCACAGGACCAGATTATCTGAGGAACCGCCTTGCCCTGGTTACTTCAGCCCGTCCCACTCGGTCCAGCAGAAGGGGCAGGTTGCAGACCCCACCGGTCAGGGAATTTTAATTGGTGGTATCTAGGCAGAGAGCCTTTTCTGCTGCAGTGCCCACCCTATGGAACATCCTGTCTCCTGAGGTCCGGTGTGCCCCCTCCCTCATGGCCTTCAGGAAAGGTATTAAATCCTGGCTTTGCCAGAAGGCCTGGGGGCCAGAGGGGCACACCGGACCTCAGGAGGCAGGATGTTCCATAGGGCGGGCACTGCAGCAGAAAAGGCTCTCTGCCTAGACCCCACCAATCGAAATTCCCTGACCTGTGGAGATGGCTGGTGGGATGATGGGTTGCCACCCCCCCCAGCATCTTACAGGTTTCTATAGGGCCAAAATTAGAGGAGGTTTTTTAGGGCATTTTTAATGTTTTTTTAATTATTTATAGTTTTTAACCATCTTGGAGAGAATTGTGTTTTTTCTTTTTTATTGTGAGCCGCCCAGAGTCACCCGTGGGGAGATGGGCGGCATACAAGCCGAATAAATAAATAAAATAAAATAAAATAATAAAATAAAATAATGTTTTAGAGGACAATGAATGCAAGTTTTTCTTGCAAGGAACTGAATGTGCAATACCTGCAAAATATATTTTGGAAATGTTCTCCAGAGTTAATTTTATATTTTCATTATACAAGTGGAAAACCATTACAAAAGTATTTCACTAAATAATTTGGAGGGTATCTGAATGCTGCATTTTGCTTTTAGAAGTTATTATAATGTGTCTGAAGGAATGAAGGTCTAAGAAAGTTAACAAGTGAATTGAGCAATTACTTTTATTTCCTGCATTTGGAATCAGTCATTTTATAAGGAAATGTTTCTGAACCTATGAAAGCTTGAGATAAGCTTAATCTTATTTTAATAAGTTTATTATTTTTAAGAAAAGTTTAAGACCTTATTTTCAGATTTGAAAAAAACAGGAAAATGCATTAATATTTTCTTAATAATGTTAATTTAAACTTTGTTTTCAAGAAAGTTAATTTGAGTACTCACAATCACACAAAAAAGTGATCTTGGGCAATTAATTTGCTATTATTGCAGCAACTGCAAATATTAATGAAACTAATTCTCCTCTGCACCATGATGTTATGTGAACAAGTACCAAAAGTTAATATTGCTTTTTGGCATGGAGCATGATGCCCCATTCTTTTCAGCATCCTAAACTTTAAGGTACAAAACATTAATTATGCTCAATAGAGGATTCTGAATTACAAACAGGCATATTAGACACTTCTATCCTGACCTGAGTAAGTTAAAAACCACCCTGAATCATCACAGTTTTCATCAAGCCCTTTTAACATTTCTGTCTGAATTGGATTTATATGTTAGCAGGTACTTGATCTTGGCTAATCTAGAAAGTTAAGCAAGCAAACTTGATCTTAATTAGTACTTGAATGGGGGAACAGCTGGAATGAATTGTTTGTAGGCTAAACTAGTAAGTTAAACCTCCTGAGAAAAGAGAAATAACAAAGTACTTCCATATGATAATTGTATGGATGGGTCCATGTGTCACCAGAAATCAAGCATAACTCAAAAGCAATTTTATTTTGTAACCCTTCAGGAATGATTCTTTAACCATATCCTCAGCTTGTGTTGTAATCTATAAAGTCACATCTAGTCTGTGACTTCTTATGCACAGTACAAATGAAGCATGGAAGAAAGATTTTTAAGGACACTGGGTAAATATGAAATGAGGCTTAGACATTAGAAATGAGGGGCTATATATGCCATGGTGAAATGCTGAAATAAACCTATATTTATTTATTTATATTCCCACTGTTCATTATCTTAATATTGGTTTGATAATGATTGTTTAGGGAAATCTATCATGTTACGACAAAGCTTATTGATTAACTCTATGACGTTGGTAGCTGTTATTAGGAAGTCCAATGCCACTATAATAATTTAAAGACTATTGGGTTGGATTTGGTTCAAGATATTAGAGATCATGTTATTCTGAACTTCCTGCTTGAAAACATTGCTTTCAGTCTGGTAAAGATTGCCTAGTCAAGGGCAACTGATGCCCAGATTATAGAACTTTGGTTGAAGGATATGAGGGAATCTATCAGATTCTACAAAGTTTAGCATGAAATAGAGGAAAGGATGTCTTTTAATCCCTGGAGCAAAAAAAGCAGTTATGGAAGTTATAGATTATTTAGTCTTCTTCTGTCATTTACATAAAGTCTGAGACTGATCAAACTTATTAGTATGAGGTATTGCTTTAAACTTTGGCTTCTAGGGCTGTGAACTGGCAGGTATTATAGCATTGACACCCTCTGTGGAACAACAATGTTTAATTACTAGATGAGTTAGGTAGCTTTCTAAATCATCAATTAGGATTCTTCCTCTGCTTTTCTCCCTGGCTTTATTCTTCTCACTTGTTTCATTTTCCCACAGCAAAGATGGGTTCCTGAGCCAAAGTACAAATAGAAGTTGAATTTCTTGGTTGCCAGCTCTGGATCAGCATTAAGCAAAATAAGCACATGCTTAGGGCACCAAGGAAAGGAGACACCACAGAATTCCCCCCCCCCCCAAAACTATCATGTCTTTAACCCTTTCACTGCCACTCAACTTTAGTCAATTTTTTGGTAATTATTTTTATTTGCCACGTTCAACATTAATCTGCATTGTTAAAAAGGTTTTCTTTGGCATGGTGAGTGACTAAAGTTTAGAAGTTTGAGTCTTCACAAATGGCCAAAGGACACCATTGTTGGGCTGTGCTTAGAGCATCAGTTGGCCTTGTCTGTCACTATTTGTTTCCTAATAAACAGCCCATTGAGCATGTATGCTCTTTTTTACGTCTGTGGAAATTTCCTGATTGAACATATCACCTTCAAGATTCAAGTTCAGATTAGAATGAAACATACAGCTGAACATTTATATCCAGAATTAGCTGATGAGTTATGAGGGAAAGAAATATCTTGTTTTAAGAAAAGACTGTTTTCTTCCATTTTGTTCTGCTTTTAAATAAAGGTGCTTTATCATCTAAAGCAAACTAAACCCTGATGGCACTATGCCTATAGTTTCTTATCGATTAAAGCAGTGTTTCCATTCTTTTTTTTTAACAGACATATTAGCTTTGATTTCAAGGCAGATCACTGTGTGTTTCATATTGTGTAAAACACAGTAGAAAAAAAGAGTTGTCATTTGTATCATGCAAGCATATTTATTTCATTCCATTTTTTTCTCCACTTTGGTCAACAGTTGAAGATCTTAATATTAGAGATATCAAAAGCAGGGCAAAAAAATATTTTCACCCATGAAAATAAAATAAAACTAGAAAAGGAAATCGTAGCTGTTCTCTTTAAAGAAAATTAATGTAGTAAATCTAATTATTCAGATCTAGAAATCAAGTTTATCATTTTTTTCAGAATACATTGCCTTTAACTCCCTTTAGGTGAAAGATGTTGAAAAAAATATTTCCCTTAATTTATGAAGCTGATTGCAGTGGTTTATCAAATTGTCTCTCCCTCCCTCCCTCTCCTTCTCTTTACACACACACACACCTCTCTTTATAGAGTCTTTGTTTGCCTTTCCCAAACATCCTATATAACAGGGTTCCTCAACCTCAGCAACTTTAAGATGGGTGGACTTCAACTACCAGAATTCCCCAGCCAGCCATGCTGGCTGGGGAATTCTGGGAGTTGAAGTCCACCCATCTTAAAGTTGCTGAGGTTGAGGAACCCTGCTACATAAAATCTGCAGGGGGCTAAGGAGTTGCAAGGCCTTCTAAGCTCTTACAATGCCATTAAGAATATGGCAGCCTCCCCTTTTTCTCCCTTTTTGATGGCCTCTTAAATATTTGAAAAGCTTTTTTGTTTGGCCTTCTACTAAAACATATTTACCCTGTATTTTCAATGAAGCAATACCAGCAATTATTGTATAGCTAATATGTAGAGGTTCATGTGGGACTATGAACTAGAGTACTAGTACTAGAGGAACACAACAAATATCTTCGTACTCTGTATCCAAAAACTGACTATGTAGTCTGGCCCTAATTTGCAGAAACCATAGGGTTTTCTTTTGTTTTACATAGTGATTTTATTGCATCTATAGCATCCTAACTTTACCTTGGTTACTTTACACAGGTTTACCAAGCAGAAATTGCACCTCTTAAAGAGAATGTGAACAACATGAATGACTTAGCTCATCAGTTTACCACATCTGAGATTCCACTGTCTCCATATACGCTCAACCGATTAGAAGACCTGAATGGAAGATGGAAACTCCTGCAGGTAATAATGTACACCTTAAGAACAATCAGTACTGTCAGGATGGTGATTTGGAGTTTTTGTCTGTCTTGATTTTCCTTCATGCAAAGCAAGAAACAAAAAGATCCTAACCATTCTTTCTCAAAACTGGGATTACTTATTTTATGAATGATAAGATAATAGCTATATCCATGCTATATGTGTGTGTGTGTATGTGTGTGTGTATGTATATATGCATGAATTGCTTCATTTTCTGAAGAACTAGAAAATATTTTTTTTAAAATGTAATATATTTCTAAAGTAGTTTTAACAGTACTTTCAAATGCTGGTTTCAAAACTCTATCTTAGCGAATATTACTCAAAATTACATAATTATTAATGATCAGGATAGAATGCTAATGTTGATCATTAGCACCATAATGCAATTTAGTTATGCTGAAAATTACTGTCAAAGTGGTTCTTTGGACTTCCACTGTGGAATGTATATCCTGATAACCTTTTAACTGTCAATTAATTAATATCAACAGAACCAAAAATGGGTGGTTATCATTTTGTGGGGGGGAAGGGCCTACTTGTTGTCCTCTGTGTCCAAGAAAGTTCACTGACAATTATCTCTCTCTCAGGCAACATTGTCATTAAAGACATTGGTAACACTCTAAACAGTAAACTTGGCACGACTGAGAACAGAATATTCTAGTTGGTTGTGGGATGTCTGTGGATGCTTCCGTAATTGTTTTCCTGAAGATTAATTAAATCATTCAGGATAAAATAATTTCTCTGTAACCTCACTCCTGCTGGTATGTGAGATTTGAATTCTGGAAGAAGCATAGAAAATCCAGTTGGTTTTCTTTATGGAAACTAGTCCATTTAAGAGACTGAGTAGGAAAAAAAGTCCACATAAGATATTTTACTGCAAAATTAGGCAAATGTAAAATTTTATTGACATAATGATCCTCTGACAGTGTCCTTAATATCTGGCACACAGAATTCTACTGTCTCTCTACTGGAAATTTCATATAGAAACCTGTTGATGACATCATATGAAATGAAATTGTTTATAAGAAACAAGTAATAAGCTATATAAAATAACCATTGGTTGCTTTTATGATAACGGGTTAAAGACATGAAATCAGTGGGACAAGTTAGCCAATAATTTGAATAAGAAGTGATGTCAACTAATTAGTCTACTTCTAGTGCAATGAATTCCTTAAGTTTATGTATTTATGTGAAGAAGACATTTCATTTTGCTGGCCTTCAAAATATTATAAACAGTTAAATTTGTTAATGTATTCTTAATTTTTACAACCCCTATGTTCTTGTTTGTTGATCCAGAAAGGAAATTATATACAAACTTGAAACCATTTTTTTGTATGCTATATTTTTTATACCTTAGATTCATATTTCAGTTGATGATTTTCAGATAGTACACAATCTTAGTGCTATCAAGGGATATGAAAATAATTGAACTTTTTTCCATAATGCACAACCAGCATCTTTTTTTTTTTTTTTTTTAAGCAAAGGGCTGGTAGCGTTGAAATACCTAAAATGGGGTTAATTTGCCTACAAGGAACTGGTCCTGCTTTCTATAACTTTAAATGTTCCTTCAGTGAATGTAACAAAGTAGAAATGAGCCAGAGAGTTGCAGTTGACACCCCCTACAACATAATCACATTTCTTAAGCATAGGTGGTACTTCTTGATTTATCCTTAAGCTATCTACTTAAGTATGTTTTCGCTACAGTGTTTTAACTATGTATGCATTTCTCATTACTAATTTAGTTAATTTATTCCTAATTACCAGTATGCTATTTTCTGTCAAGTTTGTAGCATTGCAGTGATGGTATCTTCTCATTAAGATATTGTAAGGCTGTATTGCTGATGGCTTTTTTATTTGCATAGTCACATAATAAAGACACATTTGCATAAATAATTAAAAATATAAACAGAACTTGATCATTTTCTATTAAAATTAAATGGCATAAATGTTAAAATTTAATAAAATAATATTATGACTTTTTTTCTGACAAAGCTTTACTTCTTACAGAACCTTTACTTCTGTTTTTTCCTTCAAGAGCTGGGTGTGGTAATAGTGGTGGTAGCCATCTATAAGGCTCCCTAATTTTCCAATAAATTTGCTGAAGTGGGGATGATAAATACCAGTGCAGTGAACCATTTACTTGAAAGCACCTGTGCATTAGCTAGAAGTGCCCCTTCTCTTGTAGGAAGGAAATGTTTGGATTTAGTCAAGTTACCTCTTTTATTCTTAAAACTCCAGACTACAGGTCTTTTGCATGTATTGAATTAATTATAAAATCTCAGTCAACCAAATGCATTTTTAAAACTCAGTTTAGGCAGCAATTATAATGAATATAAGTTATCCCCAATGAGCTAGGACATATATTGCTGGAATTGGACTAGGGAAATCTGACTGGTGATCATGAAGTAAATAGCAGATGCAACTGATATAGGACCACATTTTTTCAGAGATAATCTGTTGGGGGAACACCTATCAGTGTTTTGGGTTAAAGCAAGTAATAATTGGGGCAGGAGTCAAAAGTGTATAGGACACTATTTTTATTTCTGACTACTCTTTCTCTTGGGCAACCCCTTTTGTCTCTCCAACACTTTTCAGACTTTCCCATTATGAAAAAAGCTACAAGAAAAAGGGCAGATCACCTTTACTAAGTATCTTAACTTGTAACAGCCAAAGTCTACATGGAGATCACATGTGCAGGAACATAATGATACCAAATGACAACATACACATTATGATGTCATTCCACAAATGCCAAAATGAGGTACTTACAGCATGACATGCACCACAAGTCTGTATTAAAGCTGCATTAAAGTTAATTATGGCATCCTCCCAACTCACATTTACTCCATCTGCCCCTCCAAGAATGCCCATGTATATGTGACCTAGGACTACTAGTTATCTATTCTTAACAATTGTTCTGGGTTCAGTGTAGGGTATATTATCAAATTTGCACAACACAATTAACCCAGTCATCAATTAGATTATGAAAATCAAAACTTCCTGTTGCTGATTATACAATGATGCTAATCAGTCAGATGTCACCATTTGGGGAATACAGTGTCCTACCCACTTTCCCCAGAAGGCATCCAATATCCTATGAGCTCTTGAGTCAAGACAAGACAGCAAGGCTTCATTATATCATTAGTCACTTTGTGGTAATTAATTTAAACAGTGTTCTGTTTCATTTTTTTATGAACTGCCCATCAGTTAGCAGAAACTGCAGCTTAAATTCTATATATCTATAATTGTATACCCAACAAGGCCCACACCAAGATAAATATAGATTATTTTTATATAAACTATAAATATTTATATGTATATATTTATATAAACTTTATTATTTTATATAAACTATACTGATTCACAATGCAGCGAAACATACGCTAGTGTGTGATACTTTATGGAAAATATGTCCTTGTTACAAATACTCGCAGACCAAATACAGTCATTGAGACAACCCTCACGTAAGCAGACCAAGGCAGATGAGTCCTGGCTGAAACTCAGGGGGATGTTTATTTATCCAACAATAGCCTGTGCAAAATGCATCCCTCTAATAGCCCACATACATAGAATATCTCTCTCTGTCACATATAATCATGTTGTGGCAATGCTTGTCATCAATTTTAAAATATTAATTAGTACAATAAATTTGATTCCTCTTTTTGATAAACAGCACTTGTTAACCAAAGATGGTACTGGAATGTTCTGTTTTCCACTTAGATAAATGCAGGCTTGTATAAATCATAACAAGGAAGGCAGCTGCTTTGTGGTCCCCAAGCAATACAGCATTCCCCTTGTCTGTGCAACTATAGCCCCTAGATTTTTCCCTGTTAAGAGAAATTGTGGGGTAGGAACCTCAATATAGGGATATCATAACAGGGCTGCAAAAATCCAGATGACCCCAAGATAACTGTAAAAATAGTTATCTTTCTTTGCTGCTGTCTGATGGTCAGGAAGATCTTTGCAGCCATGACTGAACCTGCTGCTGAAGAGAGTTGTATGACACTAGAGGCGTCTTGATGGGACCCCAAAGGTTTCCTAGGAGCCAGGCAGCAAAGGGTGCAACTTGAGTGGAATTTGCAGCAGTGATCTATTCCTACTTGTACTTAGCTACTGTGGAAATTGGAGATATTTAATTTGGGCTTGATAAAGGCAAGTGTGACAGTTGTGGGATGGCTAGGGAGGAGGTGCTGCAGCTGTGCTACCTTCTTCACAGTCACTTTCAACTCTAAATCAGCCCCCACCTTAGTCAACAGTAGTGCCATGACTGTCACTGGCCTTTTCTTCCCCCTTCCTGAGTCAGGGAAAGAATACTTTACAAGACTAAAAAATGAGGGAAGACTCAGGTCCACTGCTCCAGCAATTATAGGGTCAAAGCTACATTATCTCCGTCTCTTCCCTCTTTCTACCTGCCCTGAATTGCCACAGACTGAGGAGAGGGCTCAGTAGCTGAGCTCTTTCAACCAATGGGTCACCCATTTGAGAGATTTGCCTTGGGCACAGAGTACTCTGTTTATGCCCCTGGAAACTGCCAAAATGTTACAAGAAAGAAGAAACACAGAAGCATGGGTTTTTCAAAAAATGCAAGTTAGTAGAAATGATGAATAAACAATGAAAAATATTTTTATTTAGCTAAATGTAATGCTTATGTTTTTACTCAGTAAAACATAAGCATTACATTTAGCTAGATAAAAATATGGTAAAATCCATGTAGACCTAAAAAACAAACATAATAAACTGAGGCTGGAAGATTAGAAGGAATAATGTGTTTAAAATGGCTTACAGCACAACCAGGATTTGTTTGGGATGAGAGCAGCATTGATCACAAAACCTGTGTCCCATAACCATCAGGCCTGTGGGCTACCAGCCACAAACCGCAGAGGAAAACAAAGTTTTTAGAGGTCCCTAAATCTAAAAATACTCCAAGAGGAACAAATAAAATAGACCGAATAAAAAGTAACATCCTTGAGATCCTTTAAGGCAAATGACTATAAAAGAACAGAGGCATAGAGGCAACTTACAGGATCAGCAGGAAATTAAGCTGGAAATGGGACCCAAATATAAATCAAAGTCACAAAGCTGTACTGATTTTACTTGCAACAAATCACCAGCAGTGTGGTAGGTACAATTTCATAAGGAGGGGCTGAAGTCAAGGCCTGCAGACAAATGTGGTCATGTTCATAAGAAAGTGAACAGCCTCTAAGGCTGTTTTTTTTTTTTAACCACTTTTCCATGGCCAACCAGGAAGCTGGTGGCATAATTGACTGTGCAGTCAAACAGTGTTTGCAAGGTGTTTAGTGCTGCCAGACCTTGGCAGGAAGCTGTATCATTTGATCCACCATTTTTTAAGTGGAAACAGCCCCACTTAAAGTTGCCAGAATTTCTATGCTACAGAAATCCAGATGATTGCTAGAAAGCAGCAGTCCTGGGTATCTCTTTGCTCCACCTGGTGGTAATTTTGTCATCTAGATCTGCTACCCCTAGTCTCATGTTTCAGCCCAGCACAGCTAATCAGGTGGGACTAGTTAACCTAAAGCAAACCTAGAGCTGTTTAGGATTAAAAGTCATCTTCCCCTGCTCTGCTGCTGACTGCATGTTCACACAATATGTTTACCCACATTCCTGAAAGACTGTTGCCCAAACAGGGCTATCGGTATCGTGATACAGTACATGATAATTTGAATAGGTTGGGGTTTGGGTTAGCATATTGTGTGAATTCAGCACTTGTAATTTGTAAACCATGGTTTATGTTTGAGCATATAGTGTGGTTTATTCAATAAATGGCATTTAAGATATCATGGCTTTACATGGTATGCACACCTAGCTGTAGTGCTGGACCCAGACCAGCAATCTAGGTTAAAATCTCCACTTAACTATGAAAATGGAGCAAAGCAATCTGCACATATCTGTGCTATAGCTAACTTGCACTGGGACCAGTTACTGTGGACATAATATAGTAACATCTCCTTCTCCATTTTATTTCTGTCTGCTTTATCTAGATGGTTATCTTACTATATAATAATCCTAAATATCAAGGCAATAGTATTCTTTATTGTGGCTGTCCCCAACAGCTTCTTAGAGCAGCAATGTACTCTCTCAGCAAGAAGATTTATGCATGTGTATATGTGTATAATATAATACATATGGTGTGAGAAGGAAGAGATGCTAGAAAATGTGGTAGTGACAATAGATTGCCTGGAGAAGCTATCATTTATCTGATTTGTTTGATTCTATTGTTGGCAAGAATATAAGGAGTTGATTTACATCACAAAATAGTTTTCTTACCAGGGACTTCAATCAATAGGACCCCCTTTGGGTAAACTCATCAATAGACAGTCTATTCTTATCAAGAAGGGCTTTTTTATTTCTTTGAAAACAGCCTTCTTCCATATTCTGGGTTCCATTTCCTCTAAATTTTAAAAACAGATTTTTCTGTTGAAACAAATTTTTATTTATAGCACAAGAAGCACATTGAAATAATTAAAGTTCACATTTCAACTTTAAAAGCTTTAATTTTTTCCTATCTTCTTCCAGGATTTTTACCGTTGATGTTGATTATGATTAAGAAAAAGTCAGTACTGAAATACTGCCATCTCCTCATCTGGAATCTTCGGGAGATGATTATGATAAGCAGAGTGCTGAACCCCATCATGGAGTGATTTTTCGTAGTGAGAGTTATGTGAATTTTTGCTAGTGAGAGTTATGTGAATGTATCTAATTTTACACTGTCATTCCCTTCAGGTCAAATTAAGTGAGAACTCAATCAATGGCCAAGTAAGAGCATAAAAATTTTGAACACGGGAGAATTTCTAGTTCTAATTTTTGCAAGGAAAACTTGTTTCAAATAGTGCAATTTATAGCTCTTATTATAAGCTATAAAGACAGTGATCATAGAACAAATTTCTTTTCCAGCTATTGCTACCAGGTCTGTTGTGATATCCACAATCTACAACACATTAACTGAGCTTCAGTGTTATTTTCCATCTGGAGGTGATCAGAGGTGGCAGATCAGCAAATCATGAGTGTCTTGTTATGCCTTTGTTAGGGAGTAGCAAGCAAAGCATAAAGAGCTATCCCAGTGTTTCTCAACCTTGGTAACTTTAAGATGTGTGGACTTCAACTCCGAGAATTCTGGGAATTGAAGTCCACACATCTTAAAGTTGCCAAGGTTGAGAAATACTGAGCTATACTCCTTACAGAAAACTACCTTTTTACCATTTTTTTTTTTTTGGTTTAAGGACAGAGTCTTTTTAATCACAGTAAACAGTGAATTCCATAATATAAAATACAGTAAACACAGTAGAGGTATATTTCATCCAATACAATATTTATTAAAGTATGACATCAAAATCTGTAATTTTGTTATGTGTTTTTAATCTTGTTTTTAAGTACCATTAGCCACCCAGAATCATGAATTTATATGGTCATACAAATTGAATAAATTAAATAAATAAATGAATAAAATAAACAAATAAGCAACTAGATAAATAAATAAATGTATCAAGTAAAAACAGCAAATTAAAATCCCTGAGGTAGTTAATGAATCACTACTTTACAATAAAAATAATACATTACAAAACCTGAAAACTTCTGAAAAGAATATTGGGAAGTGAGAAGAACCTTATGATCTAAAATACGGTGTTTTGCATGTTTGTATATGCTGCGGAAATGAAGTTATTTTTATCTTACATTGCTAGCCTAGGCTTTCCAATTTGTTTTGCCAGAAAAAAAAAATGTTTTTACTAAATCACTTTATGTTTCTTCAGACTCTATTTCCTGCAGTTTCTACTTTAGCCCACTTGCATTTTACTGGTGATCTGTCTCTGACCATTTTTCTGGTCTAACAATGAGCACAAGTCTCTCTTGTGTCCCTTTCGCAAGAAAGTCCTGCTTTTCTAATATATGGTTTTTTATAAGAATCTGTCAGTTCAAATTGGTTATACCAGTTTTTTGAGCTTTGTCTAGGCCTACTGACAGCTGTGCACAATATAACAAGGTTATCCTGTGACAGGAGAAAGGGAAACCTGGGCACATTGATTTAAAGTTCCATATTGTTTTTGCTGTGTCTCTGTTACTAACCATGATAGATGGTTTCATTGGTTCTCATAATGATTCAAAACCTCTGTATAGCAAAGAATAAATAAAGGAGCCCACTCTTTTCTCTGCCTGTCAATTCCCAGGGCTGTCAGAATCTGTCATGATTGCTTAATATTTGCCTTAATCTCTCACTAAATACTGTTAGCAACTTATATGAGATTTTGTCCTTTCTACCCTTTGTGCCAGCCTCTCTATGGAGGCAGTAGGTTTTGAGAAATAATAGATTCTGTTTTCTCAAGAGAAACTAAGAAATATTTCATTTGAGCTAAATATGCTCTGGAAATATTGTAATACAGGTAGTCCTCAACCTACAACCATTTCATCAGCGACCATTCCAAGTTACAATGGCACTGAACAAATGGTGGTTACAATCAGTCCTCAGAGTTCCAGCCATCCCAGCAGCCCCACAGTCACGTGATCGCTATCTGGGTGCTTGACAACCCATTTGCAGTTACAACCATTGCCAAACACCCCACAGTCACATGATTGCCATTTGCAACCTTCCATACTGGCTTCCCCAGAAGGTTAATGGGGAAGGCAGCAGGGAAAGTTGCAGGTCGCTGGGGTAAGTCTCCCCTACCCTCACACCTTCCCCAGCCCCTCTGCAGCTGCACTGCACTGGCCACTTGCACACCCCTGCCACCCTCACCGACCCATGCCACACTTTTTGCACATCCCCTCATACCTTTCTGCACTGTCCCTGACTCTCCCCAACCCATGTGGCGCCTCTCACCCAATTCACACTGTGCCATATCTCTGTGCACCCCCTTGCACCCTTGTGCACCCTCCCTAACCTGCATAGCACCTCTTGCACACCCCCTCACACCTTCACACACTCTCCCTGACCCATGCCACATCTCTTGGGCATCCTTACGCACCCTCCCTGTCCCACATAGCACCTCTTGCAACCCCCTCCCACCCCTCTGACCCATGCCTTGCTTCTCGTGCACCCCCTTGCACCCTCACACACCTTCTCTGACACTCCCTCGCACCCTTGCACAACTTGCCTGTGCAGCACTGCACCTCTCACACACCCTCCCCAACCCTCCCTCACACTTCCGTGCAATACTTCACTCTCTCTTCCACCCAGCAGCAGCCATTTACCTCCTGCAGGCAACTTTAGTTGTGGGAAGCTGACAGGAAGTAGTCTCACCTAATGACCATAGGATTCAGTTAACGATGCCAACCAGAATTGCAGGGATTGCTGTTACTAAGCAATGTGGTCGCAGTTTACATTATCTAGTAATGAATTCCAGTCCCAATTGCCGTCATAAGTCAAGGACTACCTGTAGCACTGTTATATATTGTTATAATTTCAAGCAATATAGCTATGTCTTGCTATATTACGCTACCCAGTTCTTAACAGCATCTTAATAGCCAGCAAATTCCTTGTGACATAAAGCTTTCACAGGGAAAACAACTTTATAAAATGCTCAAATTATGTTATACATATTTGATGAATTGACTTTTGGCTCACAAAGCTGATTCCTGTGTTAAAAATACTATGGATTTCATCCTACTCATACTATTTGAAGTATGTTTATGAACTATAATATAAGCTAATCCATTTGTACATGAGGATAAAACAAAAATATTACTGTATATGCTTGAAAATTTGGAGAAAAAGAGCAACTCTTTTCTCTTGCTCTTAAGCATATAAAATCCCCAGTTTTTGAATTCTGTATATTTGTAAGGTGATTTTCAATTTAAAATTCATCAGTGATTCTTAAAATGGGAAGTTGATGTTTGGTGCATGTGAAATTTTTAATTAAAAAAAAAAACCTAGGTCACTGTGGATGCAGAATGGTCTTATTTAACAAATAATATAAGTCAGTATAATCCCATACATGCTATTTAGTTACATAATTAGCAAATATTTGATTTTTAAATAAACAAGATCATTCTAGGATTTTGTCTTAACGCAGCCAAAACATCATTCAAACCCCTGACTTAAAGATTTTTACTTACAAAGGGACACATAAACCATCCAGAATTGTATATGCTGGTGAAGCTCAAGGTCTGTAGAAATACAATAATTCTATATTCAGAATCCAGAACAACCAAACTGGATAAAAGATGCTTCACTGGCATGGTATATTATTGAGACTGTAGATGAAAGAAATGAAAGGAAGGATTTCAAGGGATTAGAGAAAGAGTCCAGAGAATAATATTTATTTACATTTATTATATCACACTTATTAAACTGTAGCTCCTCTCCAAAAATGTGAAACTCTATAGCAGGTAAAGGAGAATTATTTTCCAGCATTCACTTACTTTGGGCTGATTCAGCAAGGAAAGTACAGAATTTGGGAACCTACATTTCCTGTTTTTTGAGATATTTTGATATTTATCAGTTTAAAAAATAGAGTTAAGGTTTGTGCAACCCAATAAACTCAGATTTATTTCTGAATTTATGTTGTACATTTTTCTAAGATCGTGGTGTAGCCTCTTTAAAAAGTTGCCTTTCAAATACTATAGATTTTTTAAAGAATTTTTTTTGAGAAATATATTCTGAATATATCAAGGTGAATGTTTAGAATTTTAATTCTATCTATATTAGGTGAGCTGCAGCAAACATTTTAAAAATATGTGATTTTTTTTTAAAGCTGCTTAATTAACAATGTTTGCAAAAAGAGTCCAGTTTTTATTAAATACTCTGGTTTAGTAATTTAACTGAAAATTCATTGGGAATGTCTTTAAATTTTTCATCTTTGCTTTTTGAATGAAGCAGTTTTTAGTAACAGTGACAGTAAGAGCTCCTGTTGTATGATCTTGCTATCTTTCTGTCAGCTGCATATTAACGGCACAAAATTAATAATTGTTAAAAGGGGTTTTTGTCATTTCATACATCTAATGAAATGGCAGTTCTGTTTCTGAACTAAACACTTGTCCATTTTGATGGACATACTATTTGCACAGTTGTGGAATTCTGAAGGTAATAATTAGACAAATTTCAGCAGTATAGTATTAGGGCAAAAATTTTATATCCTCTCTTGCTATGGATTCTCAGAAAATATTCAAAGTATCATTAAGTATTCTATCCAGATGATATCTTGATGTCTATAGAACAAATCTATCTTGAGTGCTTTACTGACACTTGCAGAAATGACATTTTGCTTTTGTAAACTTTCTAAAAGCAAAGTGCATTACCCCATCTCTAATGGGTCCGCAAAGTTAATAGCTTTAGTGACATATAATTAGATTATTCTCTAAATTCATGTGTGCATGTTTGGTGCAGCTGAATGAGATGAACTCTGTAATCACACATGACATTTAAGGGAAAGCATGAGAATATTGTTGAAAAAAATGATAATTTCATTTCTTGAATTGTGTCATTGTGGTTTCTCATTTTATTTGCATCATGTTCTGATTATATTAACAAACTCCCAAAATATGTAGCAATGATATGAATCCCACAACCTAGTCAGAAAAGCAAGCTTTAGATAGATAGATAGATAGATAGATAGATAGATAGATAGATAGATAGATAGATAGATAGACAGACAGACAGACAGACAGACAGACAGACAGACAGACAGACAGACAGACACTATTATATAATATTCAACTTTTTAAGAATGTGAGAATTGACTTGCATCCTGCTATATTTCCAGAATTTTGTTTACAGTGTCCTACCTGTTATGAGGCCAATCTCTCATTCCAGCAGGCCAACGCAGTGCTTATAAATACCAAGCCAATAAGCAACTTGAAAATGCTGTTGTATTAATCAAAATGACAAATATTCAAATTATTCAAATTATTATTGTTGGTCGCACAGCCAGCCAGATGCTTACATTGGATTTGGCATTTTTATCCACCTATCGAGTCCTTCCCAAGAACCTAGGATAGACAGATGTTGTTGTTTAATAATATTAAAGGTATTGTCGCAGGATGTAAGCTGTTCCAAGTAAAGCTGTCTTTTGCAATTGACTGGTGGTGATTTTGTCAATGCTGATGGTGGTGCTCCAGATGTTTTGGGATTGTACCCAAGGTGCCTCTTACTATTGGTATTATCCTTGCTTTCTTTTGCCACAGTTGTTCTATTTCTATTCGCAGGTCTTTGTATCTTGTGATTTTCTCCTGTTCTTTCTCTTCTGTTCTGCTGTCTCCAGGTATTGCAATGTCCACTATCCAGACTATTTTGTCTTTCTTATCAACATTGTTAAGTCTGGGGTGTTATGTGGCAGGTGCTCGTCTGTTTGAATCCTAAAGTTCCAGAGCACTTTAGCTTCTTCATTTTCTATTACTTTGTTTTGTGGTCCCACCAGTTCTTGCTTGTAAATGGCATTTCCTGCAGATATTCCAATGCACCATTGTTGCTACTTTGTCATGCCGTTGTTTGTAGTCAGTCTGTGCAATCTTCTTGCAGCAGCTAATTAGGAGGTCCACTGTTTCCTCAGCATCTTGTTGAGGGGGCATTTGCTGTCTGTTGCTGTCTTCTCAATTCTGGCTTTGTATGCATTTGTTCTTAAGGCTTGGTCTTCTGCAGCCAGCATTAGCCCCTCTGTCTCTTTCTTCAACTTTCCTGCTCTTAGCCATTGCCAGGTCTTTTGTTACCTGCTTTGCCTGCTAGTTTTTTTGTACACTGGCCATGTAATACTTTGCCTTGCCATGTCTGTTTTCTATTCTTCATTGTAGGCCAGTTTGGTTTCTTCAGTATTCAGTAAGCCTTCATGGTAGTTTCAATGCATCTTCTTCACTGTCCTTCAGATATTCTTCTAATGCCCTTTTTTCTTGTTCAGCTGTCTAATGTACTTGCAACAATTTTAGTCCCTTGCAGTTTTCCAAAATCATCTTGTCAATTAGGAGCTGATCTTTTGTCTCTCTGCTGTTTGAGTGGTTTCCTTTCTGCTCAGATGGAAAGAGCTTGTTTTCAATCAGATGCTGTTGGACTGCATCAGCTACCACATCAGTTAGCAATCTGAAAGTTGTTGGTAAGCAGGTAATTGGTCTGTAGTTGTCTGGTGCTGCCCCTTTTGTTGGGTCTTTCATTATCAGGTAGGCTTTGCCAGATGTTAACCAATCTTAAATGTTACCTCCTTGCAGTATGCTATTAAACTGCTTGGCAATGAGTAGGTGCAGACCAATCAGATGTTTCAATCAAAAACCATGTAGTAGATCTTCACTTAGTCCTAACCAATTCTTGATCTTCCTTGCCCTTTTCTCCACCATCTCTGCTGTTATTACTTATTATTATTGGTTCTTTCATTTCAGCTTCTTTTTTATTCTTATCTACCTCCTTTATCCAAGTTGCATTCTTGTATGTCCCATAGCTGCACCCAGAACTGCACTGTTTCTTCTTTGTCAGGTGTTGACTGGTTCATTGCAGTCTCTCCATTGATGGATTGGTAGAAACATTTCTGATTCAACAGAAATTGGAGATCCTGCCTATGGTAATATTTTGGGCTATGGCTGTTATTTGCTGCTTTATTATTTCCAGTGCTTCCTTGATCTTCCTTGTTTCTAGGTGATATTTCTTTTTTTTTTTTTTAATATTTTTTTATTTTTACAACAAACACAAAACATACATGAACAAACAAAAACATAGAAAGGCATAAAAAAAGCATCTTCCATTTTATACCATGTGTCAACCAGTTACCAACTCGTTGGTGCCCCTTTCATAATCTTAAATTCTCATATCATCTATTCAAAATATACTTGTATACTTATCAATTAACAATTATTAATCATTCATAGCTAATCTATAGAATCATTTTTTACAAGAAATTTTAACTTTCAATAGGATTAGTAATACATTTTCATCTATCGATTATATGTGTATATATATAATAATTAATATCAAATTTCTATTATAAAATTTCCTAATCCATTACATTACTATATTTTCTCAGTGTCATATAAAATTACTTATCTTCTTACTCTAATTTCAAATCTCAGTTTAACTCATCTCTGCACATTCCATAATTTTCAATAACTTCCTCCTGCATAAGTACTTTTTAATTTTTCCAATTCTTAAAAGTTACAGTTCTAACCAGTATCAGTTACAATATCAGTTACAGTTCTAACCGGGTTACAGTTCTAACCAGATTCTTCACTACATGTTTCAACAAAAATGTCTCTAGTTTAAAATCTATATGTTACTATATTCAACCATGTATAAATTTTAGTCTAATCTCTTGAAACATTTACAATCAAATACAATTTTTAACTATGTATCTCAGATTAATACTTTATTCCAGCGCTTGCATAATTTTGAGTTCACCCTTTTCATTCAATATCCCAAAATATCTAGCTGTTTATTCCTTTTTCTATATTATTGGATAAGAGAAAGCAATAATAAATGTCCTTTCAAACATTCTGCTTTTGAAGCTTCTGTCAGTTCCATCATTGTTGTATTCCCCTCATTTTTTCTTTAAACATCTGAAGTAGTTTCTTTAAACATCTGAAGTAGTAGAGGGCGGAGCTGGCGTCGCGGCGATACGGCGGGCGATCCTGGGCTCCCAGGACCGCAGCCGATATCTCCTCCCCTGGACGGTCCCGATGGACCTAAGCCGTCCCGTAGAGATGGCGATCGCAAAGGGCGCGTCCCGCGGATCTCAGGGACGCCGCAAGTCCCAGATTGATCCCAGGAGAAGCTCTTGAAGCCGGCGGAGGAGAGGCAGCGAAAATGGCTGCGAAAGCCGGGACAGCTCCAAAGGAAGAAGGAAGAGAGGGGTGTCAACTGGGTGAGATGGACTTTTACTATTCAACTATTCTTAGAGAACACCTTAAGTAACTTAAAGAGATTTTTAAAAGTGAAGAAAAGTGGATTAAGCGGCGAGATTGAGCCTTATAAAAAAAGGGGGGGAAATTTTTTTTCTTTTCAACTTTCCCTTTTTAGTGGAATTGGCAAGATGTTTTTCTCTTAAAAAAATATATTTTTAACTGGATTGGCTTTTTCTTTTTAATACTCAATAACTCTTTATCTTAAGCCTTTTTTTTTGACTAAGATTTCTTTATCGTTATAAGAAATTTATACTTTATGATTTTGAAATGGGGAAAGTGGAGTTAAGAGAAAGTAAATGAAAGAAAGTTGCACTGCCATCCAGAGGCTCGACATAGTGCTTTTTTTCTTCTATTGTGACGCATGCTCAAGGACCCTGTGCTTTCTAAAAAGATAGTGGGATGTGCATGTTTATACAGGTGCCATCCGTAACTATAAACAAGAAAGCGGAGTTGAAAGCGATTTTGAAAATATCAAGATGGAAAGTTTGAGCTAGTCACAAGAGCCCTGATTAGTGGCAGTAGCTCTTCTTTCTGCTAGAAGCTCTGCTTTGCTCTCCATTCCCCCCTCAGTTGGATTTTTTTTAAAGAGACTTAGTCTTTTCCCTCCTCTTCTTTTTTTTTTCTCCTCTTGCTTTTTTTTTCTTATTTTTGGCAAGAACAAAGATAAAGAATCCTTTGACTCAATAAAGGTTTATCAAGATAATAAATTATACGAGAAACACAATGCAGAAAAAGATCTTTAAACTATTGAGGATGACTATAAAAAACTGGAAGAAGAGCTGCAGAAATTCCCGCAAAAAAAAAAGAAAAAAAGATATTAAAGCTAAAATGGACTTAATTAAACATAAAACGGGATCAATGGAAAAGGAAGAAATAGTACAAGAAATCAGAAACATTAAACAGAATTATTGTGAGGCCTATAAACTGAGAATTAAAAGGGTTAATCAACTGATAAATGAAGAGGGACAGACTTGTTCTTGGCACTGAGGGTGAGAAAAAGATTATACAAGATTATAATGGAAAATCGTACTAAGAGAATGCACAAAAAGAAGAAGTAGGTGATATTTCTTGATTAGGTATTCTTTAGTCTTTTGGTTCTTCAGCTTCTTTCCTTTCATCTGTTCTAGCTTGCTTGCCTCTGATCTTAGCATGCTGATCTTATTTTCCAACCTGATCTTCCCTTTTGGTGGTTCACTGTTTGGCTTTTCTTCTTGTTTGTTGATTCTGCATCCAAGCTATTCAGTTATAACTGCAGCCGTGCTGTACATTAGTTTGTTTGTTTCTTGCAGTGAGCTGGTGCTATTATCATTATCATTATGCCACCTGACTCTCAATGACTTTAGACAGCTCACAACAATCAAACAAAGAAATTACAATAAAACCAATAAAAGATAAAAGGTTAGGATTAAAAATATGATGTTTCCTGAGCCTTTATAGCCACAGTATTCCACATTCATCTAGTATTGGCATGTTCCCAAACCTCCTTTTAAAACTGCATATATATTGGCATTGGTGGTCTAAACCTTATCCTGTATGGTTTTGAACTGGTGCATTTTAAATGATACACAGTTTTATTCAGGATTTCTACCTATTTTATATTCCCTATCTGTAAGTGCAGAATAGTATAATGGCCATTGATAACTGGTAGTTATGAATATAAATGAGATGTAGTAAAATGATATTGGCCCTGAACTATAGACATATGGTGTGTTTTAAATCAAAGAGAACTTAGATGTTCCATTTATATACTCCCTCCCTGGCTACTTCAGGAATCAAAGAATCCCATATATATTCAGCTGTACAATAAAACTCATAATTCTAAAAGAAATCAAATATTAAGAAGACTATTTCAGTTCTGCGTAATTCCCCTGGAACCTTACACACATAGCAACCAAAGTATAACTATGTAAGTGTAGGGTTATTATTATTAAGCCCAAGAAGAAGTAAGCTATTTCACATTTCTGCTGTAGGTTCTATACATATATCCTTTAACTGGCAGTAGTTTGTAAGAGTGCGCACAATCTGAGAAAGCACCTTTCTGCTATTCATGAAAGCAGCCTATTTTTTTTTTCAGATCAGATAGATGAATGTATGCATGCATGCATGCATGCATACATACATACATACATACATACATACACATATTAAGGAAACAACTGATTGAAGTTAATGCAATCCTTAAAACAGCTGGCTGCTTTCATAAATAGCAGAGAAGTGCTGTGGTTGTGTGAAATCTGCAGTACTTTTTTCAAATCATTACAAAAATGTTCACAGACCTAGTATTTTATGCCTAGCATACATAAACCCTGTTTCTAAGGAACCATTAATTTTTTAAAAACTGTATAGAAGATAAGATATCACTAATATAATATCAAGTCATAAGGTTGGGGAAAAATATGTCCTGAATTAATGAGTTGTGTACTTGTGAATATTTACCCATGTCAGAAAAATATAAAATAAGAAGTGAAGCTGTAGTAGCACAACGTTCTCTGCACAGACAGCAGAGAGGGAGTTGAAACAGCAGATGTCAGTTGGGATGAATCACGAGTCAAGGACAACAAAGGAAAAATAAAAATGGTGCAAGCTGCTAAAATATGCATATGTGAAATAAGACAGGAAAAATTGACATACTGATGGGACAAAGAACAGAAGAGCAAAAGAATCCATATGCAGCCTAGGCACTTAAGTCAAAAAGCAGGTTCTGAATCAAAGTGAGATGATTAAACAGCAAACTCTTCAGCCAGCAGATTAACAGGTCTGGTGATCTACAAATGCACAGCCCGTGGCCATGGTTTTGTAAGTGCAGTCATTTAAACAGCTATAGAACAGCCACAGATTGGCAGTAAATAGTAAATATTCTCCACTGGTGCAGAATCAGCAGTAACAATATCTGGTTAATACTTGGAGGGAAGACCACCAGAACATCACAGCACTGTGTAATAGGCTAAGAAGAAAAAGAAATCCCAGGGCAAGATAATAGCAAACCACTTCTGTATTGCTGCTAAGAAACAACCTGAATGTGTCTGTGAAGTCACCAGGACTCAATCTTCACCCAAAAAGTTTACCTTAATAGCATAGGAAGGAGATCAATTATTCATCATTAGGAAGGAGTTTGAAATGGCTTATTTCAAATGACTTCCTTACATCTCATCAATCTATTTCTATATAAAACAGAATGATTAGAGTGCCACTGAACCAATATATACAAGCTATATTTCTTTCCCAATAAGTAATTACAGTGGCCCAATAAGATGAAACAAGCAGTCATGATAATGAGATGCACAGAGCCCTAGGTATATGTCCCCTTATTTTTTCTCCTCTTGCATAGTTCAAGGAAAGTGTAAAAATTGCCTTTTCCCCCTTCACATTCTCCCAGATTGGATGCTGTATGGTTTGCTGAAATGCTCATTTTTTTCAAAGCAAAATCAACCTGTGGCTTCTCATTCTGGACTGCTACTAATTAGAGTACAGCAGTGCCTTTTTTGAAGTGAGTGGTGTGCAAGAATTTGTATAAAGCTGCAAATGATTTTTCATCCCAGCAGAATTGGGACAGTATTTTGCACAAATTCAAAAACTGCTGATAGTAAGGGATCAGAGGAAGATATTTTCAGTTACAATGCTGCCAGAGGGACCTGTCCTTGCATTTCTTTTATATTTCCTGTTAAATAAAATTTAGCTGCAAGAAGGAATGATTTTCTGTGAGCTGGGGGAAAGGATAATGTGATGTTGATACTAGCTGAGTTCCTTGCCATGAGTAATGAATTATGCAGTTGTGTGTAACGTGCCAAAAAAAAAAAAAAAAAATGAGGAAGGGTTCTGTGTGCAGGTTAAGAGGAAACTACAAGTTCTTATCAGTCAGTTTCCAGTATTTCAGTCAAATGTTTTGCTCCTTGGCACGTTGAGCAGTACATTAAACTGTTCCCTAAATGGCTTATTTATGTTAGAGACTCAATAACTGATACAATATATTATGATCCCACCAAATGTATGGATAAAATGCAGTGAAAAAAATGAACAGTAAATATTTACATAATGCACATTTCTTCTTTTACACTTTATTACATAACTTTTTAAAATATCATTATTTGGTTGCATTTAAATGTTATATTCTGTGGAATGATATAAGCTTACATATATTTTGAGAGCCAGTTTGGTGTAAGGTGCTGGAGTAGAAACTGGGACACCTAGTCCTGCTTTAGGCAGAAAGCCAGCTGGGTGACCTTGGGCCAGTCATTCTCTCTCAGCCATAAGAAGGCGGCAATGGCAAACCACTTATGAAAAATATTGCCAAGAAAACTGCAGGAACTAATCCAGGCAGTTGCCAGGAGTCAATATTGACTTGAAGACATACACATACACACAAAAGACATATACTTCACAGACTCTTATATGAAAATAGAAGGGAAGGTTGAATTAGCTCTGCAAAGAACTGCATTCAACATCCTAGAATTCAAGAATTAATAATCTTTTAAAGAATGTATTTTGTTCTACCCTTTGCCTTAAGGTTGGACCGTTGCAGATTCTCTACGTGCAAATGCCAGCATTCCTAGGAATTCAAGATTGCAGAACTTCTTCCAGCTCCTTATCACCAGCTTATTTCCTGACTTACTCTCAGATCTAATAATTAAAATTAATGTGACTAAAGCAGCCACAGCAGCCAAGGCTCACTTGAGAACTTGAAAAATGATGACCTTCTTTAATGAATAGCAGATAGGTGCTGGCTTGCACTAAGGTGGATCAAAAGCCCTTTTTCCAAATTGTTTTCAAAGCATACACAGCCCTACTGCTTATCCATCTGACACAGAACACATAAAATATTCAGTGTGGCCCTCCAAAGATGTAAGGAAGGAAAAAGGAGGATAAACACTTGTTTTATTGACTAAAGTTTGTACAACTGATGTGTTTGAGAATTCTGAGATCAAATGCTTTGCCCAAGATTGAAGATTGGGGATTTGGAAATTTACCTCATTACCCAGAATACAGTGTGACAGCACTCAGGCCTTTTCAACTAGTGTTGAGAACACGTTCTTTCTCAGTTTTGTTAGATTCTTCAGAATTAAACACTTTCCTCAAGTATCTTAGACATTTTTGAGAGATAATTATATTTTAATGTCTCTGTGTACTGTGAAACTCTGAGACTGTTTATTCTATAATTTGTTGGCTCTATCCCATCAACCTCAGTAGGCACCAAGAACAGCTGTTCTACTTTATGTCAGCTTCAAGTCAATAGTTAAAGCTGGGTTTTAAAATGGTAATGCCTTAAAATGATAGTTTATATGGGATCAAATGCTATATTTAAAAACAAAGCTATGAGATTTTTATTTAATGGATAATGAAAATCCAGTATTAGTGAAGCCTTGTGGGTGGATGGGAAATGAAATATCACTGAAGCAACAGAAATAAGAAAATGCAAATGCTTATTCTTATAGAATTAATGAATTGCATTCAGAAAAGGGCATGACATTGTGGGATTATCCTAATAGCAGTGTAGCTTGGTTTAATTATGGTTTAAAAGCTATTTATTTCCATGAACAACAGGAAAAAGTATTTTTCAGTAGAAATAATAAAAAGTAATTTCATAAAATGAAAAGGAGAAAGTTAATCTAAATGGGAAAGGCAAGAGAGATTTGATATGTATATTCCTTAATTTATGAATTTTCTTTGATCTGAACTGTGAAATAATAATAAAGAAGGTCTGAGAGCTAAAGATTAAGGATATGCAGAGAAAAGGTCTCAAACCAACCAACTAATATCATTTGAATAATATAGACTTTATAATTTAGATTCTTTTGTCTTGATAGTGTAATATCTCTTCAACTCATTGCCACATGATATTATGAGGTTTGCTAGTATAAATGGATTTTAGGAAGTATAACTACTGACTACAATGCACGCTCAAAATATACTGAATGCAATACCTATGTGTCAATTTTATTTATTTCAATCTTATATGTATATAGTTTTCCCTCCCTCCCTCCCTCCCTTCTTTCTGAATGCCCTGATATTGTCACCACACTATTATTTTCCACATCTTCCTATAATCTTAGCCTGGTTTAGATTCTTTGATAGGTCTTGCTGTGTACATGCCAGAAAAGGTCAGATATGTTTTTTTCCCCCTTTTTCTTTATAATGTCAGTGCTTTGAATAGTGTTCTAATCAAAAGATATTTGCAAGCAGCAGTTGTATCATGCAATTAATGATGGATAAAGATCTATTTTACTGCTGTGCTGCACCACTGTGCTAAAAATTCTACTTCTAACAGGAACTAGAACTTTTAAAAAGCAGATAAGAAACTTTGCACTTGTGTTGCAATATGGAAAGCTACCCTCTGAACCAGTTTTGCAGCTAGATCTACACTGATCTGGCAGTTTAATAGTGAAAAAAATATTTAAAATATTGTCAGAAAACTACTTTTGCTGATGGAGTTTTGTCCATGCCAGCATATATAAAAAGAATGTATTAGAAAATGTGCAGCTGTCTAATGAGTTTCTTGACCATTCTTCCATAATATCTTGTGAAATGTTTGGGAATTGCTGCATGAAAACTAATTAAATTATCTTAGTTTGGGGAAATAGGCAGCACTAGGGATTATAAAGTAGGAAATGCTGACAGACACAGATAAAAGGCAGGTAGGGAATCTGGTGCAATACTATAGAGATCCTTTGTTAGAATCTTGTTGTGAAGGGTATTTTCCTAGTCCTCTGTAGAGAGTGAAAAATGCATTTGTCAAAAGCTTCACAGAAGAAGGTAATATGTGCATAAATTTACATATTTAACAGCAAATATCACTAGCACATTGGAGAGGAGAGAATTCTTTATGATCAGACTGAAGTCAAGTTGTCTGTATTTTTCTTCCTTTTGTGTTAAACTAACACAAACTAACAGCAGAGTTCCCTTGCTAAAAATCTACAAATAAAAAATGTAATTTCAATGCTATTAAATGCATCATTCAGAGAATGTTAAATTAAACAATGAACAGCAAGTCAAAATATCTGCAGTAGTTAAGATTTTAATTCATGTATATTCACTAAGTAATATTTCATTGAGAGCCAGTTTGGTGTAGTGGTTAAGGCTTCAGGCTAGAAACCCGAGAGTTCTGGTCCCACCTTAGGCACAAGCCAGATGGGTGACCTTGGGCCAGTCACTCTCTCTCAGATAGAAAGATAGAAAGATAGACAAACAGACAGAGCTAATATGACATTTTCAGGTTTATCTTTTGCAGCAGTTTGGAAGACAGTTTAGGCATTGTTTGGTCTACAATTTCAGTGATCACCAAGGAATTTATGAGATAGATGTACAAACAAGAGAAATTCTATTGATTCTAAACTCAAATTACCTTTTGTAGCTCATTGCGACTGTTTAGTTTTGTTTCTGCTCCCTTAATTCTCTATGTAAGTACGAAGTTAAATATATACAATGATAAAATTAATGCAATTTAATGTAGTACTTTTTTGTAAGTGTGCATCATTCCCCAAGTGATATTGGATAATACTGTTTATATCATCTGTCTAAATAACATAGCAAAAAGTTAAAATGTTCAATTGTTGTTGAATACAATTTTGTTCCATCATAATCTTTCCTTTCACTTACCTAGCCATGTTCATATTGCTTGCTATGAAGCCTCTGGTTATAGACGGCCATTTAGCCATGAGTGTGCTAGAAATTAAATCCAAAGCATGGCCACCTAATGGGATTTATAGCCCAAGAACATCTGGAAGGCACCAGGTTGGTGAATGCTGGTGCAACAGGACTGATTAGTTACCATTAAAAGCAAATGGTCTAAATTTGGCCTTTTTTTTTTTTTTTAAATTGCTGGATACATCATCTGGTGCAGAATAGAGAAAGGATCACCTGGTGTTCCATTTTTCATCTCTATCTTCCTTCTGTTTAGGCTGGAATACCAAAGTCTCATTGGGTCTTTCCATTGACAGTATTATTTCCAGTGGCATTGAAAAGTTCTGTGCCTTTGATGTATAGATAATGTAGATTATTTTCCTTTTATCTCTTACAGTACTTTTGTTCATGTCTTTCTATCTCTCCCTACTTTTGCTTGGTTTTTGTCATATTTTACCAGTTAACTCTTTTTTATCTTTCTGTTATTTTATGAATGAACATCAAGCTGTATTTTTTGCTAGCTAAACTGAATGATGTATGTACTGACTAGGAGTGTGCTGAGTACAAACTAAATTGGAAATTACTCATACTAATTTTCCAACATTAATATCATTATACAAATAAAGCCAGTGTTTATAAACAATATATTCACAAATATAATCAGCAATTTTCACAGAAAAAAATCCATAATGAATATGTTACAAATTGCAATAGTATTTTCAAAGATTCTTTAACGGACTCACAAGAAAAGAAATTGTAGCTAGTTTGATGGACTTGAACAGTATGCAGATTAGATGTGATATATATATATATATATATATATAAATGAAAGAAACAATACCTGCTTATGCTGCTTATTTGTAACTTATATAAATTATTTATAACGTACATATATAATTATGAATATAAAGAAAAAAGGAAAAGAATGATAAAGACAGATTGAAAAGCTTACTACTGTGCAAAAACAGAGAGTTTTCATATTAACATAAAAATAGAACTCTCCCCCCACACCCAATAGCTGAAATCATGATGAATTTTCACTCTGTGTCATTCTTGTAACTATAACTACATACATATTTTAATCTAATACTTTATTCTCCAGATTAAAGCTTTGATTCTACTGTTTTTAAATTGGTAGCAATATTCTTAGTTATACAGGTCTGTGAAAGTAGGGATTATTTTTTCTGATTGTTGCACTTCATCTGTCCTCCATCCAGGTGGCCATTGATGAGCGTATCAGGCAGCTGCATGAGGCCCACCGAGATTTTGGCCCCACTTCGCAGCACTTTCTTTCCAGTAAGTAATATCCTTTTGGTTGTTGTTGCTGCTGCTAACTTACATAGTGATCCCTACATTTTGAAAAGCCAGACCTACCCCAGATGAGATATTGTGCTGTTTCTATTGTCTGTCTTCTATGAACTGTTGTATAATTCAGCAATTCAGATTTGTTTTGAGCTGAAACAGTCTGCATCTCTGCATAGCACCCTTAAGCTCTTCCTGTCCTGTGCCAATGCTGGTTGGACTTGAAGTCATCTTAAGACTAAGTAAACTACTAGCTACCACAGCCCCCACTGGACAGTTTCCCTGCTGCTGTGTTCTCACAAATTTCCACACGAAGAAAGAAATTGACATTTGCCTTCCTTTCTGTGATCTTGTTTCACTGAATACACATACTTTTAGTGGAGTATATGTGTATATTGGTGTATATGTATGCATAAACACTCAAACATATAAATTATAAATTAAATTTATATAGACAAAGTTAAAACATAAAAATGCATATATATGCAGACAGAACAATGAACTTTCAACAATCATAATTCCTTTCCCAAGCATTTTCCATGTTTGTTCAATGAATTCTGCTTCAGCTAATGTTATAGGAACCCCTCACTCATGGTTCTGGTAGTGCAGCAGTTATAATATTTGGTTGATATCTATCTATCTATCTATCTATCTATCTATCTATCTATCTATCTATCTATCACTGATTTAAAACCCAGAAGATTTTTTTAATTACTATTTTTTTCTTTATCTAAGTTTGTTTTTATTGGGATGAAAACCACCTCAAGTGACTGGAAAATGATAAAACAGTGTACCAGTAGATTTGTTTTTTAAAAACCCAGTGGAAAAGTAGGTAACTCAAGAAAAGAAAAATAATAATTAAAAACATTCTGCAGGGTTTTGAAGCAGTGAGTCTCTGCATATCAGGCAAATATAATATCCATTCTACTACCAGGATATTATTGATAACAGTTGCTGCAGACTTTAAAGGGGAAGATTGACCCAGATGAAGGCTCATTCCTACCTCTATACAGTAGACAATTGAAGTGCAGAGGTTTTCCTGGAAGAAACTAGTGTGGCAGACAAACTGGACAATTATACTTGAGCAGGCACAAACTGAAACACACAGTATCGACGTAAAGCAGGAAATCACAGGCAGAAGTCACATTCACAGTGGGCTGAGATACATGAGTCATCTGTTCCTGCCCTACAAGCAGCTTTGGTGGTCCATACTTATGATGTGATAAAATGCAGTAAGGATATCCCCTTTAACTCAAAATACCATAAATTAAACAGAGAAAGAAAATACCCCTACCCACACACATACACACACCATATGGAAACGTTTAAATTATTAAGCCCCCAAGATAAAAAATGTCCAGTGATGTGGAAGAATGATGCTAATGCTATTTTCAGATTGTTCAACTCATTACAAAACTCATATGAAGATAAAACAGTGGTTACATACTAGATAAGATTTATCTAATAAAACATAGAAGGTATAGTCAATCAGGTCTTTTGGAGTAACAGGAAAAACCTGTAATTACCTTTTACCTTTAATTAGCAGTTAATTTCAAGATACATTATCTGTTAAATCCCTAAAAATGGGGGGAGAGAGTATTTATATATAAAAAAACTCTGGAGGACATTCTTCTATTATACCACTTTCTATCTGCAAGCACAGTAGGTTCATACATTAAAGCCATGCATAAAACACATTTTTATGGATCTGTAAGAGAAAATAAAGTAAGAACAATAATACTATTTCATAGAATCACATTGTTCAGATTTATGTTCAGTTCACTGAGGAGATAGAATTAACATATTGCTTTTAGTCCATAAGGTAAATAAGACAAATTCCTGGATTAAAAACTAGTAAAACCTTATACAAATAATTTCAGGAGTACATTTTACTGCAAAGCTGCTACTTTGAAAATGTTCCTCTCACACATTCATTTAGCACAAGTATTTCTAGCTGGTCATTATATTTGGTTATATATATAAAGCTTTCAGTCTATCGTTAGCCAGAAGAAAAGTCTATTCCATTTTCAAGTTATAAGTTATTATTCAACAAGGAAATCCAACTGGAAATGCTCAAGTGTTTTGTTATTCAAAATGTTATTATTAAGAAATTTGTAATTATTTTAAAATTAGTTTCAGCCAAGATCAGTAAAGTTTATCCATTCAAAGAATTGTGAATGGATAAAAGGAGAACTAAAAATCCTTCAGCTGAGCACTGGGAGAAAAAGACTGTTATAAGAAAAGTTTTGAAGTCCTTTGAAAGATTTTTGAAACAGCCTGAAAGCAGCAAGGCACAGACTGAAGTGAAGTTGTTTGAAAGCTGTATCTTCACCCTATTGCACTGCAATTGTAGGAAAAAAGAGAACAAAGCTATGGTTAAAGAATTGTATCAGGAGAGGCAGAAGGGAAATCTATTGTTTCTTGCTCAATTCATAACAGGACTAAAACCAGACAACATAGAACATGAAAAAATATTCCCAAAGTAAAAGATATTACATATTGATGAATCAAAATTGTTTCACTATTATCACACCTAATCATTTGTGATGTGTAACTAATGGGTTTGGGTAGACTTCAGTATGCTGTATAATATAGTAATATTCAACAGATACTATACTAATATAGCTACCAAGGCATTTGGCGATGAGTGTAAATAGTTATTCCTGGCCAGCATCAGCATAGTGGGAGCAATACAATATAACATGTTCCAGCATTTCAGTTGCTTCTCCACCGCATGGGCACAATCTTTGCTCAGAAGGGATGTTCCGGTATCTCCCTTCAATAACTGCTGTTGGGAGGGCATTGAATCTAGCCACAGACAAAGTCCTTCCAAATTTAGGCATCATTATGCAACTGAGGTATCTGGCTGGGTGAAATATATGTGCAGAGTGGCTCAGAAAGATGTTTCTGGGCAAGACTGACAAATCTGATTTCTCTAAGTTGATGGCATGTTGTTTAAGATCAGCTAGTGCACATTCAGAGTGATGGCTGCCCATGAGAAGCCATAAGATTTTAATTTTCCATGTATTGCCTGACACTAGAGAGACACTAGAGAGACTGGAAACTGTCAATCATATTTAAAGGGACCAAGCCAGCTGGAAAAAAACGAAGCTTAAGCCACTATGAGAAGATGTGAATCCAGGTGGAAGTTTCCATTCTGAGTAGGCCGGCTTCATAGTGAAGCATCTTGTTTGGAATGCAGCAGGGTACTTGGAAGATAGATCTCAAGAACTTAGATTGAAGATGAAGACTTTCAGTCATCCAGGTGGAATCATCTGGAGGTTGAGTCATGGCAACTGGACTTCTTTGCTTTTGGTTTGATGTGTTTTGCTGCTTGTCCAAGCAGGTTCTTCCTGCTTGGGAAGAAGCTGCTTGGACAAGCAGAGAAATGTATCAAACCAAAAGAAAAGAAATCCAGTTGCCATGACTCAACCTCCAGATAACTTAGATTGAACTCTTTCAAGGAGAAGAAATGACCTGTAAGGGCCCAACTGTACTCCAAAGAGGAACTGAATCTTGGATCTTGGCCAAGAAGACTTGGAGCACTGTGGGTATATGCTGGGCTCCTTTGCAGAAGTAGAAAGATTATAGAGCTGAAGCTGTTTTCTGCATGTTTAAGCTGACAAAGTCAACATGGGATTTGCAGTTGCCTGTGGCATGGAAAACAATCCCTTGTTCTATTAGATGGTTGTTTAGCTGCCAGACATGTACCTTAGGGCATTTGGCAAACACCATGACCTTGTTTTTTGAGTAGTTCTTGTTTCTAGTAGTTCTTCTCTACAGCGCTCAGCAAGTGTATAAAGTCCCCATTTCAGGCCAATCTATGAGAGAGCAGCACAGCATCATCTGTATATAGAAGAATAGAGATGGGTCTGTTTCCCAATTTTCATGTATGGAGAGATGGACTGTTCAATTTGTCTACGACAGAGTTGATGAATAGATTAAAAAGGAGGGGAGCTAGAATGCACCATTGTCTCACATTTCTTTTGACTGGGATTTCCTTGGTGCAATGTCCGTGCATATTACATTGCACCTTCATCCAGGAATTTTCACAGAGTTTGTGGATAAGAACAAGCAATATCCTATCCATTGAGGAAGAGCAATTTCTCATATGATTTAGATCTAGAGTTGAAATCGAAGGCACATCTAAGATCAATAAAGGCTGTGTAGAGTGCTGATCAGGCTCTGGAGGAGTATTTCTCAACTAAATGTTGAAGAGTAAAAGCACGGTCAAGGAGTGAGCGGCCTTCTTTGAAGCCTGCCTGCTCATCAACCAGGATGTTCTCAGTTATGTTCCAGTCCAAAAGCTTATTATAGAAGTGTCTAGCATATAATTTACTGGCCACACTGAGAAGGCTAATGGGACGGTAATTGGCAGAGAAATCTCTACCTCCTTTTTTGTAGATTGGAATCATCAGGGCTAGATCCCAATCTTCAGGGATCTTAGCATTGTTATCTATAAAGGTGAACAGAGAAGCCAGGACAGGTACCCACCAATCCAGTTTATTGTGGAGAACCTCCACAGAGATGAAGTCATAGCCAGGAGCTTTGGTTAATTTCAGTTGCTTGATCAGTTTAATCTCAGAGCCTGACACAGGGGGCCAGGAGGAGAGCAAGTGTTCTTCATAGTCTAATCTCCTCTCTGGGTGGGATGGCTCCTCCTGTGTGAACAGCAATCTGATGTGGTCTTCCCAGGCTGAAGCAGGAATAAGAGATGGGATTCAACGACTGCAGGGACCTGGTTGGAGAGTTATGAGTTTCCAAAATTAAGCTGAATTCTTGGAGTGAGAGGCAGTAATTAGTTGATTCCATGACTTTCTCAAGGCCTACCTCTTCTTTAACTGAAATAGCTGTTTGTATTGACTCTTGAGAAACAGCAAATCTTAAGTTGAATGGGAAAGGGGATTGTTTTTGTGTTCCTTAAAGCAGATGATCAGTTGTTTCTTGGCTGCATGGCATTTGCTGTCAAACTAAGGTTGGTTAGAGGAGAACTGGTTCCTGTTAACAGCAGATGGACAAGTAGAGAGAATTGGCTGGAGGAGCTGAATTAGCTGGGTGTAGGATGAAAAAATTGGGTCAGAAGACCTTTCATCTAGTATGTCTGTGCGTAGTTGAAATGCCTCTTCATTAGAGAGCATTTGGATTAGTTTCTCATTTGCATGGCAGTCCATTTCATGCATATTGGGCCCCTGAGGATATCTTCAGATGGAATAGGGTATGATTCTAGGAGAGGAGCACCAAAAGATTTCAAAAATAGCACATTGGGACAGTGGTCATTCTCGGAATGGTTGTCAATATGAAATCTAAGAAGTGAGGAACATAGGTTTCTTGAAATGGCAGTGTAATCAATCAAAGAAGGTCTTATGCTAGCCCAGTGTGAAAATTCTGCCAGTTAGTTGGCAGTACTGGTACCATTCATGATCCAGAGATCTAACTTGTAAAATGTCTGCAACATATATGTAGTCTCCAACATGGTCCTTAGATTCTCTAGTTAAAAAACGGGGGACAGTCTGTGAGCTAGGTGGAATTTACTGTTATTTGGAGAATAGCTGATTTTATGCTAGGACCTAATCTAGCATTAAAATTCCCTGCTATGACAATATGGGCAGTCAGAAAGTACAGCTGAAGATTGTTAATGTAAATTTCTGCTTTTGACCAAATTTCTGCAATGCATGGTTGAGTGATGTTGGGCAGTATCTAGAAGTTAATGAGGAACAATTTCTCGTGAGAAAAGTTAAGAATAGCTGCTTGTGCAAAGTTCTCAAATGAATCTAATGAAATGGTCTCAGTGTTGAGGGCAATTGAAATATGAATGTCAAGCCAGTATGACATCTCCCTCATCCAAAGCTAGGAGCTGCTGGGAGGGACAGGGATTTGTACCCCTCAATAAACAAATCAGTGGCTGACCAAGTCTCTTGAAACAAAAGAATGTTGAATTGGGAAATACAGCTTGTGAAAGCAGGGTCTCTAGTTCTAACTTCCCATCCAGCAATGTTCCAGGAAAGCAAAGACAGTGATTCTGGTACAATTTTGAGTCAGCTGGATCTTTCAGAGGAAGACAGGGGGGAACCTTTTGTTTGACCTTGCAGTGGAGGGGGCTTTAAGAGTAGCAGTTGTTCTGTCATCGTCAGTGAAATCTGTCCTTAAAGAGCAGTTGGATTCTTCTGGGGCCTTGTACTTTAGTAGTTTGTCCATATAAGCAAGTGCACATAGTTCAGTGAAATCAAAAGAATGCAGATCACATACTAGGGTTGTTCCTGGAGCAATAGCAGTAGACCAAGCATTCATTTCTTGCTGAGAGGCAGAATGTGGGTGCTTTGGATTATAAGAGTTTACTATGTCATCCTGTGAATGAGTAGTCTGAATACACTTAAGTTCATGCCAAATCATGCTGTTGACATTGAAAAGGGACACAGTACAAGGTTAGTCCAAATGGTTATCTGTTGAGACTTTGGCAGTATCATCTGTGGGGCAAAAGTCTGATGATAAACAAGTATTGAATGGAGCAGGAAGGTCTGAGTCAGAAGACTGAGGCTTCCTGCCTGTGTCTGGCTCTTGCGGTGTCAAGTCAATGAGTAAAGAGGAGTGTCTCTTCACTTCCATGAATGAAGAAATAGAGTGATCCACAGCACAGAATACAGTGGAGTCAGTTTTATCAGTAACATCAAATGTTACTAGTGGACTGTTACACCCCTTATTTTTTCTAATAACAACAGATGAAACTTTGTGCGTGTGAGACTGAGGCAGAGAGGTGAATAAATCAGTTGGTTGAGTCTCTCTGCCAGAGGCCAGGGCAGAAGTTTTAAGTGTCCCTGCTGAGGATATGGCAGATGTTAAAGATTTGGCAGACTTCATTTAAGCTGGAAACAAGTCCATTCTCAGATATAAAGGGAGAGGGTAACTCATCTGTCTTCTGAGTTAGAAAAGAGTGCCTGATTGCACTTGGCCTTAAGTCCAGCTGATCAATCCTCCTTATCAGTTGCAGGGAGTCAGCGTGTTGTGACCTGGCATTTTTACCAGCTCTCCTGGATGGAGGCTGATTCTTGTGCTCTAATAGTGGAAGAATAGAGGCGCCTTTAAAAACTCTAATAGGGATTATTTCACATTTGTTCAGAAAGTCCTTCATTCTGATTAACATGAAAGGACAGAGTGTAGTTTTAATGGTAAACACCAGTCTAAAATATTTGGCTGGAGAGAGGAGCCAGTCCAAATCCAGTAAGTCACAATGGAGCACTGGGCGGAGAAGAATCTGTGAAACAGGGAGTGTTACAGCTCTCTTTGTCCGCCACTTGCTGGAATTAAATTGGTTAGTAGCAATCAAAAGCATGAGCCTGTGTAGTTGTAAGAAACATGAGTTGTTTGAGCTGGTAAAAGTGCAAGTCTTAATGTCAAAGGATTGATCCACAGCAGCATTGGTTCTCTGACCACCACCCGCCAAAAAAAAAGAAAAGAAAGAAAGAAACCATCCTCATATAGCTGGATCTTAGTGCTGTCAGGTAGCTGGTCTTTATGTGACCAGCTTTTCTGGTCCAAGATATACTGGTCTAGGTGACATTTTGGATCTTCAATCTTGTTATTAGCTGTCATAGCTGGTCATAGATTGAGATCACAGTCTAAGCTGTTAACAGACAGTTCTTAGCAGCTCCGCATCAGTTTCAGGGGGGGAGAGGCTCAGATCTTTTTTCCTCCCCAGTCTCAAATTTCCCTCTTTCCTTTAGGAGTACAAGTTCCTCACATTCCCAATCTAACAAGGTGCTGGATGACAAAACATAAGAATTTGATTCAACTATAAAGGCAATGACGGGTAGAAAGTTCTCAAGTGTTAAGTTGATCAGGGTCAGTGTTCTTTCTTAGTCCAGAATGTTTTTGTTGTCATTTTTGGGGGTTTGATGTACCCTCCTTTTTATCTCTCTTACTGCCTTTTGGGGGAAATCTGTTGTTAGGACTGTTCCCCATCTGACAGCCACTGACAGGGAAATGGGATTTGAACAGTAATTAGCAAAGTCTTATCTTCTACAGGGGGTTAAATAGAAATATATAAAGGAATTGCCAGAGCTCTTTACAATGTATACTGCCACTTCGTCATCTTGCCTCTTCCCTTCCTCTAGATGCTAAAGTGAAGATAAAATGGTCTGTAAAGAAGACAAAGTATGTTTTTTGCTGCTGGGTTAAAAAAGCAACCAGAAAGGAAGACCATAATAGAAACAGCAAAGACCTGATATTTAGGTCATGGGAGAAGGCAAAATTCATGATTAAAGCAATATAAGGAATCAAAGATTAAAAATAAAAACTTACATATACATATGGTGAAAGGCCTCAGGAAGAGCATGAGCATGGGGAATAGGTTTTTTTTTTTAATATTGTTCAAAACAAATGCTACTTTCATCAAATAGTGATAATAGTAATTGACCTGGAGCTCACCTCCAATGGATAATAGGAACAGAAGCACTGCCAATTTTCATAAAATTCTGTTGTGTTGTTATTCAGTAATAGTGTTGGACTATACCTTAATAGAGGTAGACCTTGTTCAGCAACCATTCAAAGTTACAATGGTGCTGAAAAAATCACTCTACAACCAAGGTGTGCATTTATGACTTCGCTGGGTCTCTCAGTCATGCGTTTGCCATTACAGGTGGTACACATTGTCCTGTGCCTGACCTCCCCCCCCCTTTTTTTTCATTTTTCCTTTTTAAAACTAGATATCTGCAAGCATATCTTGGAAAGGGACACCCTAAAATAAGCTACTGAGGGTTTTCTAGTTTCTTATGTGCAGAAAACGAGTAAAATAAAATTATAAACACCATTCCCACATAATAGGAATTTGTGAGCCTCTAAGATAATGATAGTAGTTTACCATAGAGATAAAACTAAAAGGAAAAATGCCATAAAAATAGAATTTAAGCATTGTGTGAGATTATTAATCAAGTCTCTGGCTGAGAGTAGTTTGTAACATGCTGTGTTTGTTAATTGATAAAAAAATGAAAATAGTGATGGTAGGATGGAGTTCACAGTAAGGTGGGACATGGACTTGCTTCAAGGCCTGACATACCCCAGGATTCCAAGGAAGAAATTGATGCTTAACACATAATTTGCATCAAGAAATCTTGGCCTTTTCTTGGCAGAATAATTCATGAAACATCAATTTATCACCAGAAATTCTGAATTCTACTATTAGTCATGGATCAAAGTCTGGTGCTGCCATGCTTTCTCTTGTCCCAGTGTAAGGTCTTGGAAAAGAGGCATATAGTAGCTTGATGTGATGCTTTTAGATGGAAAATAATCCAATTGTTATGAGCTTCTCTTAGCCAGTGTAGGAAAGATAAAGACAGTACCCATAATCTACCTGGCTTCATCTCCCTGGAATTGTGTTAGCTGTACCCCTGCCTTGCAACTTTTCTTTGCCATTGGACATGGTACTGATGAAAGCAGAAGGCTGATTTATATGTGGTGTGTTTAATCTTGCTTCATAAAAGTTACATCATAAAAATTTTGTTCCTTAATTTTAATGGTGAAGCCTGGGGTGCTCTGGGCTGCAACATATATATATGTATGCATGCATGTATGTAGTGGGTACATGCAATCCACAAGTTGCACATCCTTTTATAAAAGTGATATCATGTGAACTACATACATAGGAGTCAAAATTAACAAAATTATTGTATTTTGACTATTCTGTCTTTCATTCATAGTAGCAGTAGTTTTTTTTAATTCAGTATGTGCTTATAACTAAGTGTAATGTAGACACAGAATAACAATTATATAGGTGTATTTAAATAATTCATCATACATATATCAGAGAAGTATATTTTTATATAGAAGTGTAATATTATAAGTATATACTGCTTACTTTTAGCAAGCTACTGAACACAGGTATTATTACTAGCTATTTCATATAATCTGTGGAGATGAATCAAGTACAGTGTTGGAATGTTATATGTCATTCTTTTGGGGCTTCTTGTTTGTCAATAGCTGTGAATCAAATCCATACAACTCCCTAAATACCAATACAGGTATTCCCTGGCTTAAGAAAGCCTTGTTTAAGGACAACCAATAGTTAAGAATGGAGCCTATTGTAGCAAAATTTGAGTTACGTACAGAATGATTTGAGTTAAATACACAATGGTTTCAATTAATTACGCAATACTACTTATACAATATTATACAATAATACTGTTCCAGCTTACATATAAATTCGACTTAAGGACAAACCTTGGGAATGAAACTCATTCTTAAACTGGGGACTACCTGTACTCTGTATTGTTTTAATTGGTTGTCTTATAATATTAAATAACAGAAAATTGCTAAGATTTGGCTTTGTAAGATGATTTTTTACATTTCTAATTTAAAGAACAAAAGTTAGAATTCTAAACTCTGTGAAATTATAAAAATAAACCATATCGAGTATTAGGAACAGTAATTAAGGAATTATTCAGGTATACAATAGCCATATAGCATGTTCTTTAAATTAATTTGTAGAAATTCTGATTAATAGCTGTCTTTGATAAATATAAAACAGGATTAACAACATACCATGTTTTATGAAGCATTAAAATCTTCAAAATGAAATAGTTTTATCTGTTATATGATCAGTGGCTAAACTTTCTCTTTGTGGATTACTTTGCAACAAGCAGTTACATTTTATACTAATATATACAGTACATGTGTGTATGTGTGTGTGTGTATATATCTGCATGTATACATACGTATGTGTGTGTGCTTGTGAGAAACCTGATTCCAGTTGGCCATATAGAACTGAGATTGACTCCCAGTAAATGGTCTTCTAGAAACTGGTGAAAGTAGCATAGATGGCCTTTGAACAGTGACTGTCACTACTGTAACAATACTTTCAGTTAATAATTTAATTTGGTTTACAAATGATGGTTGGTTGGAAGGAAGGTTGGGTTGCTTTGGAGTTTACTGTGGATATTTTAATACTTAAGGTCAATGATCTATTCTTGTTAGCTGTTTGGAGTCTTGGATTTTGTTGTTGTTGTTGTTCAGTCATTAAGTCATGTCTGGCTCTTCGTGACCCCATGAACCATATTGCGCCAGGCCTTCCTGTCCTTCACTGTCTCCCGAAGTTTGCTCAATTTCATGTTCATTGCCTCAGTGATGCTATCTAACCATCTCAACTTCTGCTGTCCCCTTCTCCTTTTGCCTTCAATCTTTCCCAGCATCAGGGTCTTTTCCAAAGAGTCCTCTCTTTGCATTAGGTGGCCAAAGTATCTGAGCTTGAGCTTCAGTATCAATCCTTCCAATGAGCAGTCAGGGTTGATTTCCTTTAGGATTGACTGGTTTGACCTCCTAGCAGTCCAAGGGGCTCCTAAGAGTCTTCTCTAGCACCACAGTTCAAAGGCATCAGTTCTTTGGCACTCAGCTTTCCTTATGGTCCAGGTCTCACAGCCATACATTACTACTGGAAAACCATAGTTTTGATTATGTGGATCTTAATCGGCAAGGTGATGTCTCTGCTTTTTAATATTCTGTCCAGGTTTGCCATAGCTTTCCTCCCAAGGAGCAAGCATTTTTTAATTTCATGGCTGCAGTCTCCGTCTGCGGTGATCTTGGAGCCCAAATAAATAAAGTCTGTGATTGCTTCCATTTCTACCCCTTCTATTTGCCAGGAATTGATGGGTCCAGATGCCATGATCTTAGTTTTTTTAATGTTGAGTTTCAAGCCAGCTTTTGCACTCTCCTCTTTCACTCTCATCAAGAGGCTCTTTAATTCTTCTTCACTTTCTGCCATTGGGGTGGTATCGTCTGCATATCTGAGGTTGTTGATATTTCTCCCTGCAATCTTAATTCCAATTTATGATTCTTCCAGCCCGCCATTTCTCATGATGTACTCTGCATATAAGTTAAATAAGCAGGGTGACAGTATACAGCCTTGTCGTACCCCTTTCCTTATTTTGAACCAATCAATTGTTCCATGACCAGTTCTAACTGTTGCTTCTTGGCCCGCATACAGATTTCTCAGGAAACAGGTAAGCTGGTCTGGTACCCCCATCTCTTTAAGAATTTGCCACAGTTTGTTGTGATCCACACAATCAAAGGCTTTTGCATAGTCAATGAAGCAGATGTTTTTCTGGAACTCTCATGATTTCTCCATAATCCAGCAAAAGTTGGCAATTTGATCTTTAGTTCCTCTGCCTCTTCGAAACCCAGCTTGTACATCCAGTATCTCTCAGTTCACGTACTGCTGAAACCTAGCTTGTAGGATTTTGAGCATAACCTTGCTAGCATGTGAAATTAGTACAATTATGTGGTAGTTTGAGCATTCTTTGGCATTCCCTTTCTTTGGAATTGGAACATAAACTGACCTTTTCAAATCCCATGGCCACTGTTTTCCAAACTTGTTGGCATATTGAAAGCAGCACTTTAACAGCATCATCTTTTAGTATTTTAAATAGCTCAACTGGAATACCATCATCTCCGCTAGCTTTGTTGTTAGTAATGCTTCCTAAGGCCCACTTCGCTCTCTAGAATGTCTGGCTCAAGGTCAGTGACCACACCAGTGTGGACATCAGGGACATTAAGATCTTTATTGTATAGTTCTTCTGTGTATTCTTGCCACCTCTTCTTAATCTCTTCTGCTTCTGTTAGGTCCCTGCCTTTTTTGTCCTTTATCATGCCCATCTTTGCACAAAATGTTCCCTTGGTATCTCCAATTTTCTTGAAGAGATCTCTAGTCTTCCCCATTCTATTGTTTTCCTTGATTTCTTTGCATTGTTCATTTAAGAAGGCCTTCTTATCTTTCCTTGCTGTTCTCTGGAAATCTGCATTCAGTTGCTTATATCTTTCCCTTTCACCCTTGCTTTTCGCGTTCCTTCTTTCCACAGCTATTTGTAAAGCCTCATCAGACAGCCACTTTGCTTTCTTGCATTTCTTTTTCTTTGGGATAGTTTTAGTTGCTGCCTCCTGTACAATATTATGAACCTCTGTCCATAGTTCTTCAGGCATTCTGTCTACCAAATCTAATCCCCTAAATCTATTCTTCACCTTCACTGTGTACTCACAAGGAATATGATGTATTTGGATTTAGCACCATATAAATTCAATAAATGTAAATAAAATTATAATAGATCAACCTATAAAACAAAAAAAAAGAAACAATACATTAGCTGTCCTAGCTAATATAGGTATAATGTTTTATAATTATTTCTCTAATAGAAATGTGATTGAAATATTGTATACTTTGAATTTATTGTTAGGAGGCCAATAGAAATACTTAGTCAATAAGCTGAAGCTAAATACATATACTTATAAGGTGATATAAATGAATAAAATAACTCCCCCAAATTGTGCTGGTTAATGACCACAATAAAGTTTTTCTGTTTCAGCTCCAAAAATATAAAACTATCTGTTTTTTATTTCTGTTTCACAGCCAAAGAATTAGGGGAAGTGGCTTTGTACATCAACAAATGCTTCTTCTCTTTATCAAATTTTGCCTACTTTTGAATATGTGCTGGATTCTAAATTGCCAAGCCAGAAAGTGCCTTACAACATATTTTGGTAAGATTGGGAGAATGTTACAAATAGGACAATGAGAATACAGAATAGCTTTACAAATTACATAGCTTTTCGAAGACTTGAACTGATTCAACCTCCACAGAACTGCAAGGCCAAACTTTCATGTAATATGGAATATTTTTCAATAGAACCACTGAGAGCAAGGCATTACATATGCCAGCAAAAGAGTCTTTCTTTAATCTAGAAGTGATGTAACCTGTTGCATTAGGCGACAACTGATTCTATTCAAATTGTCTAACGTAGCAATTACTAGTCCATATCCTTTACCTTTTAACATTGGTTGTGGCTTTCTCTAATTTTAATGCCAAGAGTGCTTCTGGACAGAAACCATATGACAGGAATGTGGTGTCCAAAAGCAACGTCACATAGTTTGATACGATTAAATTTAGCCAAAAGTTAAACATGAAATCCAGTTATTTTCCTCTGTCTTCAGAAGTTCAGCCTTTAATCACAAAATAACATTGAGAACATGGTTAGGATTTCAACTATTGTCTGAGGAATTTTGTTTGGATTAATTTCAAGAGCTTGGAGATTATCCAAGTAGAACTGCATAGTAAATTTGCGCTAGAGCTTTTGCCTCAAAATCTTTAAGGCAACTGGAACAAAATGGCATTTCTAGAGCAGAGGCTGTGTCAAAAGATGACAACTCTACGCTGAATACTTGGACCAAAGTCTTAGGATGCTTTTTGCAGGATCCAGAATGTGTAAATCAGTCTCTGGGTTGTACTGATTAATTAAGCTGATTTATATAGTTGCCCAATCAGATATAACTCAGGGCAGGGTAGAGATAAAAAATCAAGTATAAAAATAACATCAACATTAAAAACATTGAAAAAGAAAATATTGTACACTAAGCAACTTTGCACAATCCAAACCAACCAGAGTAATCAAGACAGACATAACCCCTTCTCACCCAACGTGTAGGGGGAAAGCCAGGTCTTAAGAGCCTTCCTAAAGGCAAGTAGGGTCAAGGCCATCTGAATCTCAGATAGTCAGAACACACAAGGTAACAGAGAAGGCATGTCTCTTGGATCCCACCAGAAGATACTGTTTAAGTGGACATAAAACATGCCCATTTCGTCACATTTTGTCAAATGGACAGACTGTTCTGCAGATAGGCAGGTCTTCTGCCATAAATTTATGACCACAGTCAGTTCATCTGGGCTTGCACACCTGAAGTCCAAGTCAAAGTGAATCTGAGCAGCTCTATCTAACAGATGCCTTGAATAATCCTGATAGCAGCTCTGACCCATCTCTCAGCTTAAACAAGACATATGGCAATCATCAGACACAATAAGAGTAGAAAATTAACTATGTTTTGCAACTCTGATTACATGGCTGTTACCCATGTTTGGTCAGTTTAACTCTGTATTCTCCAGTGGCATTCTAGGTATCTCTTCTGCTCCTTCATCTACCAAAGGCCCTCTGAAAACCAGGAAACCCTCCAGAATCCACTTGCAGCTTTAAAATTAATAAAAATCACATGCAGGAGCCTTTGGGGATACTGGTATATTTTTCAATTAGATGTTGGAGGAATATACAATGATCACTTTTGAGAACTTGTGTCTTGCACACAGACAACACAATGGAATGGTATTATATTTTGAAGTAAATGCAACATTTACTGTGTATCTGTGAGGTAAATCTGAAAACATTATGAGATCCATACATACCTGTGACGATGCCACCTCCTTGCAGCAACCTCTTTGCTGACTGTATTGTTAATCAGAGTCATAACTATTGACACATCCAAATATGAGTTACAGAACAGAACAAATTAAAGTATCACTCCTCAAGTGTAGGATATCTCTTAGTACTTATAAATTAGACATTGTTATCTTAATGAAAAATAAACATTAATTAGCATGTTGCTGAATTATTGGAGCTAGAACACATTATCCCTTCTTTATAAAAGTAAAATAATATTGCATGACCTAATCATTATGAATCTATTTACACTGTACTATTCAATGCTTTACGTGTAAAAGTGCACCAAGTTAACATTTTAATAAAGCCAATGGATACTTGATTTTTATTCATCAATATTTCAGGTAGTTTTTAACATTCTGTTCAGAAACATATCAGAAAGGCAAACAGGGAAGTATATTTATATTAAGGATATGCAGTACATAAGAGGGATCTCTCTGATCATATTAAAAAATATTTTTCAAGTAAGTTCCTGGATAGCCTGCTTTGATTAATCATTAGAAATGCTTACCTAGAAATTAACGATACTGGTTTATTACCTATACTGACTTTGTAACGGATGGCCAACCTCTATTGGTGTTTGGTGATAAGAAATAGCACAGTCTCAGCATTTGCATTTTTGCCAGAAATAAGATGACGGATCTTATAGCGAAGTTGCAGTAGGTACCGCATATTTTATCAAATCCATTTTTTCCCCCCTAGACTGGCTTCATCCAGTAGAGCAGAAATTGCATGATGGACAGCCTCAGCAAAATTTACTGAAAGAGCATAAAATCCAATTATGCAAAATGTCAAAAAACTGTTGTATTTCCAAAGCATTTCATTACAGCAAATATAAATACCTGACTTCATTTTTGAAAAAAAAAAATTGTATATAAGATTCTGGGATAATATGTTCAAGCTAAAAATACTATTACCAATATGAATTCAGAGAATAGGAGTTCAGATGCAATTATTGGCTTCCAATGGACTGTAAAGACCTGGCTCTTTAGGAAAGAATTTGGGGAAGTTGGGGGTTTAGTCTACGTATAGGTGGTACTGCTATGGTATGTGGATTAGGAGTGTTTTATTGGATGAGATCATTTTGACCCTTTATATGATAACAATTATATATAAAATACTGTATTAGGTATACGATACATAAACCAACATTTACATATCACTGTTTTCAGTAGTCTCCTTGTACGCAACTACATCTGGACCCAACCTCTGTGTTTCCAGTCTTTGAAGATCATGTTGTTAAACTGGTCTGTGTATTGCCTGTGGATCAATTTATAATTGACTTTATAAAAACATGGAAATTCAAATGACTTGTACATGGTTTATAATTGCTTTTGGAGCATTTATATGGAGTTATTTTTACTATAGCTTCTTTTTAAAGTTAGATAACATCTCTGCTACTTTAATGGAATAGAGTGAGCTATCATTGCCCCTTCTAGTCATTTAGTTGCTGGGACAATGGATAGTAGGATTGCTTTCGAGATAAAAAAAACAAAAACAAAAAATAATTAAAATACTTTTAAAAATATATACTTTTCATGTTTATTCTTTATTGCAATAAGAAATAAGAGCAGAAGTGGCTACCAACATATATGGTAATAGCAAATTCCTCAGTAACACATCTACTCATGTCCAGTATAAAAAAAAAAAATGGAAGCAAACACTAATTTTGTAATATGGAACAATTACAAACAACAAAGGAAAACCGTGAGCTATGAGATCATTCTATAGTTAAACATGTTATAAGCAGCAGAAGGGAGTGATCACAGAAACTCTACAAATGTAAATCATATGCTGTGCAATATACTTTTTTGATTTTATTTATTTATTTATTTATTTATTTATTTATTTCATTTATTCGATTTGTATAGCCACCCATCTCAAACCAGTGACTCTGGCTGGCGAACAATCATAAAAACAATTAAACAGTTAAAACACAATGCAAAAAAGAAATTAAATACAAATAGCAGCCAAGAGATATTACAATCTGTTGGTGTCAACATAACCAGGAAACAGGGCCCTTCACACACTTGGGATCCCAGGCCTGGGCACATAGCCAGGTCTTCAAGGCTTTCAGAAAGGCCAGCATGGTTAGGGCCATCCTAATCTCAGGAGGGAGGATGTTCCAGAGGGCAGATGCTACGGCAGAAAAGGTGCTTCTCCTGGTCCCCACCAGCCAACATTCCTTGGCTGACAGGACCTGGAGCATGCCCATCCTGCCAAACCAGATTGGACAGGTAGAAACAACTGGGAGAAGGTGGTCCCTCAGGTAACCCACTCCAACCCCATGTAGAACACGTTGCAGTAGTCCAAGTGGGAGGTCACAAAGGCATGAGTGACAGTGAGCAGATAAGCAAATTATTATTGTTGGTTGCACAATCAGCCAGATGTTTAGACTGGATTTGGCATTTTTATCTACCTACTGAGTCCTTCCCAAGGACCTGAGATAGGCAGATGTTGTTGTTTGATGGTGTTAAAGGTATCATTGCAAGTAGCTGTTCCAAGTAAAGCTGCCTTTTGCAATTGGCTGATGGTGATTTTGTCAGTGCCGATGGTCTTCAAGTGGTGTTCCAGATGTTTTGGGATTGCACCCAAGGCGCCAATTACTATTGGTACTATCTTTGCTTTCTTTTGCCATAGTCGTTCAATTTCTATTTGCAGGTCTTTGTATTTTCTGATTTTCTCCAGTTCTTTCTCTTCTGTTCTGCTGTCTTCAGGTATTGCAATGTCCACTATCTATTATTATTATTATTATTATTATTATTATTATTATTATTATTATTATTTAATAGCTGAAGAGGCTTTGCATTTATCTTTGCAAGTGAATAAATTCAGTTTCACTAAGATTAAAAGAGAATGCAGGTTAAACCTTCCTGTCTTCATGGACAACTGAGCAAAGAGACCACATCAAAGTAGTGAACTAACATTGTAATCCTAAAGATTAACATTATCTTTACTTTGAACCTGATTTCAATACATTTGTGATTTGATTTTATGTTCCATTTTTGTGTTTTTTTAATTAACAGCTTCTGTCCAGGGCCCATGGGAAAGGGCCATATCACCAAACAAAGTGCCCTACTACATCAAGTAAGTATTAATCATAATGTTAAATTTTTTGGAGATGATTAGGTAATTAACTTAGCTTGTTTTGAAGCCATGAGAGTTCCATTCCTTTGAATGATACTGGTTGATACTGAATATTTGAGTTGCCCTTTATTATCATCATGGGCAACAAAATAATTAAATAAATGAAATTGTGAAGATTGCTTGCTGTTAAAAGTCGGCTATGTTTTCATTATACAGTACAAATCTTGTAAAAGATTTTTCAGTATAATGAGCTTAACATTAGACAGAATGTAGCATTCACATTAAACTGGCTGTCATGGAAGTTCAACAAACTGTTAGTAAATTAATGCATTATGACTGGATTTTTGCTGCCAGGAACATTAATTTTTTCTGTGTTAAGATATCAAACTAATTTGGCCAAATTTGTGTACTTTGCATCTTGTTTTATGGGCAGATGTCCTACACTATAGGACAGGTTAGTGTCTGGAAACACTGACAGCATGTGGTGCATTTCCTGTTGAGTAGAGTCTAAAAAACATGCCAACATCCTTCCTTTGCTAATACAGAGATGTGTCACAACAACCATGGTTAGGAGCGGGATCTATTGAGCTATCACTTTTATATGAGCTTCTTTATTTCTAGGAAGAAATCATTTTTAATCTATTACATTTGTAATAACATTATACATATATTAAAAAGGAGAACATATTGAATAAATTTAACATGATGAAGTTTGAAAGAGGTTATTTTAGAGTGTTGTCAGGGTTTTTTTTTTTCTGCAGAAAAATCATATTCTCCCTGATAAAAAACATGTTTTGGCCATAAAATGGATCAATCAGATTTATCTAAGTGTAAATTTGACACTTATATAAATATCATATGTGCATTTGCCAGAGAAATAGCAATTGTGATTAAGCAATCTTTTAACTCTATAGCTAAAAAAGATATTTTCAATTCTAAAGGACATAATATCATTTTAATTGTGAAAAACCGATGCTACATAGCTTGGATAAATACTCCTTATTTCTATATTTCTTCCACGTTTATAACTGAATGTCATTAGATGTTGCTGAAAATAAAAGATATTAACATGTTTAATTATATCCAGCCATAGCATGGCTCCCTCTAGACCTAATTTCACATGAGAAAATATATTTTTCTTATGGTTCTTTGAGTACCCAAAGTAGTTAAGAATATAGTCTGTATAGCAACAATCATTCTCTCTTACCATTTCTGAGTTTAGATATGATTCTCTGATCCCTAGTAACATAAATTGCTTACATTGAACACAGGGGCACACTCAACAGCTGTACTGCATCCTTGATTCTTTCTATGTTTGTTTTCTAATTTTTTTCTTGATACTCATGATTTGTTTTTGTTACTTTTTTCTTCCTCCTCCAACTCATCACCTTTTCATTTTCAGTGGCAGAGCACATTATAAGCTCATAAATCTGAGAATAATTGTTTTAGAAGCTTTCACAGTGTTATATTCAGTGTTTCAACACTAGTCTGCATCAAACAACTTGATCCTGACCGTTATAACTAGATATTTATGCAATTGATTATTTAACAGCAGTAACCAGCCACTACAATTTTGGCATTCTGGAATTGCAGTTTGCATGTGAAAAAATAATGGGCAAACCCAGAAGAATAAAGGGGAGTGGGGCAGTTTTATTAAGGGAATATGGCCCAGCATTCTTGATTTTAACATTAGAAAAGAAACTGGTACAACACAATTCATAAATAATTTCCTTCAGGAATAAGTAGATAAAAAGTAGGATTCCCACTGCAGTGGTTGTTAATTAAACTCTATCTTTATTATCATAAACAGCATTCCTACTTGTGAGCCATCTACTTTCTGACTATCCTCCTATCCTTCACCTCAGTTGAATGATCCTTCCAAAACATCATTTTGTACTTTTGGAATATGGCCATGATGTGTTGTTTTGGAAAGAGCTTGATTTGTTGGCCCAACCCCAAGAAAGAAAGGCATAATTAGCCAAAACCAAATCATATTTTGCCATACTGTATCAGTAAGACTTATATTGGTTTATTGTAATCCACCCAGAGTCGCCCTTTGAGTGACTAAATTAGATAGATGTAGGCAGGCAGGCAGGCAGACAGACAGACAGACAGACAGATAGGAATACATTCTCACTGGAATTAAAGTAAGGCCCTTACTTACTTCACTTTAGAAGTAGGCAAAATGTATTTTATAAAGTACAGTCCAGGTACTAAGAGAAAAGTTGATAGATAGATAGATAGATAGATAGATAGATAGATAGATAGATAGATAGACAGACAGACAGAGACAGACAGACAGACAGACAGACAGACAGACAGACAGACAATAGATACTATAGATATAATAAAATGCATATTTTTAGAGAAGATATCTTTATGATGCATATTTATAAGTATGTTTTGCATATGAACAGTGAGATGGTATGTGGGGTCGTTTTTTTTGTAATTTACAGATTAATGTGAATCAAAATGGTAGATATATGAACAAAGTGAAAAGTTGCATGAATAGACTGATTTGTCTTTCTATAGCTAACTTGTTTGTTGCTCAAATTTGTATATACATATACACACTCATATTCACACACACACACGCACGCACGTACACACAGATATACGAGACTATAACAAAAAAAAAAAATTGCTCAATGACTTGGAAACAGTGAAATGTATCAGCCTGAGTTTCCATCCATACGTGCTTCCTCTCTTATCCTATTCAGTCTGGCAGTGTTCATAGTTAAAAGATACATTTACCCTTGTCTTAAGCAGCTGAATGTAGCTTTTGTGAAGCATAAGCTTCTAATGGTGATATTTAGAAAATCCAGCAACACTACATAAACGTCATCAATGTTTCACAACAGTACAATATTTAATGAAGTAGTTCCATTAACCTTAAGAAGTTTGTCTAGTAGCTCCTATCGTGTATAGCTAACAGCTGTGCTATACATACTTTCGTGAAAAAAGATGGAGATATATTGCTTTGTATTCAACTTAATATTTAGAAAAACCATTGCATGCACCTGCCTTCAGATTCAGCTAAAGGGATTGTTTTTGTTTTTGGCCTTGAAATGAACGAGGTATTTTATTTCTGTTTAATTTGGCTCTTTTTGTTTTTTAAGTGAAAACCACTCCACTTAAAAACTTCAAAGATTTTCATACAGAACCATAGTCATATCCATGAACTAACTTCCTTGGAGCATCATTTAGTATAAAGCTGCCTTGTATCAGTCAGACCTTTTCAGAAGGTATTTTTACCAGGCAACCTAAAACCCTTGGGTAATTGAAAATACCATTAGCTTGGGCTACGAGCTCCTTCAGATCAAATGGCAAACCATTGCTAGAGTTAGATTTATACATTGCTTGGAACTTATCAGACAAAACTTCAGAAACAGGCCTGTAGTAATACAGTGTATACAGTGTGTGTGTGTGTGTGTAGTAATGCAGTGAACCCATACATACTAAGCCATTCTAGGTTGCTACTAAGACTTAATACACTACCCTCTTACCAGCTGTCATATACAATTTTTTCATGACTTTTTCAAGACACTCAGTGGCTTGCTTAAGACTTAATACATTGCCTAACCCAAAGCAGCATAAACCAGAATTTAAAACATCTAGCCACAGTTTCAAATTATGATTAATGCTAATAAAACATTATGGTCACTCTGGGGTCATGTAATAGAGTTAAACCTTAGATGAACAATGGGCCCTGTATATATTATTCTGTTAAATAGTTACCGCTGAACTATAAACACAGTGATATATGCTATATTCACCATATTTGGATAAGTCTTCCAGTAAAAACGGGAATCCAAAGTCACTATTATCTTTCTGCAGGTTTTCCAAATATTAAATGCAAGACTAAGGAGAAACTGTAAATTCCTCACCTTTCTAGCAAACAGTGAAGAAGACTGAGTTCTTTCTTAAATGAAGCCTTGCAACATATAAGGAAGGGATGGGTATAACATGAAGCTAACCCTCAGGCAAAAAATATTCTTCCACAGAATTTAATCTTTATAATTCAGTAGAGATAGGCAAGTTTCAAAATTAATTAATTTGGAAATTATCCAAATCCAAATGATCCAAATCATTCTGTCTCCCCCCTACCCCAGAAAATTTCAGGTAATGTTTTCCTCAACCAATCTGAATTTGAAAAATTATTTTCATGTACTCTGATGGTAGTTTTTTAAGCAAGTGGGATTTTTTTTCAGCTTTGCATATAGAAACAGGGGTCCTTCCTTTTTCTCCCAGCAGACAGGATATTTCAAAGCAATCTATTATCTTTACAAACTAAAAACACTGCTGGATCCACATTGGGTCCAGAGGAATAAAAATAGTATATTGCTCAAGGACAGTGCTTCATGTTAAAATTCTCCTGCCCCTCAGTTTTAATTTAATGATAGATAGTTTAAGCAAGCCTCAGCACAGATAATAACTTTTGAACTTTATAGACTGTACTGTTTTGGACTGTAACTGCACATAACATTTTGCTGTGCACCAGTGCTATTCACCATAGCTCGTTATCTGTAGCCATAACTTCATAGGTTTAGCTGAGTATTTGGTCTACTGATTCCTGCTTCTTTCTGCCAGAGGGGAGTCTTATGCTGTTGGCCTTATTGTTAATTTAACATTTTAAATTTCCTTCTATATTTTATGATTAGTATATTATATATTCTGAATAATAGTCCTTATTTGTTGCTGAAAAGTTAAAAGGCATCCCAAAAGGGACATGAATAGCAACTGACAACCACCATCAAAAACATAAAATAACACAGAAGGAAACAACTCACCAATGAACTGTTAGTATTTATTAGAAATAGTGTTCAGTTACCAATCTTACTCCTCATGTGACTTCCATTTCACATTACTGAATTTGCTAATTTGGTAAACGTGAATTTCAAGCTCAATGCAGCTTCTAAATATTGGTTTATATTAATTCTGCTTTCATGCCCTTATTTTGACATTACAGTTAATCTCCATAAAAATGCAGAATAAAAAACAAATGAACAATATGTAATTTAATTTAGCTGAAGGAATGAATATTTACCCAATTAAATCTATTATTTATCATTTGTTTTTCCTAGGAAAGTGTGGAATCCTGTGGAAAGGATGCTTTATGTGGAAAGGATGCCACATAAAATATAATTATGAAAACAAAAACATAATGTAATCATATTCTTCCTGCACTAATTCTATACTGTTTCCATTCATATTTGGGTATTTCACACATTATTAGTATTACCATTACCATTCCTCTCAGTACGGTATTGAACAATATATTTCAATTTATCTAACCAAAAATAAATGTAATTATTTCATATTTTGTAATGTTGCTTCAGCATTAGTAATCTGTCATTTAAACAGCTATTTGTAACAATACTGTTTACATTTTGAATTATGCTTTTTCAGTTATGACCAGCTACAAAAAATAACATTCAAATGATACAAGGAAGGAGAAAAATGAGACAAGGAAGAAAGTGGGACATATGTTTCCAACAAATGCAAAATTTAAGAAAAAAACTATATTTAATAAATTGATTTACTAAGAGTGTCAAAAACATTATAGTTTAACAGTTAAAATAACCAGGTAGTTTCTCTTGTTTTAGTTAGCATTTTTTTTAATTTATTCATTAGGATATAGCATTGGAAGATTATGTTTAAAGCTCACAGTTGGGTTCTTTAATCTTAAAAAGATTAGGAAAGACAATCAAATGAAAAGATCTCCTTCTGTCTCCTATCACTGTTTGAATCTCAATTATAAAGTTAATTTTCAGTACACATTATAAAAACAACACATAGCTATAGGAACATTCTTTGATTTATAACAAAATATTTTTCTTTTGATTGATGGTAAGTCCATTACTCCATACAATTATCAAGTATTCTTAAATGTTGATTTCATGCCAGAACAAGCTAACATTTGCTTATAAGTGCCCAGAAGATAATAGGATTCCTTTTCCAATTTTGTGATGGGAAATGTATATCTTCTAATTAGATCTTTACCTTTCTAAGAATTCTTTAGTAGCAACAAAACCAAAGCAAATGTTCTTCTTTCCATGCCTAAAATTATAAAGACTTAACATTAGGTAATATGAAAGAAATTTACTGTAGTTTTATGTCTGTGTGTGTGTGTGCATGTCTTAACAATCCCCTTTTTAGTCTTAATCATCCCTTAATCCTTAACCCATCTCATCTGCCAAGGGGATTCAGGGGATATCAGGGGATATGACTTTAGGGAAGAAAAGCCACACAGCCCTACAGAAGTCCTACTCCATGTTTATTTCCAGGGCATTCCATGCAAGATAAAACAGAGAAAGATGGCTTCCTCTTGCATGTAAAAAGGAAGTCCATGCTGAGTGCAGTATGAAACCCTCACCATCTTACCCTGAATGAAAATTTGCCTCTGTTCAAGAGATGAGGGTCTGCACCTTCTCTTTCCTCCATGAGAAAATTCTGCATTGGACATGTCAGGTGGCATGCCTATAAGCATGACTCCACCTGGGTTCACACTTGGGCAATTTTCTTTTTGGAAAAGGTGTAGGATAGCCTGCATTACAAGAAGTCAACCTATAGGATACTAGAACAAAACGTTGGTCTATCTCTGTCTTGGTAGCTGGGATACCAGCTGGTCAAGTACTTGTATTTTAAGTTAACATTTGTACTTCTGTATTATTATATTTGATTTCACATTGGTGGTAAAGGAAATGTTGGTAGAGATATTTCTAAAATATTAGTTGGAATTATCTATTTTATTTCAACATTTAGCATTTTTAGTCAATAATACAAAGCAAAATACAACTACGTATAATCAGCTATCATTCTGAAAAACTTAATTTCTTTCAAGACATTAAAAAAATAAGAAATGGAATTTCAGTCATCAGCTTCATTCTTCATAAAATCAGATTTTGCAAATGGTCCTTCCTGTTTTTATCCAGAAGCTCACTTTGAACTAACTTCAATTTTGCTGCATCACAACATCAGATTTATTTGTATTTAATGAATAGCCTAACATACAGTTTAACCAGTAGAAAGTTAAATAATAATAATAATAATAATCCAAGTATTAGTAAACAGATCATAATCATAGTGTAAATGATCCTTTCAAATTTTGGATGTAGGTTAGGAACATTCATGACAAAGTTAAGTAAGTGTGGTTTATACTTTCTTAATTAAAACTTGGTAAGTTCTAACACTCAAATTCAGTTATAATCATGTCTTAATAATAATACATAAGCACATTCCCTCGTTTTATTTTATAATGTTTATTAAAAAGATGAGGAAAATAAAAAATAATAACAGTAAAAGCTAATATCCAGTTGCTCAAATCAAAGAAATCTTTCTTTTTTCCATGTGCCCCAGTTATAATTTATGCTAATCCATAGGTTGTGTGGTAAGAGTCAACCATAGCAATTCTTCATTCTTCCAGGTTTCCCTACCCTTTGTCCTTCCCTCCTATGAGGATGAATTCAGAGGCAATTGCTTCCATTTTGCTTTTGTATGTCCTGAATTCACAAATACTGAATTGACAATTCAGAAATTTAACCACAACAACAATTTATTAATTTTATATGCTGCCCGATTCCAAGCGACTCTGGGTGGTTTACAATTATTAAAATATTTAAAAACAAGGAACAATACAAATTCATTGGGTTTCATTGGGTTTCCAAATTGATCTGTTTCAAATAAACCATAATTAACCTTAACTATAGTTTGTCAGTCTAGAAGTAATGAATATGTGATTAACCAAAAACAGAAATTCAAGGTTGTAATGAATTTTTTTCAGAGTTAGAACTTAAGCTTCAACTTGGCTAATCACAATTAATTTTAATTATAAATTTTATTAGGACCAATTTTCAGTGGTCTCTGACAATACTGTGTCTTGCAAAATTTTATTTTGCTTTGTTTTGTTTTCACAATCCTTCTTTCTCAAAATCATGCAAGTTCCTGATAAGTGAACAGAATGGTATTCTCTAAAAACGCAGTAAAGATAACTAGTGAAGCTTTAAGTGCCAATACATTAATTAAATACTAATCTTAGTGATCTCGCCCTAATTTTTTAAAAGAATCAATGCAATTTTACAGTGCCCTGTGTCTTTATTAGTAGCATATTGTACAAACATCCATACAATTATTTTAATAAGACTTACATAAATATAATTCAGGCTAAATTTCCCCAGGTGGGAAAAAATAGTTACTGCTTGTAAGTATAGTATTTTAGCTCCTTAAAATAATATATAAATAAATAACTTTTACAAAGCTGCACTGGTTGATGAGAAAATGAAAATAAACATCTCTTTTGGAGCAGTATTTACCAAAAAGCACAAATCTAGAGTGTATAGATTTGGAGTGTCACGGTTTGTATTCTCTCTGGATGTAAAATCAATGCCATGATATATCTGCATATTTAACAGCAACTTTCTTTTCTATTTTGGCCTTTGACATATTCCTGTTTTGGACTGATACAATTATTTTTTACCTTGGAATTGGGTGGGGGTGGGGGTGGGAATACCCATTTATCTGTGGGGTATATCACACAAGGCAAATGACATAAATAAAAATGTCTTGCATGCTTTTCATGAAATATCCTAATATTTTTCCTTTTTAAAAAATTAAGTAAGTATCTTGTCATTGGTAATTACCTGTGACAGTGTAGGCTTTGTCACAGTCTACAGACCTGTACTTTTTGCATCAATGTTCCTTATTATACTAATTAAAGTGGAACATTGCGCCCTTGTGAGTCATTAATGGATTTTTATTTCATGAATGACATTTGCAGGAGGTAAAACAGGCAGTTCATATGAAGTCCACAGGCAACTGTGTTAAAATTAGCATCACCATAGCAACAGTCTTCCATCATTAGTATTCAGGGCAGCAGGAAATGTTTTGTTGTGCTTTTGTTTGCAAATAAAAGGTTTTTCTCCTTTTGTACGAGAGGCAAAAAAAAAAAAAACCCTAGCAAAATATGCTTCATTTAAAATTATATGGAAGTTTTGATTTAACCGTTTCTTTTCATTAGCTGCTCGCATATCTGCACTACATTTTGTTATCTCTATAGCTGTGTATATCTAACCTCGTCAGTTGCCTTTATTCATTGTTTGTTTGTGACTCCCCAGCCCAAACTGTTATAAATTCTTGTGCCTGGATGGACCCTTTGGAATCAGTACAGTTGTCTGTTCAGGGACCAAGCATTATCAACTTCATTTATGATCAAACGGGAAGAATTGCTATAACTGTCACACATCTGGAGAAAACTTAATCATTTAATGGTATATGAATTAGTATGTAATTCCGTGATTTATGAGATGGTGTCCTAGGGGACAAAAAAATGGTGAGATCCTCAGATCTGGGTTTGAATAGAGAATTCCGACTGCATCCTACAATTCTTAAAAATAATCAGAATTTGTACTCTGGATTCTTCTTCACACCTCCCTTCTAGCCTGTACAGCTAAAAGTCAGGATTCCTGCTATTAGAAGAAATGGGGAATGCGGTATATCAGATCCCTGATGTCAGGACAAGTGGGATTTAGGCAGGAATCCATCTAGAAGAATACAAGGAAGATCAAAAGCTTCATTTCCAGTTCATGATCCTTTGCTGTGATGCTAAGCACACCCCGAGCTTTCTGCTGATGCATCTTCTCTTCCACTGCAGCGGTGATGAGGACAAACACACACACAAACACGCCTCTCCATCCTCATTTCTGCTTTGCCAGTCTGCAGCTAGCAAAGCAATGGAAGCACCAGGATAACGGAGTAGGCTTGCTGTGCATGTATACACATTAACAACACAAATAGACATGAACCAGCTTGAATTCAGCTGGTTTGTTTGAGGATAAGCAAACAGAATGTTTAGTCTACACCTTCTGAAAACTGCATCAATCGTTTAAAGAAAGGGCGCGTTCTTCTCTTTTTCATGGATGACCTCTGCATGCGTCATTCCATTCAGACACCATTTTATAAGAAACACCATTCTTTCCCACTTAATTAGGATATGCTTCTTAATAGTGTTTGTAATCTTCTTAGTATTTGTAATTTTTCTATTATGCGCATGTGCATGTCCGTGGGGGGGGGGGGGAGGGATGAATCAAATTATTCAAGTCCCCTTTTTCCAGTATTGAATTAATATGATTTAACTGATGAAACTCTGCAGCCTTCCATTGGGAGTATATTGTTATTTGTGCATTCAGCTGCTTATTGAAAGTACAGAGCGAGTGTAGGGAAATTCAAGCAATATGCGGATTTCTTGCCCAAATACTACTACACCATTTGCATAATTAAAAAGAAAGCTTATTTGGTTTATACTGCTTCTGAACTACTGCCTTTTTGCTCTGGGAAACCAAAAGAGAAGATTTGTAGGAAACAAAACATAGTTCTTGATGTCTCCCAAGCTAAGAAGAGCATTGCATGTCTTTCAGTATTATCAGGATCTGAATCAGGCTACCAGAACCAGTTTAGCCAAAATATTTTGTCTTTCTCAATGTTTCCTATTTGGTATACTGCAGAGGAAATACTATTCCCATAGTAATGTTTACTATTTAAAACAACTGATTACTTACTGACTGCTAAATAAAGCTCTTCAGGGCCATGGTTCACCCTTCCTTGTTCTATAGAAAAAGATGCTTGTGAGCAAGTGTTTGAAGGATTGTTAGTGTCTTTTAAATTCTACACATCTAGATTCACTTTTTCATATGCACAGTATATATTTTCTGAATCTTTTCTATGATGATCCTGTATTTTGTGAATAGATTACTTGAGAGAGAAAATACTAGTAAGACCATTTTGTGAATATATCAGTGAATAACTCAGTAGTTTTCAAAACATTTTATTCATTTATTTCACAGTCATTATTTAAGCATTCCTGTAGTTTTCAGAATGGTAGCTATGTTACTACATTGCAACAAAACCAGCAAAGATTCTTACACAATACATGTAGGAAAGCGTGCACCTTATTTTCAAGGTACAGTTCTGCAGGAAAGGATATCCTAGAAACTCTTGGGGTTCATGTTGCTGAAATCAATGAACATATTTTGAACAGCTTTTATTCATGTCTCCAAGATTCAGTCTGTTTTCTCTCTTTCAACTAATTAGATTTGGAGGGGGGCATTTTTCTTTGATAGCAATGAATATATATTTTTTCTTTCATTGGAAGCCTCACCTTTTTTTCAGTCAATTAAGGACAAGGCAACTTAATAGTAAAAATAGTAAATGAAAAAGATCAGCTAGTTGCCTCCTGCCTACAGTTTAGAGCTGCTATTCTGTTTGCATTCTGGACCTCAGGAAAGTATTATTTTCTTGAGCAGTAGCTAGAAGCAGAGTAGAGCTCTGTGGGTAAGCCTAATTCTGATATGTGCATCCTTAGGCACCAGTTATGTCATTCTCTCACAATCCCATAATAGGATATTTATATATTATAAGCCAAGAACACAAAAGTGGAGGTGAAGGAAATTTTGTCTTTTTTTTTTAATGTTTTTACTTTTTAGATGGCTTTGTATCAGCCAGGGAAGAAAAGAAAAGAGTTGATAGTGTTGAAAAATTATTGTGGGCAACTTCCAGTTTAGTTTGTGCCCAGCACTGACTGACTTACCCCTCCCAGTCAGTCTCTGTATCCATATCAAAGCAAACACACACACACATACACACTCAGTTCAGCTAACAAAAACATAGCTTGATTTTTTTTTATTAAATGTCAGCCAAGATCAAAAACAGTTAACTGGCAAAAACTGCAAAAAGCAGGCAAAAGCAAGGAAAGAGAGAAGTTATCATGAGACAAGAATTTATGTTTTTATCTACCAAAAGACATAGAACTTTGCCACCAGAAAAATACTGTGAGTAATTAGCACTGACAGTTCTGGAGGGAGCGGCCTTTGGCTGTTGCACCCTTTATGTACAAGGCAGTCGAATAGAAATGGAAAGGAGGACACAAGGTGAGCTGTCCTCTGTTCTGCACCATTAACAAAACAATTTAGTGGATGAGGATGATATATCCAACATATAGAACCTATTGCTATACTATATGTGTTTAATTCTCTGTACAGAAGCTGAAAATGTAAATCTGCTGCCTATAAACTATGCTGCATGATTTACTTCAGAGTAAACAAACAGAAGGAAGCTGTGTTTAACAGAAAATAAGCACTTCCTTATTTCGAAGGATTTTTCTGTCATTATTGATCTTACTTTATCAAAGGAATGATGATGTAGCCCTTGAAGATTTTCCCTATAAAATATTCTCTGCCTCTCATGTAAAAATAATAAAATGAACCCTACTTAGATGTCTTGTTTGGTTTGGTCAATGCACAGTTGTGTGTTATACATCACATGAAAATAATCACATCTCTATTTCTTTCTGAAATGTTGGCTTCTATGTCAATTCTGAGTTAAATACACCTGCCTGAATTTTTCTGGACTTGGAAGCCAAAAATGGTCTGTCACAGACTTAGAGTCACCAAGAGTCCCAGGACTATGAGGTAGGCTGGAAATCAGAAACATCCCATAAAAGGCAATAGCAAACCACTTCTTATTGTTGTCCAGAAGTTGCATGGGCATGCTGACACAGTCAGAACAGAAATCAAAATCAATTTCAAGATGTCTTCATCTTGCCTTCTTTTATAAGAGCGTTTGTAATAAATCATGCTTTTGTGCTTCCATGTTCATCTTCTCTCCAAACAAAGAGTTTTGGAGAATCCATCCAAAGTGTAGTGAAAACATTAGTTTGGTAATTGGTTTTATCTTTTTGGCGAAAGGTCATAGAATTAACATTGTATTGATTAATGACTGAAGAATATTAAACTAGAATCCCTCAGTCTATAAAGTGCAAGAAAAAGTTTCACAGTTAGCAGGGGTGGGTGGCAGAGGATGCTAAACTGTCCAAGGAGCATTTGTACATTCATCTTCAAGTAGGAGGTATCAGCAACAAAATTAATTCAGTTCCTTATTTCCAAAAAAATGTGAACTATTTAAAGAACAGGGTTTGCACATTGTGTTACGTGATAATATGGTTTCTTATTAGTCTTAGCACAGATGAACCCAGTGATTGTGTTTTATAAGTCACAGTCAGTGGTTCAATGTAATGTACAAACCACTTATGGTTTATTCAAGAAACCATATTCAGACTATGGTTTAATATGATTTATGAACCATTTCAATAATAAATTCTTCCATATTTTTATTTTATTGCTTTTACTGATATTATTATACTCTAATTTGTTATTGCTCCTAAAAAGACTATTTTGATAATTAATTAATTAATTAATTAATTAAACTACTTGTTTAAAAGATGATTTAACAGCTGGCATTTATTGTGCTTTTCATTGTTTCTTTAAAAACTGATTCACAAGCATATAATTGAACATGTGTTTAACTTTTTATTTATTGGAGGTAAACAAACTCTTGCTTCCCTCAGGCCACACCTCTTGCTTCTGTTTACATATAATGAAGCCTGGAATGTAGCATCCTTCATACTGTGACATGGCTGATTTTCAAAGTTTGATAACTGTATCTATATCATCATGACCTTCATTAATTCTACATGCTAGGCATACAAACTTTTACACTTTTTGTTTTTCAATAAACAGCCTAAGCATCAGTTGTGCATACTACACTCTGAAGCTAGGGGAAAGCAAAGGTTTAAGATTATAGGTTCCACAGTCTTTCATTGACCATTCTTACTGGAATAGAGGGAAGTTGGTCTACAATAGGAAAGATTATGATGTCTTCTGTAAGCAGCTCATAAAAATAATATGCCCCAGTACTTTTTTTTGAAAGATTTTGATATTATAATGGTTATTGAAATTGTATCCTATAACATTAATAGGGATGAACTAGAAATTTCTGTATAGGTAGCCCCCAGTTTAAGAATGAGTTTCGTTCCCAAGGTCTGTCCTTAAATCAAACTTGTATAATACTGTGTAAGTAGTATTGTGCAATTAACTCAAACCACTGTGTATTTAACTTAAATCATTGTGTATTTAACTCAAATTTTGCTACAATAGGCTCCGTTCTTAACCCAGGGACTACCTGTATATCATTGTCAAGCCTTTATTAAGTATACATGGAGAAATTGCTCCTCATACTTCAGCATATCATCCTAGGGCCAGTCCAGAAGATGGGGAAAATGTAATTTAGGATAATAACACACATTGCAGTTTCAACTCTAATTATACCAGTTTCTTGACAAAGGACACACTGGCATACTTGAAATGTTTTTCAAAAACATGGATTCGAAAACTGCAATATTATTTTATTTTATTTATTTTTAAAAATATTTATATGGCCACCCAACTTGCAATAACTCCAGGTATCTTACATATGGTGAAAAGCATAAAAACAAAGACACCAAAAATAAAACATGGAACCTCCCAATATAATAATCAAGGTCAATCATAGCATATTCAAGATATTTCATTTCTAGATGGGTTCATCCAACACTAGGGCCCAGTGCCCAGGGGAAAAAACAGGCTTTCAGGACCTTATAGAAAGCCAACAGAGTTGGATCTATCCAACTTGGAAGGAATGTTGTTGAATGCTGCAATCAAACTTTAGCTATAATTGTGGCTGGAATATATAGGATACTTTTTGATCAATAAAAAGTTTGTATGTTCAGAGCTGAATTCTGAGCATTTTGCAAAAGATAAGTTTTCTGGCATGAAAAACAAAACCCAGATATTTGAATACTTTAATCTGTTCTAATTTGTGCCCTATATCAGATAGGATAGCTCAGCTTGTTAATTATCTGTAAGTGTGTATTTCAGTGATCACAATGAAGTGACCCCTCTGATTTCCACTGATTGCCTATTCAACAATGTTCTCAGGTCTGCATCTGAGGAAATCTGTGTTCTTAATTATCATGCTGTATTTGTGTATGTGTGTGTAACATTTTAAGTGGATTCTTTTCTACTTGGAGACAGACCATTGCAGACCAGAAAATTCCAAGATTGTTTAATTTACAAAGAACGGACATGCATGTAGAAGATGGGTTACAAAAAAAGTTTTGAATGTCTAAAGCAGTGTTGTCCAAACTTGGCCACTTTAAGATGAGTGGACTTCAACTCCCAGAATTCTGGGAGTTGAAGTCCACTCATCTTAAAGTGGCCAAGTTTGGACAACACTGGTCTAAAGGAATAAAATGTGTGGCTTTGAAAATTATGACATTTCTTTGCATTTATCAACAACTATCTCTTTTCTCAATAAGATTAAAATCCTAAGTACAGAAAATGTTTTGCCATTCATAGGAGGGCAAACAGGACTAAGAAAATGTGAATAAAAGCAGGCATGGATATATTTTTCAAGCTCTTTGTAAATATTCTTACACTAAATTGAAATATGACCAGAATAACTAAATAAAAAGTTCAGCTCATGAGTGACACTGAAAGTTATTTCTGTCTTAATGAATCATTCATGTATTGATTAAATTTCCATTGGAGTAGATATAAATGTGTATCTGCAAAGCAGTACCAGGCAAGTTTTTCTTCTTTTTTTAAAAAAGACTGTCTCAAAGTAATTTTACAATTTCTGCTACCAGAGTAGATGTGGTTTTTAACATTTTTTTTAAAAGAATTAACCCATAGACAATTAATTTTCATAGTCCAACTCATGGACAGGATAACAATTTACATCAGCTGTTGATGCAGATTAAGAATGGGATGAGGCTAGTACTAAAATTCAGCTTTGTATGGTGAAGTTGTCAGCTTGCCCTAAAAACTGTTCTCAGCAGGACTCAGTTTTTATTTTTTCTATCATATAACTTTGCAGTATTCCTTATTATTCACGAAAATGGCAGTTATCATTCTTATAGTACCTCTCTTTCTGATTTCAATAAACTCCATAAATCAGCAAGATATTTAAGTATGTTCTTGGCATCGACTTAAAAGAAAGCGCTCCGAACAAAAATAATGAATGTACTTCAGAACTGATTTGGAACATAAAGAGAAAGCAGGTCTAAAGAGCCTGAGTCTAAAAGACAAAATACTTGTTCTTTCTGTGAACTGCAGCAACACTGCAGTCTTGCTCTGCTAAATGCTGTGGATATATTTGCTCCTTTACAGCTGTCTGCTCTGAGATTTAAACCATGTCCAGTCTTTTGAAAAAATCAGGAATGACCAGAAGTCCTCTCTTTGGAAATACATTTAAAATCAATGTGCCAAATCACTGGAACCCACTAGAATAAAAGAGCAGAGATCCTTGCCCCTGCCAAGAATCCCATCCTCCTTAACTACGAATGAGACCTAGGAATAGCATTAAGAAGTTGATAGGTGCTGTCATAAAATGGACAAAACAGCCTCACCAAAGCCCCATCAATCATATCCAAAAGAGAGCACAAAGAAAGGTTAAAGCAAAAACAAAACAAGAACAGAACAGAACAGATCAAATTGTCCTCCCATAAACTAAAAGACAACCAAACAACAAAAAGCAACAGTGTTTCTTCCTGAGAGATAATGATACAGAATGATGTATTCTGATTTATCTCTGTATCAGGAAGGGTTAAGATAAGTGGGAAAGAGTATTTGACTAGTCAAAGACAATGAAAATATTATTTGGTCACATTCTGAGTTACCACCACTGCAATTCTGTTGCCCTTACACTCATCTAGGAGTAAGCCTCACTAAATTCAGTAGTATCTATTTCTGATAACAGCATACTGATAGGATAGTGATATAAAGGCCTTATCTTTTAGTCCCTTCTGGACTTCTCTGAGTTGTTGGAACTAGTGCTGGATCCTAGGAGATGTCATAGTGGCTTACTTATATAGGCAGAGAAAATGGAAGCAGAATTTTATACAAAGAAAAAAAAAATTGGCAAACACTTCTATGCTGCCATTTATGGCTATACTTTGCATGGAAAAATACAGGTAGTCCTTGGTTAACAATGGTAAGTGGGACTGGGAACTCCATCAGTAAGTAACATGGTCGTAAAGTGCAACGTCATGTGACCACACCAATTTACGATGGCAGTTGCAGCAGTTCATTGTGGTCATTAAGCAAATTCTGCATGGTCATTAAGCGCAATGTCACATGATCACCATTTGCAACTTCCTGCCAGCTTCCCCACTGACTTTGCTTGTCAGAAGCCAGCAGTGAAGGTTGCAAATGGTAGTCATGTGACCGTGGGATGCTGTAACCCTTGTAATTGCAAGCTGGATGCAAGCACCCAGATTGCAATCACATGACAATGGGGATGCTGTGATGGCCGCAACTTTGAGGACCAGCCATAAGTCTCCTCGTTCAGTGCCGTCATAATTCTGAACAGTCATTGAACAAATAATGGTTAACCAAGGACTACCTGTATGTGCACAGGTATGCTCCTGTAGTCAATGAAATATTGTATTGGAATGTTCTTTAAGTTCTAGAATCAAGTAAATAGGCTATAAGATGCTGCAACAAACAGACTCAGAAACAGCAGCCAGAAAATACATTCATTTTAATTTGAACATTATGCTTTTATTGGTATCAATCTATCATGGATGTTTTCAAGGAGTGTCCTAATAATCCCTAATTTTTTCACCTATTTTTCTTTTATCTACTTATTTCTTTTCTTTCTTATGTTAAAACCCTGAAGGCCTCTTCCATCTTTTGCAGCTACTGTATTCCTATTTTCCTTTAACTTTTTTTTTAAAACTAATGAAAAGAAATAAGAAAAGAATAAGAAACAAAGGAGGGTTATAAACAGAAGACTTCATCATTTGGACCAAGTTAAATTCTGTTGTAAGGCAGAATGGTTGAGTGGTAAAAATTTCATATGGAAACCCATCTGCTCTCTTAGTCTTATGCATGGCTGTGCAACCTGTGGTTCTGCAGGTATTGATGAGCTACAAGGAATTGATGAGTTAAATTGTAAATTTACTTTTTTTTTTTTTTAGGAAATGTCAAAAGCAACTACAGGTAGTCCCTGGGTTAAGAACTCCTGGATAACAGATGACCCATAGTTAAGAATGGAGCCTATTGTAGCAAAATTCGAGTTAAATACAAAATGATTCGAGTTAAATACGCAATGGTTTGATTTCATTACACAATACTATTTATATGGTGTTATACAATAATACTGTTCCGGCTTATGTACAAAATCATCTTAAGGACAGACCTTGGGAACAGAACTCACTCATAAACTGGGGACTAGCTGTATTTTACTCCTACATGTTTTTTAGGCTCTCACTTCACTAAGTAAATCCTTTTGTCTTGTATTCAGTATAAAACTTCAGAGACTTCAATGGAACATAACAGGTCAAGGATCCTATGTATCATCCAAAGCATCAACTAAGATCAGGTACTGAAAGATTAAAGTTGACCTCAGCTCTTGATGGCTGCATCCAAGCAGTTTGATTGGTAGTGTGGCTTGGCCTTGCCTTCTTCTAGAATGTTTTTCAATTTCTCAGTACAGCCAGGACACTACTAAGGTTCTGACCCAAGTATTACCCAGGGCATTAAACTAAGATTAGACAGGCTATCATTAGACAGGCATCCCAGAAGGCGCATAAACTACACTCAGATCCTAAACCCTATCCCATACAAGAATTCCTACTTTCTGTCTACTTCTCTGGGAAAGCAAAAGCTACACAGATATCAAGATACAGAACAAAACGCTAATTTATTAGAAATGATTTATTTGACAAAAGAATTTGTGAGATTTTATACGAAATCTACTTCTTAAATAAGTGGGAAATACTGAATATGTTATTCTATATGGATTAATTTTATTTATTGCTTTGCTGAATTATCTGTCATCATTCCTATTCAGATATTAATTACAAAATAGTAGAGCAATACGTATATCGTTTTAGAATAGTTTTGTCAGTATAAAAGAGATAGCATACAAGAAAAGCTTAGTTTAGGCATTTTTATAGATTTGGTTTCCTATTCTGAAATTCTGAAGCCAGCCAAAAATAATCAGTTTCCATTTCCCCAACATATGAAAAAGAAAACATGGGTGTTGAGCAGCTAATGTTTTGATCTGGAGATCAGACAGTTAATTTGCTTTGAATTGTGAAATGTTTCAGATTTTCCTCTTCAGTATTTTTTAAAAGGTGGTGTGTGGGTGTAGGAAAAAAGAAAGCCAAGAGAATGGATACACTAATTGGGGTTTCCACCTGCTGTGAGTCTAATTGAATACAATGCCTTTTTTGTTACTGAAGGAGAAAGAAGATTATGCAAAGTGTCAAAATCTCAGACTGTTTTTATATATACTTCATTCCTTAGTACAGTGCATGGGGAAAGAACACAGAATTATTTTAAAGAGAACTTCCATCTATAGTTAAGGTGGAATTGGAACTAAAGCTAATATTGAAAATTGACTCCTGATTATGTTTTTTTGGAGCAAACTCTTGGGTTTGGTTAGCTCAGGCAGGATCTGCTTCTGAAAATTTTAGGAATTAACATTTTATTTCTTTGTTTATTTATTTTAATTTAGAGGGGTGGCATGTAAATTTAATAATTAAAAAAAAATTCATATAGTCCACTCAGCATGTGATGTGATGCGGCTAACATTAAGCATAAAATTTATCCTTAACAAAGAAATTAGAAGCTATTTGAAGGTGTATAAATAGGCTTTAAAAAGTGGAAAGGTCACTGATATTTCTTCTTCTAAAATTAATGATACAACTGGATAATGGCAAGTATTGTGTGATAAAAGTTATATATTAATCCTTTACAGCTAATTATTTTTTAATATGGATAATGAATTCATTATTGTTCTGCTATTATTATTCTGCTATTATTCACTTTTGGCAAATACTAGCCTGTCAATCACAGGATAGTATGCTTAAGTGACACATACCTGCAAATACATAGGGAGTATATTTTCCTGCTATGTTTATAGCAACTTAAGCTATTGATTGCCTTTAGAGGAAATCTGGACCTTATATTTGATTGGCATAGTTAACAGAACAGATGGAAATCAAGATTTCTCCAGTGATCTCTAACAATTAAATTAAAACAAATATCAATTGGTGAGGCCTGTCTAGTCCTTGACACTGTTCACCTGGCTTGATCACCTGGAATGTGTATCCAATAACTTGAATTTATCTACTGATATCACATTACTGAAAAAGGGAAGGAGTTCGGTGCAGCCAAATACTGGCCTACCGGCTTGTTGAGTAAAAGCCAAAATTTGCTAATCTACAACTTCGTTATACAGATGTATAATTTTGTATAACTTCATAAGCAATTCAGTTTGAACAAGAAGGAAGCAGTGGTTACTTTTGTGTAACAAGGTAATGCATCTATGAAGGAATCAGGTTGCATGTATACATGTTTCCTGTTTGTATACACATGTCTGTGAGGGTTTTATCAGGATGGGTGCATGCCTGTTTCCTGTGTATTGTGGGTGGACATAAATTGCATCTGCGTATGTGTGCATAGGGAAGCACAGAGTGGGTCACATAGGCACCATCTGAGTCACATGATCATGGGGGGTTAAGAATGGCATAGCTGGCAGTATCTTGAATCACTGCTCAACTGCCTCTCTTATAGCAAGGCATGGCGGAATTTTATCTGGAATGTTTTTCTCCATAGCCCTTGGCCAAATCCTGCCCATTTTTTAATTCAATCTTTCCTTTGCCAGCTTCTTTGCCAAATCAAATTGGGTCCTGTTTTCAGAAAGCTATTCACCAACTGTCCCAAGCTGCTTTACACTTTCCAATAATTGTTTGGCTTGAAAAGAATAAAAACGGGTAACCCAATTACCCATAATGATACTCCATATTTAGGCTGATACATTTGAACTGCTGTGTATTCTGACCTTAAACGTATGCTACAATTTTCTCTATTATTTGCTTTCATTAATGCATACAGATAAAACTAGACCCATTACTCCCCCCTTTCTTTTCCACCATGAGATTTTAGATAATATCTGTACTTGCAGATTTACACTGTGCCAATTCTGATCCAATGTTCATTCTGCACTGGATACAAGGTAAAACATTAACAGCACTGAAGAGGTGATTCTGCCCCGCACCACACCTTTTCCATCAGGCTTACAGGCAGCTGCTGAGGATAATGGAAGGACCATCTACCTTCTTACCAGCAGCTAGATTCAGCTGCTTCTATCTTGGAATAGAGGAATTCTATTCTAGAGGAATACTGAAGGAATGGAGAGCACCCCTGAATCTTCTCTAATATTAGCAGATGTTCCAAACAAACAACTCAGTTTGTTCAAACACACCCTTGTGTTGTACCTACTTCTTTACTGCACCAGTGTTTTATGTATTTATTAATTAAAAATTTTAAGTAGGGTTTCAGGCTGCCATCCTGCATCTGGCCTGAGACCAATTAAAATCAGTAGTACTGACTTCGGAGTAGACGCCTACTGAATCGCTGACTCTGCAAGAGGGACAGAGAAGTTGTGCCATTAGACCTCCTTAAGAGGTTAAATCATTAAACTAACCATGTGTAAATATTAACTAAGTGTAAATATGGAAAGGGAAGGAAAGAGGTAGAGGAAGCGAACTGATCGGATCGGGGGATGGAGGAAATTAGTGAGACCAGTTAGGGAGTTACTGGTTTATCACAGACGATCTTCAGTAACGTTCATCATGGAGGACAGGTTGCATCTCATTGAGCGGAACTAGTTGGAAATAATCAGGTCCGAAACAAACTTTCTTTACAATCTTTACCAGTTCCACCTTTTTTCTATGTCTCCTGAAAAGGCCAGAAAATAAACAGCTTATCCAGTTTAAATGCAAATTCCATCAGTGTTCCCAGGCCCCACCCTTTCAAACGTTTTAGGAAGACTCGGCCTTTGTGGACATAAATGACTGATGGCTCCGTAAGCCGACTGGCCAATTCTGCCCATCCTGAGCGCTCTGCCAAGCCGGCTGGCTCAGGATTCCAGGTTCTACCTTAAATACGCTCCCCCCGCCCCCGTGCGCTGTTTTTGTTCGCAACCGCGCCGTCTCTTCGGAGCTCTTCAATTGTTGTTTGCAGGTTCAATAGGTGGAGCCGAAGCAGCGCGGGCTCCGCCTCGTCTAGCCCTGCAGCTTCCCCCTCCTCTCCCGCTGCTGGCCCGCGCTTGCCGCCCTCGCCGCAGTGCTAGTCGCTGTTCGGCGCCGCGGCGGGCTACTTTGCGTTGGGTTGCGAAAAGCGCGCCCGCAGGGAACCTCCGCCGCATTTTCCTCTTCCTCGCTTTGGAGTCGCTGAATAAAAGATAAAAGGCGATGAGAGAACAGCCCGAAGGGTAAGTTTCATGTTTATATTTCCTCAATAAGTAAATAAATAACCCGTTCAGTGGTGAAAGTCACGAGCCAAGCGAGGTAGTTAAAGATGCATTAAACTTCTGGCCACATCTTTACATGGGGAATTTGATTTTCAGCTTGGGAGTCCTCCCTGCCAGGGAAGGAGGACTCCCAATCTTTTCTTTGATTCTTAGTGCAGGTGTTCTTACTGACTGGCACACGCCTAGATTAACCCTTTCATTTACGGCTGCGGACCCCAGAGATTAAAGGTTTCTCCCCAATGCAAGAACACCAGGTTGTTGTTTTTTTAAGGTTGCTTATCCTGTCCGTGTATATATATAAAATAGTTTTCCCGACCCCAAACCGAATTCTTCTTACATTTCTGCCGTTCTGTGGATTTTGTTTTCTTAAAAAGCCTTAGATTTTCTAACCTTGCCATTTCAAACTGCCCTTTCCAATCGTGTTGTATGCGTTTTGTATCTTCATGCATAAGATAGCCCCCGCCCCCACCTCCGGGGAATCATCCGATTCAGCCTCATTTGTGCAAAGACCCTGGAGAAGAAACCATAGTATGCCTTTCATTCACTATGCTGAAAGGTCAAATTTCTGCTTGATTTCTTCTGGGAATTGGAACTGACATTTAATTCAGTGCATTCTTTCTCCGCAATGTGCTTTCCTTGTCTTGATAAATGTGGTCTAGTTAGAACATGCTGGCTGTATAGGAATGAATGAAACAATGCAGGTTGGAAGCAGCTGAGCAGGAAGTTGGAAGGAGGGAAGCAAGATGGTATCAGATGTTTGTGAAATGTACACTGGAGAAAGCAGTTGGCCTCAAAAAGGAAAACTTTAGCAGCCAAATAAGATAATTGTTTTTTAGATATATCTTGAAAATTGTTTATTGGCACTCATTTTTCAGAGGATGGGGACAAAGTGTCAATACCATTTGTGCATGTATTATTTTTCTGTAAATATTCTTGTTTTATTAAAAAAAAACTACAATGGGAGAGCAGAGAAAATAAAGAATTAGAACTGTATATATTATATTGAGTCAAATACATTTCATATTGTATGAATATTTTCCATATATGTTTTGTGCATTTCAAAGTCCAGGCTATTTTGTAGGAGACAATGGTTTAATGTAGTACAGCCAACTATTTTTAAATGTTTCTTGGGAAAAGAACCCTCACTTTTTAATGTATTTACTTCTGAAAGCAAAAAATATTTTACATTGGACATGCAAGATTAAGACTTGAGGCTGTTCATTATAAGCCGCTTGGCCCATTCTCACGAAGAAGTGGTTGCAGACATCATTGTTTCATTCTGAATTTGACAAAACCTTGCAGTGAAATTGCTTTGGCAGAAGTGGAGTGAATAAGCTTTGAAAAGCAAATAGATCAGTGGGCAAGTAACAACAGCTGGAGGTATTGGCTCCCAGCTACTCTGAGTGCCTAAAATAAAATATTACATGTCAAAAGAAAGGCAGAAATAATTACCATATTATACTCAGCAGCTAACAGTTGCTCCCCTCTGCTTCTACTTGATATTAGTGTAAAAACTTTTAAAATGTATTCCTATCTGTTATTGGAATTCTGAAAATCCTAGACAAAACGTGCTCCAAGGATTAAAATGAAATAATTTCCGCATGTGGGTAGGCAGTCCTCTTTAAGTGTGAGAAGCTGCTGCTTTCTCCATTACTATTCCCTCATTTTCTCCAGATAATACTGTAGAATATATAGAAAAGCCGATTTTCAGTTTCTGCCTCCAGAATAAACTATTAAGGTCTCTTCAGTAGAGGCTTCCTTATTATGTTGGATGCCACCCTTCACTCTAGTTTTCTGTTCACTCATGCCTTTAAATTCTATATACAGATATCTCAATTTTATTTTTTTAATTCATTTTGGGATGGTGTGAATTTTATGTTGTTGCATAATTTATGTTGTTTTTGACTGTGAAGGACTCATTTTTAATTTTTTTTTCTGTTTATTGTAGAACTGTCCACAGAACGTGGTCCTCTTTATAATAAGTAATATAAGTTCCTACTTAATTTACAGCAGTGATAACATACCATATTGAAAATCAAAAACAGTTGTAACAGCTCTACAATTTAAATCACTCTAATTGTGCAGTATAAAATTATGCCTTAATTTTTAATTATTATTAGATAGGTGTCATTGATTCCCTGTTGCCATCTGACAGTATTTTGTTATTTTTCAGTTATGTGTACTGAATATATAGTGTACTTTTATCATATGGATTGGGAGAGTAGGACACAATTTACTCAAAGGCTATGGCAAACAAAATACAATTTACAAGGTGAATTTGTCATGGCTTACTCACTTTTCATCTTTCATTTTCAGCTTCTTAGGGGAAACACATAATGTATGAGTGTGTTTGTGTGTATATACAAACACGCATACAGTGGTAGTAACACAATAAAAATTTTCATATATGGATTACATTGAAGAATATAGTTTAAAAATGTAGTTAAAGATTTGAATGGAAAAGTTCTGATGTAAATTTTTATTGTGTTACTACCAATGTATTTTAAAGTCAAATTGTAATAAAGAATGCGTAGTAAAGAAAACTAAATTGGAAAGGTTTAGTAATGAATTCCATTAAAAATAAAGCAATGCTAAGAATATATTTAATATTCTCATAAAATAAAATGTTTAATTTGAAAAGACCTATGCATAATTTTTCTACAAAAATCATTACTTATCTACTTTGGCACAGTCCTATTTTGTTTGTTTTAAATCATGCCTTTATCAGCTGAAATAAGGTCATTTTGCAGAGAGGATATTCTGGGTGCCAATGAAATTTAAACTGATAAATCTCCTGGATATTTGATCATAAATTAAATTATGTTATATAAATGTATTACATTCAGCATTTAGAATTACAATGTACCTCTGGTATAGATGAACATTCATTCAATCATGTTATACTTCTAGTTATAGATATGCATTCTTTAACCAGATACCTGAAAATAACATTAAAGTGGTTCATTATGGATGATGCTCTGTGAAAATACGTTTTTCTATAATTTTATATATGGAAAACCTGATAAAATTTTCGATAGTCAAGATGGCCAACTGGTAATCTGGGATGAAAGAGGGATCTCAATATTTTGGCTATCACTTTATATGCTATATGTCAGCAGTTACCCAGATTGTTTCATCTGCAAGTGAAAAAAGATGTTCTTCCTTTTCATTTTAGTGTTTTGGCTAGTTGCAGAAAACTGTAACAGTATGTTCTTTTTCCTAAATCATTTGTGTATGGCGCTACCACTAAACTGTGTTAAACTAAGACAAAAAGAAGCATTTTGTTGCTATTGGGTAAAGGGAAAGATGTGATCTGAATATACAGTACATCAAGTGTTACATTTTGGAGTTCTCAGTTTGCTTCAGAAAACTGGAGCAAGAATAATTTTAGCCAAACCTTTCTTGTGCCTTTCTTGCTTTTTCAAAAACATGGGAGACCTCCCATATTCTATCAATAAGTCAGTATTCTGTTTGTATGGCACTGATCTTCCCACTTTACCTATCTGCATCTAACAGGAGGAAGGGGTATTGTGCAACTCATTCAGTAGAATGCAGATACATTTATTACTATCAGAAATCCTAGTAACTCAGTAACTGTTTTGTTGATAGATTTAGTTTTAGAATGCTTAAGAATGCTAGTTTCTTCCATTTGTAAGAAATAAGGTGGTGAAAATGGTTCGGATAGCGTATCTCTTTCACACACTGTCATAATCAGACATTGTCGGCCTTTCAAGTTAGACCAGACTAGGGAACCAAAGTCATGCATGCTAATACTACTTTTATTATAAAGGTATAGTAACAGAATCTTAAGTATGAATGCGCTTCCCTCTCCCCCTTTATCTTCGTGAGAACTTGGCGGGGGTCTTTTCTGGGATGCTTTCTCAGGTTACACTTCTGGCCCAGACTCAGATTTCTTTTATCTGACCATTGTCTTGGTTGCTGCTCTTCCTTCTGTTCCTCAAGATTATTTCTTCTGTCCATTACAGATGTTCTCTAAAGGAAGCAAAACTTCCTCTGGGAGCAAATGAAAGTAAAGCTACGTATTCCTCCTTGACAATTTTAATGGTAGTTTGGAAAAGCCTTTAATACTTCATCCCTTGCACTTCTACCAGTCTTGATCCTTACAGCTTTCCTTCCTTTAAAGAAGGAAGAGGTTTTCAGCTACCTTACATGGATAGCATATTTAGCTTGTAATTTGAGGTTGTATTATATAATGATTAATTCACACCAGACATTTATCCAGAGAGAGTGACTTGGTGTACCATTTACTTCCAGTATTTGTGACCTGCGTGTGAATGTTGGATGTATATTAATGGATTCCAGATACATGACATCCTGGAAGTTCTCGTAGGTAGATCACAGTCTTGCCACATGTATATTTTTTTGATTAATTTCCTAGGCAAATAATGATAAGCCCTACTATATATCCAATATGCTTGAGGCGATGGATGGATGGACTCCCTTTTTCTTCAGTCAGTCTTAAAGAAACATAGTGTGGTATGCCTCAGCCTAATAGAAGAACAATGGAATAAAGCTTGATATTTGTTCCACAGTACGTGCTACAGTAGGCGCACAGTAATCTTTGATATTTCAGACCTTACTGAATGTATGTATCGGTAGTCCTCAGTTAACAATGGTAATTGGAACTGGAATTTCTGTCACTAAGTGATGTGGTCATAAAGCACATTGTCAGTTGAGCACATTGCTTAACAATGGCAATCTCAGCAGTTCCTGTGGCTGTAGTTAACCAAGTCCCACCAGCCCTTAGGCGAGGGCCCACCCCCATCCAAGCCATTCCCAGCTTGGTCCCTCCCGGCCCTGAGCCTCGGTAAGGTAAGGGACTGCCTCCTCTTGAACTCCCCCCACCTGCCCTTTTGGCCACCAAATCCACTATACCACGCATCACTGTACTGACTAGGGCCTTCTTTCGTGCCACTTTCTTTTGCTTCAGTGCAGCCAGGGCTTCTCTTGTGCCCTGCCCATGGCCTCTGTTCACATGCCAGCCAGAGCCTCCTTTAATGCTCCTCCCAGGACCTCCATTCGCACCCCACCCAGAGTCATAAATGTGGGTAGTCCCAAGTGGGCCTGAATCTTGTTCACAGAGGATGGTGCAACAGCTGGAACTTTGAGACCGGTCGTAAGTCACTTCATTCAGCACTACCATATTTGAATGGTTTGTACAGGTAGTCTCTGCTTACTGATCACTCATTCAGTGTCCATTCAAAGTTGCGATAGCGCTGGACTTATGACTGGTCCTTGACGTTCCAGCTTTCGCAGCCCCACCGTGGTCACGTCATCATGATTTGGGGGCTTGGCAACTAGCTCACATTTAACGACGGTTGCAGCATCGCATTTGCACCATAGCCTCCTTCCGTATGCCTCCCTGCATTTGCGTCAATCCACACCCTCCTTCCCTCAGTCTCCTTGCACTTGCACCGTGGCCTCCTTCTCTTGTCCTCCCTGCATCATACCACGCCCTCCTTTCCTTGGCCTCCCTGTGCTTGCACAAGCTCATGCTATGCTCTCCATCCCTCAGCCTCCCTGCAATGGTGCTGACCTGTCCCCTCCATCCCTCAGTCTCCCTGCATTCACGCCACATAGTCCCCTCCCCAACTCGTGTGTGGCCTGCACTAGGCCTCCCCCCCCCCCCCGGTAGCACCCCAATGCTCCTTAACTGGGACTCTGCCACTTCCCACTTAACGACCTGCATGTCTTGGGGTTATAAGGGCTACCTGTACGTGTGTTTGCTCTTTATAAAAAAATGTAATGAATAAATTTGTGTATTGCTGAGCAGCAGTCTCATTAAAGCCTTCCGTTCAGCAGATCATACTGTTGATATTCCAGGACAATGTTGTCCCTCTTAAATGATCCCTAGATTTGTCATTTAAAGAATTTGCCTTATGTAATAAGGCTGCCTCTCATGATACTTTGGTACCAGAGAAAAACATGCTGATGTGACATTTTTGGTAAGTCAGCTGAAAGCCTGAAACAATTACATTGCTATACGTTACTCACAATAGTGAAGAAATCCAAATGACAACACGATACAGTTACGAAAATGTATGCTGCAGTGTAATTAGGATTTACACAGACTTAAACATATAAAACCTTTCCATTGTTTTGTTTTTCTGCCTTGTAGTCATGAGACGCAGACTACCTGCTGGGATCATCCTAAAATGACAGAGCTCTACCAGTCTTTAGGTAAGAAAATTCTTCCTATTAAAGCCTTGAAATGTTAGAAATATTTTTATTGATCATAAAAGGCTTAATTTAGAATAAAATGGATAATTAAATGAGATGGCTTTTAAAAGAAGAGTGGATGGATGGATAACATCATATTTTATTTATTACTGATTATTGCTTTTTACTTACAGGGCAATCAGGACAGTAAATACAGCATATTTTTAGTTTTTCAATATTTATCTTTTACCTTGTCACAGGTTCTTTTTTTAAACTCTACCCAATTTCATTGATTTAGACTCAAAAGATCCACCGAAAGCACTGGATGCTAGACACTTGGATTTTTATCGCTTTATAAAATATACACTATTTTATAGACTGTATTCTACTAGTATTACTATACTACGCTCTATACTATTACTTCTATGCTATATTATATTATTACTATTTATTTATTTATTAAATTTCTCTCTGCCCATCTCCCCCCAGTGTGGGACTCTGGGCAGCTCACACAAAGCATTAAAACAATAAATATAAATACATAAAACATAAAAAAGAATACTACTATTATTATTAGCATACAACATTATTTTACTCTTACAGACCCTAGTCTTTAAATCCTTTCCCTCTCTCTTGGTTTTCTTCTTTTTTTTCTTCTTCTTTATTAATGGGTGGCATGTAAAGCACTTGCACCTTCCCAGTGTTGTGCTTGGCTTTCCCTTGCTGTGTCTCTTCTTTTTCCTCTGGACCCTTCAGTCTCTGTGAAAAGAAAAGAAAAAAACAACTTTTATTTGGCAGCTTTCTCTTTGTTGCTGCTGCAGAGCTTCCACAACATGTGTACCTCCTCCTCCACCTGTTTCAGGGTTGCAGCTTTTATCAGCAACTCTGCCATTTGAAGGCTCCAATAGGAGGGGAGGGAAGCAGCACAGGTGCCTGCTATTGTTCCTCGACAGCCTGCTCTTCCATGTACAGGTAGTCCCTGGGTTAAGAATGCCCAGGTTACAGACCCATGGTTAAGAACGGAGCCTGTTGTAGCAAAATTTGAGTTAAATACACAAAGGTTCGAGTTCATTACACAATACTACTTATACAGTATTATACAATAATACTCTTGCAGCTTACATACAAATTCGACAGACCTTGGAAATGGAACTCATTCTTAAACTGGGGACTGTCTGTACCTAAAAGAATCTAATTTCCCTTTTTTCCAGATTTCTATTAATCAGTACATATTTTTCCTCTCCTCTCTTTTTCAACTATAAAAAAGCCATTTGGTCAGTTAGTTGTTGACTAATGGAAGTCAGTTCTTAGTTTTATAGAATATAGTAATTGGAATTAGCATCCCTATTTACAGTGTTGTCCTGAGCATTGAGATTGGTTGCAAAGGCAATTATGTATGCTTTCTCTATATGATGGTGGCAATCTTTGACCCATTTGCTGGATATGACCAAGTTTCTCTCTTCCGTAACATTTATTTAAGTGAGAGACAAACATTGTGGTGAAGGAAGATTAAATCTTAGTCCCCGATCTCTCTCACTTCTTAACTGATTGAGGAGAAAGAGATGAATAGGAGGAAAAAATAATAATTGGCTTCATAGCCCTCTTTTCCTGGGAGCTAGATTTTCCCAAGTCATGAATGCAGAATGCCAATAACCAATTGCCACATGTCACCAGGTGTGAGAGGTCCAAGCAGCAGAGTTTGTGCTAGACTGTAGGAAAGGCAAGAGAAGTGAAGGATTTAGATTAAGAGTATAGGAAGGGGGCAAAACTTAATTCTTTCACTTAGCAATCAACTGCTTCTGTCTTATGGCATAATAAGGATTTGAGTCTCTGGGAAGATCCAGCCAAGTTCAAGCCAGCTAAGGAAGGGAGCCAGACATATATTCTTCACTGTTCTGCTATTTTGCAGCATTCAGCTGAGTTGGGATATGGTAAAATCATGGACATATGATCTCTAAACATCACCTTTCTTGCCTAAAGTCAGTATAAAAGGGTCCTGGGTTTTCTCAGTGCAAATGAAATTCTGTCTTCCACCCTAGCTCTTCTCTTAAAAAGCATAATTGTGGTGGTATTTAGAAGAGCTGCTTTTTTAGCAACATAAAACTCTCTTCTGTGTTTTGAAATGCATTGTTTTTATTCTGTTTTTCAGTTGCTAGAGACAGGATTTCCTTTATTAAGAAAATCAGCCAATATAAAGAGTTGTTCATTTATATGATGGGTAGAGAACTTGTGGCTCCCCAGATTGTTCAGCTACAACCCATAGCATTCCTTCCCATGTTCATGCTCCTTTGTATCGTTGAGCCATATAGCTTAGCATGGAATAGCACTGTGATTCTGTAGAAGGATCAGTGTGGTGGTGAAAGGCACCACCCCATATACATGTAAATTGCATTCACTACCAAATCTATGAGATGCTCCCCACCATACATGTGAACTGGTTAAAGTGCCCTTGTAAGAAAACATTCACAGAAAGCTGAATTGACCCTGACTGGTGACAGGGAGAGGACTCAGTCAGGAACCTGTGGCGCAATAAACCAAACTGTTTCTATTCACTGACCATATCTTAAAGATAGTATGGCTAGCATGCTGCCCTAGCAGGAAGGGATAAACGTGGATGGTTTTATCTAAAATATTCCAACATCACACTGTAATTTCCACTGTGTCTGTCTTTTTCTTTGTTTTGCCTTTGCCTTTCTTTGCCTTGCCACGCAGTGGCCCAAAGGCATATAAGTCCTGATTCTGCTTTTGTTCATGGCCACTCAGCAAAGTATCAAAGCTTTGCTGCAGGTCTAGTCTATACTGTATTATTGCTAATATGCATACAAATAAAATTATTTTGTGTCTTCAAAGTGATTTGGTTGCTTTAGGGAAACCAGGTTTTGGCCACAACGCTAATTTATTAATAACAAAGGGTAGAGATCTACCAAAATTAATGGTGTGTTTTAAGCACATTTCATATTTCAAAAAGTAATTAAGTAAATTCTTCTTTGAGTCATACTTGAGTCATAGTGACTACATGGACATGTCCAAGTGCTTTTCTGCAGCAATCTGGAAGTAGTTTGATGTGTTGCCACCTTCTGAGATCTTTTCCAACACCCCAGTCTAGCCTACAGCCCTGGTATTTCCAAATAGTCTCCCATGTAAATACTAAGCCTGATCCTGTTAAGCTGTTTAGAATAGTGGAAGATATACCTCTTCATTTAGCATTGCTGAAGGAAGCATTATAATTTTTCATTACTTTTGAATTAAAGTAGTCTTTCCTTGCCTAGTCATCCTCTGGATTATGAACTTCAGTTCCCAGAATTGTCTAGTCAGTATGGTCATTACTGAGATTTCTGGGAGTTGAAGTCAGTGCATCAACAGGGCATCATGTTGGGAAAGGCAAATTTAGATTAATAGTCTCCATTCAAAAGCCTAATAGTGTTTACTATTAGGTCAGTGGGAGGCAGCAGAAGTAGGCAGCAGTGGCGGAGTGCAGGGAAGCAAAAAGGGCAGAGATGGGGGAAATAGGTGGCTGTTGCAAAGGCCTCATGAAGGGCCAGCAGCTGCCTCGGCTGGGTGCACCTTGTCAGCAACGGGAGGAAGAAGACAGCAAAGGTTAGTGGGGGGGGGGTGGCGGGCTGCAGGGGTAGGCAGCAAAGTGCAAGGTGTCCAAAAGGACAGAGATTGGGGGGAGTTGAAGTGCATGCTGTGGTCATAAATGCAGGTAGGCTGCCAAGTGCCCAAATTTTGATCCTGTGACCATGGAGGTGCTGCACTGGCCGTAACTTCAAGGACCGGTCATAACTACCATTTGTTCAGCGCTTTTGTAACTTCAAATGGTCGCTTTACAAATAGTTGTTAAGCAAGGACTACCTGTAATCCAGCAGTACATTTCTAGTTCTCCCATTCAAAAAAGTTCCTTTTGAAAATGTGAGGACTCCAGAAAGCCTGAGACTTGTTCCAAGGAAAGTGGAGATAATAGGAAATAAGAATTGCTGAAAGTAGAATACAGGTATTTTGTGTAACCCACTTCCATCTCAAACAAGATTCCTCTGCTCTACTGTTAGTACTAATTGCAATGCCACATCCTAAACCTTTTTTAAGAGTCTTCTACATCCCAAGTTATTGCAGGTGTCACAGAAGAAGTTGACAGCCCTCTTATACAAGAGTGGAGTTTTGGTATTTTCTAAAAGCTGGTTTATTCAGTTTCTGGGTATATATATCTTGGGTTTCAAGATATTAGGCAGGTTTTCCTTCAGGTGGATCAGGGGACTGCAAGATAAACTCTTTATCATCTATTGTTTCTCACTGTGGATGCACAGTAGGTAAGTACAACATGGGGAGTGATGATTGCCATTTTGGGGCCACAAAGCAGCCATGTCTAGTTCTTTGTGCAAATGCTCATGTCTTTTTGTTTTGTTTTGTTTTTTCTTTTTAATGAAGCCAGTGGAAGGCACCTTTTTTTTTAGATTTTTTTTATAATCCTGCCTTTTATTATTTTTATAAATAACTCAAGGCAACCAACATACCTAATACACCGTCCTCTTCTTATTTTCCCCACAACAGCAACCCTGCGAGGTGAGTTGGGCTGAGAGTGAGTGACTGGCCCAAAGTCACCCAGCCGGCTTTCATGCCTAAGGCGGGACTGGAACTCACAGTCTTCTGGTTTCTAGCCTGGTGCCTTAACCACTAGACCAAACTGGCTCTCTTGCTCACAATCCATTGAAATAAAATAAAAAGTATAACAAACAAATTGAACTATGTGAGTCTTAATTCATTTACTCTTTAGCAAAATCTTTATTGTGCTTTCAGTTCTATTTTCCTTGGTTAGAACATATAATAAAAGTTTTATAATATATATTTCCTTGTTAACAGCTGGGAGTCCTAGCAAGCTACGGTGGTTTACAGGTCTAACAAATAAATAAAGAAAATACTTAAAGATCGTTTATCAAGATTTTGTGGTTTCTATTTTATACAAAAAGTTAGAATTAAAACACATTGATACTGGATGTTTATTATCCACATACTTCTGCTCCAGCGCACACATAACAGAATGACATTTCTTGGATGGCAGCTTTTCATGTATCTCCACTATGTCACTTGTCTGAGTGCAGGAGTCCACATTTATGTGTGTTGAGACAAAAACTTATGGTGAGTGATCACTGGGATGATGAAATTTATGTCTTCCCTTATTTCCAATGACTAATCAAGATTACTGATTTCTGCTGACATCAGTAGCAGATGTGGATAACAGCAACAACAATATAGAGACATGGAGAGTTGGGAAAGACCAGCATTACTAGGGTGAGCCAAGTGTATGTATCAGTTAAAATGTTGGATTAGAACAGGAGAAACCCAAGTTCAAGTCCACTCTTAGCCATGGACGCTCAAGAGTAACTCTTGGTTGCACTCTCACAGAAAGTTTATTTACCCTATTTATGTATTTATTTAGTACAAATATTATACTCACTTAGCTCAAGGTTTGGCCAGTGTAGCACCCCAGTTACCTCAATTAATACAGGTAGTTCTCGCTTAACGACCACAATTGGGACTGGAATTTAGGTCACTAAGAGATGTAGTCATTAAGCGAATCGACACGGGACTGGACCCAATTTTGCTACCTTTTTTTGCAGCAGTGGTTAAGCGAATCACCATGATCATTAAGCAAATTACACAGTCATTAAGTCAATCACACAGTTCCTCATTGATTTTGCTTTCTGGAAGCCATCTGAGAAGGTCGCAAATGATGATTACGTGACCCCGGGATGCTGCAACCGTTGTAAGTGCAAGCTGGTTGCCAAGCACACCACATGGAGTGCTGTAACAGTTGCAATTTCGGGCACTGGTCGTAAGTCACTTTAGCACTGTTGTAATTCGAATGGTTGCTAAATGAACAGTCATTAAGTGAGGGCTACTTGTACAATTAAGACATTCCCTTAAATTTCATGATGCAGTTCAAACACACCAAAGCAATAGGAAGCCATTGAGTAACCATTGGTAAAGAAGCATTTAATAAATAGTGCACAGTGGCTACAGTGCCAGTATTTTTAATAAATCATTTTTATCTATATAATAAATTGTCTCAGGGTTAGCACCCTGAATTGAATTGGGCTTCTATGCCAAGATCATCTCTTACAAAGCAATCACAAAATACATGCAAGAAACACTCAGTAGTTCAGACTTACGAAGATAGTCTGTGTATAAAAGGACAGGTCAAATATCAACTTTATTGCACTTTTATTGGATTATCGTATCATAAATGCAAGCTATGGATTCTTTTGATGATTGAAAAGTTGGCTGTAGTTAATGGGTGTAGTTACTTTGTTAGTGGTAACAAAGCTGCCTTATGTTTCTTGTTGCATTTTTCAGCTTTATTTTAAATCAGAAGTCACCAGTAAGGGCATTTCTGCCATTTCAATTTGTTTTTTGATACTCCTATGTTAGTTGCCCATATTCTTGATTATTTGTATTAGTTCGATTCCTGAAGCCAGAAGTAATGCAAGGAGCAATGTGTTCCATTGTAACTTGAAGGTAAAAAAACAGTGCAAGTCATGACTCAGCAGCAGGGAATGTAATTGCTGCCAGGATTGTGATTAGCCACTGGCAACTTAAGAGGATGGGCAGCTTGTGAAAAAACCCTCTCTCCCAGGCTGCCAATTTGGTTAAATTTGCTTGAAAAGTATTAGTTCTGACTTAAGCAAAACTCTTTTAGTTTTTTTTTTAAACTTCTTGAATAGCAATTTGAAAGGGCTAATAATTTTTTGGAAGAAATGAAAGAAATGTTTATCAGTCATAAATTAAATTTAGTATTTCTCGTACAGTGAAACTTCAGTTTAGTTGACCCCCATCTCTAATTGTTATTAGAGAAAATTTCCATCTGGACATACCCTCCAAAATAGTGGACAAGTCCATAGCATCCAATTGTCTGGATTAGGTACTTAATTTTTTTAAACTGTTAATTTTACCTTATTTGTAGCCATTTACTTCACTTGAAAAATGAAATAATGATGCAAATATAATTCCAATAAAATTACTTCAATCAAGTAAGATTACCTTTATGCAAATGCTGTAGATTGAAAGGATTGAATTTTCCTCATTTGAATAAAGTCATAGTTACACAAATGACATAAATCAACATGAATGATACAATTTTGTATTTAACAGACATTCATGAAAAAGACACCCCCTTCTGCTAATAGTCCATTAAATTGAGGTTTCCCTGTATCATCTACAGCTGCAACAGAAAAATGAATAGCAAGTATTGAGTTGTAGAACTGGACATGTCAGAGGCAGCCCCTTTCTAGTATTGCTTAATCTCAGTCATACTGAAAAAAATGGCATCTCTGGCACACAGATATAGTAGCATGCCAAATATTATAGAGGTGGTGCTGTGACAACAAGAAGAAAGAAGTTTAACATGTGCCATATGGTTGAGTAACAGCTGTTATCTCCCATTTTTGTTCTTAGAATGTTTTTGTGTTTTGTGAGATATATTTTTCCGTAGAATTTGTAGACATCTCTATAATGTGGTAGCTTGCTATATATGGAATCAACTAATGATTCAAGGACATTTTGACAGACCATTACAGGTGCATAACATTTTTGCATACAACTGTATTGCCTTCTCTGCAGACCAGAGGAGCCACAAGCTAGGCAGTAGTCATATAAGACGCAGCTTAGCCTATAGAAGGACTGGGGGTGTGGCAAATGTTTCAGAAGGAACCCTCTCTAATTTCTTGGACTATAGAGGCGAGGGCTGAAGAATGTGCTTTCGGAATTGCAAGATTCTGTTCCTGTGATCTTAAAATAAAGTTAGTGTTAGTACTCACAATTGGTGCTTCCTGTCCGAACTACCTCACAGCTGACAGCACCTGGTTACATTATATGTTTCAGTGAATCCATATGTGAACGGAAGCTAACACAAGCTCTGTATGACACAGAGTTAAATACAACATCTTTCTGCATATCTAAAGGCTTACTGTATCTTATTTTTGTGCAATTTTTTCATGGATTCAGAATATGAAAATTGAATATGACAGGTAAGAAGTGTGAACATCCTTCCAGTCAGTACTTTGTAATGCTTTTAGCAGAATGAACAACTTCCAAATGTTTCCAGTAGCTAACAAGAGTCTATTCTTGTTTTTAGAATATTTTCCATTCTTCCAGAATCTGTTAGTTTAGAAATATCCTTAGGTCTCCTTGTAAGTACTGCATGTTTGAAATTTCCCCACAGATTTTTAATAATACTCATTTCTGTAATTGTGAAGGACATTCCAAAATCTTTCTTTTTCTTTCCTGTAATACTTTGTGGTTGATTTAAAGTATGTTGGGATCGCTGTCATGCTGAAAGGACAAGAAAGAACCCTAAAAGAACAAAAGCAGGAATTCACTGGAGTAAAGTTTCTTGTTAATAAAGCAAACTGAATGCTTTCAGCAGTTTATATATTTAGCAATTGTAAATTAATCAAGTTATTCTTTAACAAAATACCTCCCACTGTTTTATAAATAAATAGTATTAGAAGTTGAAGTTTTGGAGATTGACTATATAGAACTCCAGTCTGATCAGTGATGCCCTGAAATTTTGAGTCTGGCCATGGGAAAATTTCCCTACTTAGAAATCTTAGATTTTAACCATGTGTATTAAAACCAAAATTAAAATGCCCTGATTGTAAGCAAAGTTACTCCTCCTGTAGAATTACTACCTAAGTGATTATAGATGAAGGACAGATCCAGGTACGAGCTCATTTATGCAGTTGATACGCAGCCAGAGAAATGCTTTAAACGTACCTTTGTTGCTACAGCCGATAAGGATAATTCTTCCCTTGTCTTAGAACGTTAATAAATACTTGATGCTCAAGAGAAACCTGATGCATGGGAGAGCTTCCTTTGACCTACTGAGGCATTTATAAAGTGGCTGCATGAGCAACCAAATAACTTTAAAATTTGAAGATTTGTTCCAACAAAAATGGATTATCAGGGATAAATTTATTTACATTTCAAAGGTCAAAGCTGCCCAACTGTGAACATACTGGGTGGTATAATATATAAAAACAGTAAATTGCTTCTGGGCATTTGGGGTTTTTGGACTTCCGATGGAAACTGCTTAACTTTGGAAAGAACTCTGCTGATGATTAAAGTATAAACTGACCAAGGACCGGGTCCAGGATTAAGGAAGCTTAGTAGGACTGCAGAGATTACTAAAAAGCTATAGCTACCTGAACAAGGCTGTAAGGGGAAGTAGGCAAAAAAACCCAGCCTAAACAGCATTTGCAATGTGCAAGAAAATCTGCATCAGTAGAACTGAATGGCTTTAGACGTATAACTGAATTATACAGATTATTCAGTTTATGTAGTGAACTTTATATAAAATGGATGGTCATTAGAGGCATAGCAGCATGCCTACCATAGACAGATTTACGGTATAAAAGAAGTTGTTCTGACAAAACTCTTGTTCCAGCTAAGTTACAAAACATAACTTACCGATGCCACTTAAATAACACTAAATGGAGAAAACATGCAAGAACATCTGTATGGTGGCTACAGTTGAGTGCAAAACTTAAATTGCTAGACAGCCTCTAGAAAAGAATTGGATAGCTGTAAAACTGATCCTTGTAAACCTGGAAGTTGTATGTATTTAGGTGTCATATGGCTCTTCATCATGGCTGCATTAACATTCTCATATCCGTGACAGTAGAAGAGCATGCCAGCATGTTTTGCACTGTCCTTGCTGCTAAGCCCTATTCTGCCTCAGTAACAAGGCCACGGAATAGTAGTATACTTAACAGTTTTGAAGCTTGGTAAAAACTCTAATGTTAAAGAGCCAGCCAGGAGTTCCCCTCTCACAAATGGGCTTTTAAAAAACAGGGTTCTGGCTCCATTTTTGCTTCTGTGTGGGTATCTGAAAGCTAAGTAAGATCTCCAAGCCTCAGAAATTCAGCCAGAATAAGATCAGAAATAGGATCGCTGAGGCTAGATGCAGTATAGAATTTTTTATTTTAAGCACAGTGATGTCATCCACCCACCCACCCACCCACCCACCCTTCCTTCCTTCCTTCCTTCCTTCCTTCCTTCCTTCCTTCCTTCCATCCATCCATCCATCCATCCATCCATCCATCCATCTTTAGTAAAGATTTCACTTTGGAGGAAATCAGTTAAGCTTATTCTGAGAAAAAAGAGAACGGCTTCTAGGCACCAGATCAGGGTAAAAAAATTATAATTCAGTATCATCTATGTATAGATGCTAACTTACCCTGTGCCAATGAATAACTTCTCCCATTGGCTCCAGGTAGATGGAAAATACTTAAATTTTAGCTAATATTTAGGGATATTTATACAGATTTATTTTTAAATATTTGTTAAATATTTAAGATTTTGCAAAATTTCAGAAACTCTCCATACACAGTATTAAAATGAAGCACCATTTCTTACATACATAATGTTAAACTTCTGAAATTTTCCATGACGTTGCATGGCTTTTTCCTCTATTTTTTAAACTGTCCTTGATATTTTGGAATGAGGGTTAACATGACCTATTATGTAAATAAACAGCAGGTTTCATAGATAGGCAAAAGTTCTGTTTGGGATATAGCTACTGAACTTCTAGCACATTTAAAATAGCTTGTTAGGTTTGACAAGGGTCATCTTATTGTTAGAATCTGTATGGTTGCCTATATCTCCGATACATATGTAGGTATGTATTAACATGTGAGAGATTCATATACAGTATATGTGAAAATTATGAAATTAAATCTACAGTGAGGCATTTTAGAGAGTTCAGTACTGTTTTCTACATTTAAATTTACACACACACACACACAAGCAATTTTCGTTTGCGTACGGACTGAAGAATTTGATATATGTAAATATCTACATATGTTCCTTGTGAACAAACTTGATTGTATCAGTAGAACTTTTTTCTGATTTTTATTCAAATGTTGAAGTTTTAGCCTTGTGGCTAAGCAAGTGACAAAACCCAAAAAATCTTACAGTTAAGAATCACTTCAATCATTTTGATTGTGGCAGATACAAATCTCATATAATAAATAAACCTCAGCTGATCTTGTAAATCCTAAGTAGGATTGAACTGGCTAGTAGTTAATAGTGATATGAGCGACCACTTTAAGAGCTGTATGCAAGATTGGGAAATAGAAAAAGAAGCTGTAAATTATCAATAGGTGAATTTGGGAGGAATACAAAATTTAATATGCTTTTATATCCATATAAATGAAGTTTGTATTCTTCTGACAGTATTATTTACATCACTTAGAACTATTCCAGTATTTTTTATTAGATTCTAGTTTATATGCTAATGTTTTTGAGACAGAAATCTATCATCTCTTAAGTTAAAAGTACTTTAAATTAAGAAAGCTTATGCAAGTAGTCCTTGGGTTACAATGGTAATTGGGATCAGAATTTTTATTGCTAAGCAATGTGGTCATAAAGCCTGATGTCATGTGACCACATTGCTTAGTGATGGCAATCCAGCAGTCCCCATTGCCATTGTTACGTGAGGACCTCATATGAGTGTGACATGGGAAGAGGCAGGAATCCAGAAGCGCTTGCTTATGCTGTTGAAACTGCATCCCAGGCAAGCAGGCCGATGGGCAAGAGCTATGAGTGGGCAGGCAGGTGCCACAAATGGATGCTACAGAGTACGGGCAGTTGGGTGGGTGCCACAGGTGGGCAGAACAGAGTACAAGATCCCCATGCCACCCAGTGGCTTTTTGGAAGAAAAAGCAGTGGGAGTGACTTGTGACCTCCTGTCAGATTCCCCATTGACTTTGCTTGTGGGAAGCCAGCAGGGAAGGTCGCAAATGGCGATCGCATGACAGCAGGATGCTGCAATTGTCCTACAGTTGCCAGGTGTCTGAGTTGTGATCATGGGGACTCTGTGATGGCCACAAATACGAGGAAAAGTTCATTCAGCACCATCATATCTTTGAATGGTCGCTGAATGACCATAATCTGAGGACTTCCCATAAAGCAGTGGCAAACTATTTTCATACTATGAAAACTACATGGATGCAGTCAAGAGACCTTTTCTTGCTTGTTTGCTTCCTTCCTTCATAGGGTAAGAGATTTTTTACAGGGCTACACAATGAAATTATATTTATATGTAAAGTATTATGCTTCTCATTTTTATTTTTAAGTTCAGCAATTCATTCCAAGCTGTATCAGCTATGTGTGGTTGTCACTGTTATGGTTAAGCAGATCTGAAAGTTGGGAAAAATGCCAGAGGGATACAGTAATGAACAGCCCATTAGAAATGTTCATCGAAATCTGTTAACAGGATTACAACAAATAATGATTGAGAGTTGATACATTAGGAAGATATTTTGCTAATGTAATGTATCTTGCTAAATCTGGAAATCAAAAGTTGTCTAGATAATCTTGTTGTTGTTTAAGAGTCTAAGGATGATATAAGTCATTTTTCTCTCAGTTCTAAAAGAAATTAAAAATGGAAGGAAGCCAAAATAGTTATTGTATAAATTATATTTTTTTCTGTTGTGTGTTTTTTTGTTTCTTTGGGGTTTTTTTTTTTTTTTGCATTACACCAGAAGTAAGAAATAGAATGGAAAAGAGAGTAGAAATAGAATAATAAAAAAAAAAAAGGTTCAGGGAGAAAAAAGTGTCAAGCAAACTATTGTATTACTAGAAGTTATTTGCAAAACTCTTTTATGAATAATGTAAGCTATTACATAATGTAAGTGAAAAGCAGTTCTATTTGTGTAAAAAGGCCAATAGCTATCATGCTGGTAGCACATGTACCAGACTTACAGATACCTCTAGATTTATAAATATGTTTAGCCCAGTCATCCCTTCCCCCATTAAAGACTATTATCAAAAGTGCATTGTGTTGTGCGTGGAGACTACAGTGGCCATCATCCTGTATTTAGTCCCCTGCACAAGCATAAAGGGATGGTTTAATGTGTTTTGGAGCTTTTTTTTTTTTTTTAAATGGTGAAAGGCATGGTATTTTATTCTTTGACTTGTGTGAAAACCCATTCTGTTCTGTTAATTGTAACTTCAAACAGACATTTGAAACAAGAGTTTCAAACTGTTATACACTAACACGACAATTTTGGAAGGAATTTGATGCTACCAAGAAATAGGAAGGAATTAGGAGAAGGTAGCATTTTGTAAAACTGCATGTTATGTTAGGAAGACTGGTTCTTACAGGAACAGCTCATTGTTCTTCGAGATTGCCCCTATATAGTATATCCTCCTTTAGCAACTATAATAGGCAGCTTTTCAGTGTTGCATAGATTATTATTATTAAAAACTGGACACAATCAAAAGGGAATTTCACTGGCCATCCAGATCTTGGGGGAAGCTCATTCCAGAGGGCTGGCATTGCTACAAGGAAGGCACACTTCCGGGGTCCTGATAGATGGCATTGTTTGATATTGGGTCATAGTGCATAATTCTTTTGAGCCCAGCAACTTCAGTAGGTTAATTTTATGAAGGTGTGTGTGACTTCAAGTCAGTGATAACTCCTGGCAACTGCCTGGACAAGTCCCTGCAGTTTCTTTGGCGAGGTTTTTTGGAAGTGATTTGCCCTTGCCTGCTTCCTAGGGCTGAGAGAGAGGGACTGCCCAAGATCACCCAGCTGGCTTTGTGCCTAAGGTGGGACTAGAACTCAGGGTTTCATGGTTTCTAGCCTGGTGCCTTTAGCCACAGCACCAAAGTGACTCTCTTTTTATGGAGATACTGCCCTTAAAATCAATTAAACTTAATAAACAAATTCTGTCTGCTTAGAAGTAATCCCTACTGAATGTAATAGAACTTATTCCCAGTAAGCATGAATAGAATTATAACTATGATAGTACTTTGCTTGGGCTGAACTGTGTGGTTTGTTCAGAGCATAGTGGCACTATTTTTTAAAACTGCTGGTTTTCTTTATTTTATATATATAGTGAGAGGTCATTTAGTTTATATTTAAAGATATTTTAGGAGTTATTTTATGTTCACTGAATAAACTTGCCTAGTGATAAAATAATGTCCTTTTTTTCTTTTATCATCTCATAGCTGATTTGAACAACGTTAGATTCTCAGCATATAGAACTGCCATGAAGCTCCGAAGGCTACAGAAAGCTCTCTGTTGTGAGTATTCTGAATATTTTCAAGAATAGTTCTTAATTGCATTTTAAGAAGTGATTGAAAATATCTTCCATAGAACTTTATTTTGTTATCTTCTGGGGCATAAATGGAAGCATTTGTTTTCCCAAATTCAGCCTCAAAATGTAAGATTACAAATTTCCCTTCTTCAGTGTGGATTTGCTTTTCCAAATTCCATGCCAAATTTTTCACATATATAACTATTCCATTTCTTTCCCATCTGCCCAAGACTGCAGATTTTTTATCGAGATATTTGTATTCAACAGGCTTACATTATCTTTTTTTAATATGTTTCTCCTGAAAATATATAATCTGGCCATTTTCCTTTTTTAGCTTCAAAAAAGTTTGCTTGTTTTTAAATGGGCTCTTCAGCCATTAATATTGGTTGAAAATATTTTAATTTGATATAAGATGTCAGTTATGGTTAATTTATAAAAAAGTAGCAGCTGCTTGGTCCAAGTTTGGGATTTCTGTCTATCCTCCATCTTATTTCCCTTTTCGATCCCAATCAATGAATAGAACATTCTGTTGGCATCATCAGTGGAATATACAAAAGTTTTGCCACCATACATTCTCCAAAAATCCCTGTAGATGAATGGAGTAGCCCACCTATATCTGGCCCCATCCACTATTTGGAGTGTAGCCTCACTATTACTTTGCAAGGATTGTGGGCCTTCACAGTAGACAGATTGCCTACTCCTAGGCTGAAGGATTTTTTTTTTTCATGGATGCAATAAACCATTGCTTCTTGGCCTTTTGGCTAAGATCAAGTGTAGTGTAGATGCAATAAACCATATATGACACTGGAACTTTCTGAAGTGTTGTGCATCTGATCATCAGTCATGTGAAAGTATGGTGATAGAAATTACAATTGTACATGCTTTCCTTTTTTTTCCTTTTTTCCTTTTTGTCTATTGTTAAAATATTGAAAACAAAGAACATAGAAAACATCAAATATTGAAATACAAAGTGAAAAAGAGAAAAAAAGCAAGATGTTACATTTAATTTTGAAAAATTATAAATTTAAATTGTCCATTGGTTCCATGCATATAAAGGAATTATTTTGATAGCATTCATTGTCACTAGGGCCCCAGTATTAGTTTGAATTGGTCTGTATGTGCAAATAAATCAGTTAAATTAACCTTTTTCCACTTTGTTTTCATGTCTGCAGCTGAAGAGAGTTTGGTGCAAGTTAAGGGAAGAACCTTTGAGTTTATCCCACATATCACTGTCCATGAGGCATTAGTAAAGGACGATTTAAAAACACCTTAAGTTGAATCCTCTCAGTTTAGTGCTATTACACACTGCCTATGTAAATAGTACACATTAGTGTTTTCTGTATATTTAAAAAAGTGGCTGGTTAAGCTAAATAATAAAATAAATGTTTTATTAAGCAAATTATTAAGAAAAAGGAACTTTTATACAGTGTATGGGAAGTACAAAATACAAATTTAAAAATACAGTGGCTTTACCATTTATTCAACAGTTTACTAAATCAAAACATATTTTCACACTGCTGCTGCTTATTAATGGTGTCCCATACAATATTCAAGTAAAACTGGAAGAAAACGCTTAGAGGAACTTTTACTTCTTTGAGTGGAAAACATTTACAGAAGACAGTGATCTCTCTTTAGCTAAACGCACTTACACAGTTATTCTGCTACTCAATCCTTGAAAGATTCACTTAATTATCATTGATTCAGCCTCTCAGAGGAGCTGTGAACACTTAGCCTTAAACTCCTTGTTTAAGTAATTTACTGTATTTCCAATTGACTAATAAATTCTGTGTTAGAGGTGGTGTCTTTTCATGATCCCAGGAAATGTGGCTGATAAATAGATCTTTGCTGAATAAGAAACAGCTTTTAAACTAGTAACTGTATGTATGCTACAAAATCTGAGCTCATTTGCATAGAAAAAATACATTAATAGGTGGAAAACACTAAAGATGAATTTAAAATCTGTATCTTCAATTCAATATATTTGTATTTCAGCTATTGCTGAGTTCAGCAGATATGATTAAATGATTATGTGCTTATTTTGTCAGAGCTGTTTCTTACGATTTTTTTTTTTTTTTTGGTCATTACAGTGGATCTTCTAAATCTGTCTGCTGCATGTGATGCCTTGGACCAGCACAACCTCAAACAGAATGACCAACCAATTGATATACTTCAGATCATCAACTGCTTAACTACCATTTATGATAAATTGGAACAAGAGCACAATAACCTAGTCAACGTCCCTCTCTGTGTAGACATGTGCCTCAACTGGCTTTTGAATGTTTATGACACGTAGGTCTCCGTAGATTTCTGTAGCAGTTGATTGTAATCAACTATTGTTCTTCCTATTAAAAAAAAAATTGAACAACTTTTATGGGAGAAAATCTGGGATTATTTTGAAATTCACAAAGAGATGCTGAAAGCTACTTACCTCTAGCTTAAAAACTACTAAGTAAATGAATTGCAACATTTAATTTTGAAGTTCTATATGACCTTAGAATTAAAACATGATAAACTGGAAAATACTGTTTTTAAATAAAATGTTGCTTGTTAATTTTTTACAATTTTAATTGTAAAAATGTTATGTTTACATAATTACATTTCATAGTAAGCTACTTCTCATAAACTGGTATACATACCAGTCTAATTCTATACAGTATGCAGAACTATTGTTCAGAGTTGAAAATGGAGTAGATTTATGACTTACAAAGGAAAACATAATTCTGAAAATATTACAAAAAGATTCAGCATACAAATGATTCTAAAACTGTGCTGATATAATTACCCTACATTATTGTACAGTTATAAACTACTCCTTTGATCTTTTTGATTTTGTTTCATGCTAGTGTTAGAAATTACTTGCCTTCTATTTTGGGAGATTTCTAACATTTTAATAAGCTTAGATGAAAGTATTATTATTTGCATCTACATTATTGCTTATTTACCCCTTTCTTCAATTTAATATCAATAGGGGTCGAACTGGAAGGATCCGGGTCCTGTCTTTTAAAACTGGCGTAATTTCACTGTGTAAAGCACATCTGGAAGATAAATACAGATGTAAGTAATTTGTATTTTGTATTTTCTGCCATTTGCTATGAAGATAGAAAATGGGTATGTCAAATTGTCTTTTCTAATTTTTTAAACAAAACTTAGAAGTTAAAACTTTTAATATATTATGCAGTTTGCGCTGCAAATGTTACTCAACCTGGTCCTGTCTAGCCCCTCTGGACATTATGGTCCTTGTAGTGTCAAGTTGTGGAATGTTGCTGAATGATATGTGGTAAGAATGGGCCAGGATCCAAAGAAAAATTCACATGCACTTGGTGGCTTAAATTTGTTGATTGTGATCCCCCATTTTTTGAAATTCATCCCAGATATGTCATGCCATAAGAAACTTTTCAGAGTCTATTTCTAAAGTGATTTGCTGTTAAGTACTTCTCTCCACTACAGGGCTCAAGAGAGAAGTAGCTTGAGCCTTTAGACTTCGTTCTTTGTCATCTCTTTCTATTATGATCTGTTTCTTCTTTTAACTGGTCTTACTTTTTTAATGTAAGCCATCCAGAGTCATTAAATTGATTGATTGATTGATTGAATGAATGAATGAATGAATGAATGAATGAATGAATGAATGAATGGTTTCTATAATTCACACAGGTGGGTTATGCATCTATGCAGTCCCATTTGTAAACCTCCAAAGCTTACAGAATTGTTGGTGGGAGCTCTATCCCTGTACATCCCATGTGACTACGAGTAGCTCCTGCTGAACCCATCAGTTTATTTGTTTTTTTACTATTTTCATTAGCATAATTGTCAGCCTGCTTTATTTACAATTGTTATTTTTCAGTCTGGTTTTTTTTCTTATTTTTCTTTATTCTTCTTTCAACTCTTTTTAAAACTCTGCAAGACACCTTGTCCTTTAGCTACAGGTATCCACTTCTGACCTTATATCCTAAGGACTGTACTTTGTTACTGCCAGGACTGCAGGCAGAATTTATGTTTCTTCCGTCTTCGTGGAAGTCACATAGGCACTACCAGGCATTTACAAGAAACTGGCTTGTCACCATTATTATTTTCATTTGCAAGCCAGTCTCTGGCAACAAACAAATTATTCTTGAAGACCAACAAAACTTCACTGGATATGTATACCTTCTAATTATTTTTTCCTATGTATCCCCTTATAGTAGTCATGTAGTAATGATTCCTGAATGATAAGCAAATTATAGTAAATCCAAATTAATTGTATAGCCTGATACTAGTTCTGTTGCATAGAAACTTTCTAGGGCTGTGAAAGAGTCTGCAAGCACCTATGGATTGAATACTAAAATTAATTTGGTTAGGAATTGGATTCCTTTATTTAACTAACTGGAGAAGCAAAATAAAGTTAGGTCTAAAGCTGTTCTAGGAGCAGCTTGTGTACAACATGAGAACTTTCCTACTGCAGAATGAAATATTGAAGAAGCTGTAAAAGTAAAACCACATTATTTTTTCATTGCACTGAAAGGTTTCTAACACTTTGAAAAATAAGAGAGATTATTCAGGTCATGTTTAGGTAACTGCGTTAGTCTCAAATATTTCAGTACTTTACAACCTGATTTTCCTTCTATTACAACTGTAATATATCTTCACTTCAAAATACATTTCATATTCATATTCATAGCCAGTTGAATTTTACTTATGATACAGTTTCTAACAGCCCCTGTGGCTGCTACATCTTTGTAATAGGGCACATTTCTTTTTCCTGGAAACATTGTATTTACCAGTTGACAAAGCTTACTGAGTATTCTTATGCCAAGATGAACAAAAACAGCCAGAATATAACATAAAGTCCCAGGTCTTGTGCTTGTCTAGATTATTGCTATAATTCAGTAACATCAAGTGTAATTTACTCCAGTTTGATTGCATGATCTTTTTCATTTCCCTGTTTTCAGATCTGTTCAAGCAAGTAGCAAGTCCCACTGGATTCTGTGACCAGCGTCGTCTAGGTCTCCTCCTGCATGACTCTATCCAGATTCCAAGGCAGCTGGGGGAAGTTGCGTCTTTTGGTGGCAGTAACATTGAACCCAGTGTTAGGAGCTGTTTTCAGTTTGTAAGTATATCTTTTGCTTAAAAAAAAAACATTTTAAAGATATGTAGATTTCAAGAGAAACAACTATGGTGAATAGATGATTATTATATTTTGATAGAAGGATGAGAAAATATGACTGCATTTCCTTTAACTCTTTGCTTGATTCACTACAGATACCCTACTGAATTGACTCAAAAATGAATCAGACCACTCTGAAAGTAATGCTGGAAACTAGATCCACCCCATTTTCTTGTCATATATACAAGGTGATAGATATTTACCATCACCAAATCATATTAAAAGCAGATTTAAGAACCACAAAACTTATGTATATAGTTAGCAGCTTTTGTTTATGAAAATAGCACATCCCAAACCTTGTAAAGCTTGACTTGTCTAAGGCAGCAAGGATCTTGCATTTACCCTGAAGGGGATCATTGCATACTGTGGTCAAGTAAAAAAAGAAAGAGAGAGAGGAGGGAGAATTGCAGCTTTAAAGAAGGGGATTTCACCTAAGGATCTTTCTTCTACGTAACTACCATAAATGAAGGAAACTTGGCCTCTAGCCATCCTTTGAAAACACCCAAAGTGTATGTTTGATCTCTTCAATTCTTAATATTTGGATTATACTCTTTTATTTGATCTAAAGGAGTCAATTTAAGTTCTGGTTTTCCACCTCACATACATTGTCTCTTACATTGTCTCTCCATAATGCTACCCTCTGATAGGATTTGTTTACCTGAACAGAAAGAAACCATTATTAATAACCCAAAGTGGATGGATTTGTTTATGTCACAAAAACAGTGAAAACACATTTTATAATAGAGTGTTATGAGTGAACCAAGCACAAGTTTGTGTTTTCTTAGCTAGTAGAACAAATGGTGAATGTCAACATTTATTTTTGCATACTTCACTTAGAGTATGGTAGTAAATGTCTGATTGGGAATAAAATAGCTTAAAAACTGAAGGGCCAGAATTAGCATTTTCAAGAATTGAAGGACTTGATTTTATTATTAGATAGCCTTAAATTCTGTTAATTTCAAAGGAGACAATAGAGTTTTGTAAGTGCAAAGCACAGTGTAGAACAATAGCTATCTCTTTCTCTTCTAAATTCCTGTTTCAACATGCTGTGCATGATAAAAGCCTTGCTTGAATGAACCAGTGTGCGTTTAAAAAGCCATAAAGATCATGAATAGCCTTCTATTGAGATCATCCACATGACAATAGGCATCTGGAAGACTTCGCAAAACTTTATTAATCAGTTTTCTTGCCATTTGAGGTCACATTAAATGCTGTTTAAATTAACCCATTCTGCAGCATGCAAAAGGAAGTAACATTTATGGTAGTCATTAACAACTTTGAATTTTGTACATTCAGTTTCTCTTTTGTTTTACTCAGGTTAAAATAAAACTGATAGTGAATTAGCTCTCTAAGTGTCAAGTTTTTGTGTGATGCTATATCTTATTTCACATTTACTTATCAGTTTTATTTTGTTTTTCCCATAATGTGTGCTATTTCAAAAGATGCTTTGCTCAAGTATTTATGATAATATTAAATAAGTATATACCCAGATTTAGAGTTAAATGCAGATCCTTGGATATGAGCCTTGCCTACATAATTGTTGTGGAAGTCATCTAAGTGGCTGTAGAGCAGCTTCAGATAACCATCTGAGACAGGTTTCTTTTATTATTTCAATTGTGCTTCCAGGATGGTTTAAGAACAAAGGCTGGCTAGTAGTTGACACAAAATATACCTCTTTCCTCCTTTTGATGTCTCACTCACGTTTGATACTTTATTTACTTTGTATGTCTGTTGGGAAAAGGATGAGTGGCAAAAAAGGAGCATTGTATTTTACTGATTCAGCTTAGTTTTTCTCAAGGTAATTTAGAACCCAATGAAGTCTAAGAAATACATACTTGGTATTTAGGAATTATAAAGCAATGGTTTCCGAAGCCTGCTTTTGCTAAACTCAGAGTTAAGCTTCTGTGGGGAATCAGTTTATGGAAGATCTGTGGGCTCTTAATAGTATGTAGAGGTATCAATGAAAGGAATGAGGGGCAGTACATTAAAACTGACAATATAGATAATAAGACATAATGCCTATGGGAAGTGTCCTCTTTTATGTTTGAGGCATTTGGTTCCCCTGAAAGCATGCTCATGAGTTGCTTTTGATCTGGGTTCTCCATGATAAAGATTCACTGGTTATCAGTATGAATGCCATCTATTTATTTTAAATCATCCCAATCCCACCTTTTCTTAGAAATGAACAATCTTATTCCTATCCTAAAATAATTTGATTTGCATAAGCTATTTGAGAATATAGTTCAAAATGTCCCTTGGTAGATTAGGAGAGAGAGAGATAACTGAATTTGTTTTTAAATAGTTGCACTGGCTACCACTTCCCTGAGCATTAGCTGTATCTCCAGGCCTTGTTTAAAATAGCTTGGTCTGAATCCCTTCTAAGGCTGGAGAAACCTGCATATCTTTGATATTCCATTTTTTACAAGCCCTCAAAACCATCTAGGTTTAACTGTAGGAAAATTATTCCTAGATTATTTATTTCCTTCAAATTATGTCACTTTGTCAGTTATTTGTTGCTTTTATTTTTATGATGTCTTTTTCTGCCATGTTTAATAATATTTGTTCAGGTATTATCTTGACGTAAAATCTACTGATTATATATCTGCACAATCTAAAATAGCTGTGCTCTGTATGTTTAGATTGAAAGTTCGCTATTCCTGGTCATTAAGTCTTTTCTATTCCTTCTTCTGAAATAGCTATTTGAAGAATGAAATTCTTCAACCATCTTGGCTAACCCATACATGTTATTTTTACTGTACTAACAGAAAAATATGAAATAAAAAATGTCCCTAATATTTCTTTGTAGTATATATTGTTGAGAATTCTGAGAACAGAAGCCTTGTTCTGTCAATAAGTATGTGTTCACCACATTGGTATTTGTGATATTCCCTTCAGTGGCAGCAAAGTAATCTCCTTTCATACAAGTACATTCTTTATCCAAAGGAATTAGGTACTTTTAGAACAGACTTTCAGTGCTGAAGTTGCTTTTCTGTTTCCAAGATTGAAGATAAGTCTCTCCCCTCCATACTCTCTGGGTGTTAGAAATATTGAAAAAGAAAAGCAAAGGACTTGTATGTAGTATAAACGTAGGTTATTTATATACAGTACTCCTGCTATTGACCCCAAAGCTGAGAAATTGAAATTGAAAAAAAACCAAAAACTGACAAACTTAATATGTGCATACATTGTTATAGAAATTGGCATTGGACTTCATGTCTACTGCACCCTGTCAAATACACACACTCTAAAATTATTCAAGTTCTTCAAAAGTGAAATAGACATTTTGGTAGCTCTTTATTTGAAATGTGTTCCATAGTTGGGATATAGTTATTGAGAATAGCTTATTATATGTTTAGGATATTAATGGAATGCTGCATTTGAGAGTCTGTTCATTTGGTTTTAAATCCAGTCTTAGAAAAAATGACAATGACAGAAATTGGTCTTTCAAGGGAGATCAAGCCATTAAGGATTAAAAAAAAAAACCTGATTTTTATGCTGAACAATCCACTTTTAATTCTCTGCATGGCTGGTTAAAATATCTAGTGATAAAGCTGAGTTTTAATTAATACTTTAAAGAAGTATATTTTAGCTAATATTATACACTTAAAATGTACATTAATTTAACAGTTTAAACAATGAATTTCCATATCTATCAATATAATTTCACTAGTTTCTAAAGTATAGTTTCTAGTTCGGCTAAATATTATCAAACGCAGATAAGAGGTTGCTTTATAACCGTATTAGTGGTGGCTTGCAAAAAGTTATTCTTCATTGCCTTCCAGCTTCAGTACTATGCCGTTCATAGCTGTGAAGAGACTACTACATTTGGATGTCCAAAATAGGCCATAAGAGTTCTTGTCAACTCTTTTTAACAAGCTGAAAAATATTTTGTTGAATTTTCAACTTTACTAGCTGTATTCTGAGGTGCTGATTATCACAGCCACATAAACACAAGTCTCATTTACAGAGAAAATACCAGGATGAGATAGTGAGAAACAGCCCCATGTAAACCTGCGGTTGGTATGCAACAGAATCTACAAAGAAACCCCAAGCAAAAGCTTTCAGTAACTCTCTTTTACACAGTGGCTTGGTTCATGCATCACAATGAAACCAGCTAAACTAACCCTATCAGGAATTGTGTAAGCCCAGTCTCTATATCCTCCAGCAAGAAAGATCAGGTCAGTGAGAATACAGGTGCTTTTTGGTAGGACCTGTGAATTTTTTTTTTTCTAAGTGCCTTTTCCTTCTCTAATTTTAGCAGGTTCTTAAAATGTTTTTGTTTCATTTGGATTTTAAATCTATTGGCTTCATTTTCTGTTTCTAATATTGTTTTCCCTTGTTCAGAATATATGCCATCTCATGTTTGAAAGCTTGTAAAGTGATTTCAAGTTTACAGTTGACTGGAAAGCAGTGTAGAAAAATATCTTAAATCATAGCTGTTTACTGTTTTGATTGTGTATGCTGTTTTGTAATGCTCCCTAAATTAAGGAGTGGGTAAGCAAATAGAAAAAATGTACATGGTATATGCTACTCTGTAAATGTTTATCCTTGCTCTTCTTGCAAACTCAGTCTTGCTTGTAGATACCAATAGAATATCAATATATAGGGTTATCTTTTCTTTAAGGGGGTTATCAGAAGTCACTGGATTTTTTAAGGGAGCGGAAAGGAATGTAACTGTTTTTTTGAAAACTCCTCTAGATAAGAATTAAATGAGAAAACTTTTTACCAGGAAATTTGGCACATCGCTAACACAATTGTCAGAAGGGGCAAATGCTACTGGAACTTCCTGATTTTTCATTATACCATACTATGGACTTGTCAGTACAAGGTGGTCAAACTTGTTGATAGAACAAGAGATTTAAAAAAGAACACACACACACACACACACACACACACATATATATATATATATATTCAACCCATTTTGATTATATGAAATATTTCCATTATTAGACAGCTTAAGCAATATGTCTGCAGGCAAATGAAAATAGAAACACAATCTTATATTGTATGTGCTGAAATGACCTATTTTGGAGTATATTTGATCAGTGATGTACTGAATTGGTACAATTTTCTTAAAATCAGTGATGAACAAACTCTTAAATAAGTCTTAATGTTTATGATTTTTCTTAGAAGGTGAGGAAAAAAATCTTGGATTATTATATAACTTTGTAAGGGAATAATCAAATTTTCTCTATCACAGTTACAGAGGTATATGTCATTGTGGTGGTGGGAATACCTTTAGTTCCCTTTTGATATATAAAACCCTGAGCTACTGCTTGGGTGGATTTAGAGATTTTTAAAAGATTATAATAGGATCTTAGAGACCACTCAGCAACTATTTGTTCTGTATTGTCTGATCTTGAAAAGCTTTTCTTAATGTGGCTTTAAATCTTCATATAATGTACTTCATTATTTTTATGAAGCAGAGATTGCACATCATTAACATAGAGTGGTTAAATTCATAACTGCCCAGAGTATTAGCAATCAGTGGTATTGAAATTCTCCAGAGAAGTGGTAGGCTGCCCTTTGTTGGATCTGTTTAATTGAAGGCTAGATAGCCATCTGTTTAAGATGTTTTAATTGGGATTCCTGCACTGAGCCCTTTGCAACTAAATGGCCTTTTGAAACCTTATGATTCAAAAAAGAATCCACTGAAATTTGAATAGTAGAATAGCTATTTTATTCACCCAGCAGATTGTCTTATAAATTAAAAAGAACTACAGATGGACAAGTTAATGTTTTTACCTATTACTTACTCTGCCACAATGTTTACTGCAGTATTGCAATACAAAATTTGTATTTTGGTAGACCTGGAAAGTTGTCAGTCTCCTGAGAGGTAGTTACCTAAACTAAAATATGCTTACATGACTAGAGCTATAAATACTAGTATCACAGCAGTGAAACATAGGTTTTACTGATCTGTCACATTGGACAGCTCCTAGTCCACACAAGCAAAGCCTAGAAAACCTAAAATCCCTTCATTAAAAAGACAGGATTCCCACCCCACCCAAGGCTCTTGCAAAAATCTGGGGGGGGGGGGGCTTAAAAAAATTAAGACACTGTACTGTAATTATTTTTAGAGAGTGAAATGCTATAGAAATAGGGAGAACGATCCTAAGTGTAGGGAACATCTTAGAGTACTTCAATCCATTAAGTTCCCTGATGCAAACAGCTCAACAGGGCATAAATGTGAGAGATATTCCTTCCCCCTCCAAATCATTTTATTAAGAATTGTAAATGAAAAGAATAAAAGCCAATACAGGCTACAAAAAATACAAACAGAAAAATACAGGAGAAAAGAAAGTGTGTAAAAGAAAAAAAAATAGAGAAAGAAATAAGGAATAAGTAACTTCTCCCTTCATCCCAGCAACTAAAGACAATCTTAATAGCTTATCATTATCTCTAAATACAACATAATCTCTCTTTCTCCCATACCTCATTTATTGAATTAAAAAAAAAAAATCCAAAAGCATCAGTCGTTCTTTATCAGCAAAAGTTCACTAAGGGCAACCAGGTGTAACTTTTTTTTTGTCCTTTAGCCCTGGTCAAATACACCAACCTTGTATTCCTTCCCTGAGTTTTTAAAATATATTTTAACCCCTTCAGAAAGAATTTCAGAGCTAGTTTTCTGTTCATCTGCGTTTCAAGCCAAAAATCTTTCAGAGTTTTAGCAGATTTCTTTTGTATATCCAGAAAGTTTGTCCTTTTGTTTGTCACTTCTAATGAAGTCCTTCAGAACCTTAACAGAGCTCTTTTGTATGTCCAGTTTTAAAAAAATAAAACTACCCAAATCAATTTCTTGGTTCAATATTTGTATATCTCCTTTCGGGAATAAGTCATCCATTGGTTCCATTTGTGTGCCCATATCTTTCTCCATATCTTCCTCATTACTTGTTACATTTAAGTCTCCCTTCAAAGTCATTTCAAAATCATCCGTTGCAACTTGTTTTTTAATTTCATTACAACATGCTCTGTCAATCTTGTAAAAAAAATTCATCTATTTTGTCAAGAAGCTTGGCAGCCAAATATCCCCAAGTTTGTATTATAGATTTCTGCTCTGTTTTCTTTATCCTCTAGCTCCCTCTAGTGTCCACCCTTCAAAATCCCCATATCATGAATAAACTCAATCACCATTTTTCCCACGGGAAAATTTCTTCTAGTTAATTCAAAGCTCTTTGTGGGTGTTTAAAATTATAATTTCAAGTCCATTTGAGCCCTCAATCCATTGTTAAACTTTCTAAAGTTCATATTCTGAGTACCCTTTTGCTGTTTAACCCAAAAAGTAATATTTTTCAAAAGTTTATAAAAATGGTATTTAAAAGTTCTTTCTCTATGGAGAAGGTGACTCACCTAGCAAATGCAATATAACTTGCCATTCTGAAGGGTTTTAATCCTTTTAAAGCAACAGGAAAGAAAAACAAAAACAAATCCAAGGTGATTAAGAAGCTTAATGTACATTAAAAAGGCCATGAGCAGAGATGGTCCTCCCCTCGCTCCCAGCCACTCAATCCATAGGCAGACCGCAAAACAACTGTTCCTGTGGTTTACTCACAAGGAGCAGCTGTGTGGAGTCATGTGGGCTACCTCAGAGACCTCTCCTTAATCCGGAGAGCATTTCAGCAGTCAGGATCCTCCATCCCACACCAATCTTCATTGTAACAAGCTGTCTTGCTGCAAAAAGGGAAAAAAGGGACGTGTAGCTCTCCGTGGCAACCAGAAGTGAAAGGAGAGATGTTCCCATCCCTCTTTCTTGTTCCATTTTTCCACACCTCTCTGCTAGCAATTTTCCATCCATGGTGGCGATAGGAAGGAAGATAGAAGCAGTATGGGTATTTCATAAATTAAAAAAAAGAAAAGGATTTAGAATTCCCCTGAGCCCTTCACCTGATTAAATTGATATGCAAGATAGACTGTTTAATAAGACATTTATCTCGGATATGAATCTTTGCTATAGTTGAAAGGAAGATAAAGATGAGCCATGTCAGAGGAAGCTTTCCTATGTTAAGAAGGGAGACTGAAAGAATCAATTTCAAGGCAGCTGTCAGTTCAGCAGTAATGTGATCTAAACGTAGATGTATGATACCATGGAGAAAAGCCCCAATGAATGAACAGTGGAAGAAAAAGGAGCAGCAATGTCATTTTCATGAATATTTACAGAATGCCCTCATCCAGGTTCTAATATGGAAAGTAATTCCATGATGATTTGATGGAAAAATAGTTCTGAAAGCTGAATTGAGTAAGGGTGATTTGAAGAGGAACACTCATGGAAATGAAAAGAATGAAGTATTACTTTCTTTGACATGATAATTTACCCTAAAAATGTCTCCATTTGTTAATGTGCATTTTTTAAATTAAAGCAACAACAACAAAGTTTCAAGTCATGTATTTTGGTGTTCCAGTATTGTATGAAAATGACATTCATAAATGCATCTCAATGAGAGCTCCAGATAATAGTCAAATGATTTATAAAAAAAATTATAGTGTTTTTTTTTTTAAATGACAGTGCATCTCTTTTCTCTCATAGGCAAATAACAAACCTGAAATTGAAGCAGCTCTTTTTCTGGATTGGATGAGACTTGAGCCACAGTCAATGGTATGGCTTCCAGTTTTACATAGAGTGGCAGCTGCTGAAACTGCCAAACATCAAGCTAAGTGCAACATCTGTAAAGAGTGTCCAATTATTGGATTCAGGTACAATGCTTTATTCATTAACACTTTCTAGATTACCAGTGGAACTATAACCATCACAATTTTGTCTTTTCTTTTCCCCCAAATAAGTGACATATTGAACTGAACAGAAATTGAACAAGCAAATTTATGAAAATTTCCTTCTTAATTTTAAAACTCTGTTTGGGCACATAAGACATATACACATATGTACATAATTAGGCTACCTTTGGCTACTTACAGTACAAATGAAACTGGCTCTGTTATTTTGAATGATGCCCAATTTATTACCAGTTGATGGATTGTAGAATGGATGTAACCTGATTTCATGGGTGTGCATCCAGTAAAATTCTTGATGCTGATTTTGAACGAGCTGCAGCTTCTGACTTTTTAAAGGTAGACCCTTAATCATTTTAAGTAATCAAAATGTTAGTTATTAATTCTATAGCCAGGTCTGACATTTTCAGGCACAGGCAGAATTGATGCATTAGCTGGACAAAGATGTTTATGACCATCCAGATAGAAATCTGACTACAGGACAACTCCAAAACAGTGAAATTGATTTTCCAAAGTGAGCAGGCTACATCTAAACACATCCCTGTAATAGTGAAATCCTGGTATTGACAACCAGTATGTCTGTCTGTGTTGGATTCAAGTAGAGTTATTAGTTGATATCCAGTCCATTACTGCCTTCAGGCACCCACAACTTCTTTGATACTAAATGAGAAAAAATAAGGCTGTATTTTTAATTTTGTTTAAAAATCCAAATATTGTCCCTCAGTAAGGTTTAAAAACATAAGATACTATCTTATAATGAGTCAAGGTATTATTTCTTTATGTCAAAATAAAGACTAGACTGACAGGCATTACTTCTGAAGGATTTTAGATTCTACTTTATCTGAATTTATCACTAAACACTGCCTGATTGCTAGGTAATACTGAAAATATGATTAAAATACTACAATAGGATACTAAAATACAACAATAGGATGGAAAAAAGCAGTTTAAGCTTGTTTAAATATGTAGGATAATAAGAAAAAAAATGCCTGGGTACTAAAGGACAAGAACATAAACGCTCCAAAATTGCAGTGAGAGAATATTTAAGAGATTTTAAAGAAGCCATATTTAAAAATGTTCTCTCTTTAGTGTATTACTATGTTGATAGGGGGGAGTAGTTAATGTGGATTTCCATTTCCCCGCTCCACAAGCTATGTAAGTCAATAAAAGTAAAGATTTTTAATATTCTGAGAAGCATTTGACAGCCGGTAATTTTATTTTGAGTGAAATGTAGTAATTTAAAGTCCGGCCAGTATTTTAGGGAATTAGCTATTCTTTCTGAGTGGGCTTCAAAAGTATGTCCTCGTATAGCTCATTACAGTGAATAATCCCAAAGGTTACCAGCATATGACTCTGCACAAGTATCTCTATCCAAGAACAGCTGCATTGGCTCAGCAGCTTAATGAAATATATCTTTATCGGCTATCCCTAATTAAAAAAGACAACAAAACCAAACCAGTTTAAGAGCTTTCATAGTTATTTTTCCATGTTCTGGACTTTTGTAAATGGATCTCTTTAGTTGATCTTCTACTGCTAATAAAAATGGTATCATATTAAGCTGTAATATGATATTATTCAGACTTATACCTAAAACACAATTTACTTATAAATTTGGAAATTGCATTTTTTTCTTCTCTTTCAGATACAGAAGCTTAAAGCACTTTAACTACGATATCTGCCAAAGCTGCTTCTTTTCTGGCCGAGTTGCAAAAGGTCATAAGATGCACTACCCAATGGTGGAATATTGTACACCAGTAAGTAATGATCACAGTGGCTACAATATAGAGACACCTTGTGTGAGATGGGCGGCTGTATAAATATGATAAATAAATAAATAGGTTGCTGAATAAAGCAAAATACTTACCTTTGTTTAAGTAAATTTGATTTTAGGTATTGTTCAGTAAGACCTGAATATTTCCAAAATATGCTTGCATCATAAAAGAACCCTCATCATATTATGGCCAAATTACTATCTAACACTGCATGCAATTGTGACATAATTAACCCATCATATAATGGTTGTGATATTGGTTGGATATGCTAGGTTTAGGAAAGAAATCATTGTTTAGAATGATTTCAGTGTTTGAAACATTGGCAACATTCAGCCTGGATTCTGCATTTTTAAAAATGGCTTAGGATCATAACTTTCATGCTTCAGATGAAAATAAGTTAAAGGACATTTTAAACATTGCACTTTATACAGGCACACCACAAAGGATATACCTCACCTTATTAACATCAGCTATAATCTTCCAAATACAGCCTAAAAATAAAAATCAGAGTGGGACAAGCAATGTAACCTTTTATGCTGTCTTTTCCAGTTAGGCTAGCATAATGATGGTTCTGTTGTGCATATCCAAAAGAGGATGTGAAATTGGCATGTCTGAACAACTATTCATTCTTACAGCCAGGAAGAGAAAATTGTTCATTCCCATAATCTTAACGTCCATTTCTACTTTCTTCCATTCTGTAATTATATATTATTTCTACTTGCCTTTTCCTAGTAAGAAAAGACTATATTAAAAATTAATATAACTTATAAAATGGCATTTGTTCTGCATGTCTGTGTGTGAGTGAGTATGTGTGTGTGTGTGAATATAAGACCAGTGTGATATATTGATTAAGGTGCTGGTCTCAGAGTGGGGAAACCCAGATTCTAGACCTTCCTTAGGTACATGTTTTCTGAAATCCTTATATTGTGGGCTAATTTAGAATTTGCAGGACAGATACTGAAGCAGGACATAAAAATAGGCGCCAGTATCAAAACAAACAGTATCATGTTTATTTAAACTGTCCCTATTAATTACTTACAGCACCAGGGGCCCATCTTCCATCTGCCTTGGTGCCAGAGTGGTGAGGACGGTGTCTGGATTTTTTATTTTTGTTGGGCACGTTTTATAGTCCTACCACCTCTCTTTCCCCTTCCAATCCCAGAGTTGCTCAGCTTAGGCATCAGGAAAGGAAGGTTAGATATTCATGAGAATTAAATGTCTAGCAGGCACTGGGCACCTGCTATGACAAAAGAGGGACATAATTACTTTATTGGGGTTAGAGCTGTAAGTTTGTTACCTCACAGCCTGCAAGAGTAAATAGAGCTAGCTTGTCTAAGCAGCCTCTCTTCCAGGTATTAATTGAAAGATGCAGGTCAGTCATGGGACAGGACAGAAGTCAGCTGGGTGACTTTGTGCCAGTCATTTTCTTTCAGCCTAGATTGGGAAGTTGAAAATGTAGATTATGGCTCGTAGTCTTCATTTAAGAGGCCTTCATCCTGTAGTGGATTGATTCGGAATGGGGTGAGAGAGGGAGGGAAGGAAGGATTCTTTCCTGCTGTTAAAAAAATAACATAAATCTAATAAGCAGAATAGAAGTTTGTTATAGTCCTGTCACTATACGAATAGATATTCTTCTTCCTACTTGTTCTTCAAGTCTGCTCTTATCATGGCATAGCACTCTTCTGTTGTACATAAAGGGTATTATGCCTTACAGGTATTTTGTTTGCTTGCTTGCTTATCAGTTTATTCCCAATCTATTTACCACATATAGAATTATAGATTATCACAGATTTGACATGCTTGAATTTTGAACATTTCCATTACTATAATCTTGCAATCATGGATTTCTGCCTTTTGTAGAAGAAAAAATGACTAAAACCATAGAGGAAAACCTTAAATGTTCAACTAAATGTTTCTTCATATCCATCATGTTTGGGAGCATGTCTTGCAAATTATAAAAGATATATTTGGTAATAAACTGTAAATCGCTAGATTGTGAGACACTTCCAGTATGGACTGTAGAGTTGAATTTTGTGACTCTATAAACTGGCTAGAGCCTGGTTCGTTTAAAAAGTGGCAAAAGAAACAAATGATTAAAAAATGTTTCCAAAAAACCCTAATAAAATTCTATTGCTGAAATATTGCTTTCAGACTACTTCAGGAGAAGATGTCCGTGACTTTGCCAAGGTATTAAAAAATAAATTCCGAACAAAAAGATATTTTGCAAAACATCCGAGAATGGGTTATTTGCCTGTACAAACAGTGCTGGAGGGAGACAACATGGAAACGTGAGTAAAGCAAATTAATCGTATCTCATTTGATAGGTTCTCAGCTTCCCAACTGGCACTGCTCCCTGTATTTCCTGACTACATAACACCTTTTTCATTTCTTTCATATTTCTTTATTTTGGTTGAAAGGAAAACGCAAGCTGACATCTCAGTTGCTATTCTCTTTGCTTTTTCTCCCCTCCAAACCCTACAGTAATTTAAATAGTTAGCAAAAGAAAAATATACATTGTCTTAACGATTGCTTGAAAATTCTTCCAAATAGCTCTAATTTATAGTTGAGTGCGTGGAAATGAAAATGCACTTTTTTCCTCTGGATATGGAGAAAATTTTAATACTTAAATTTAAACCCACAAGCCTGCCCACCACAATCCTGTAAAGATTAATTAAAAAAAAATCTGCTAGTTACTAAAACTTGTTTTAATGGGAATTGCACTGCAGCTTGCTATCTTTCTATTTTTCTCTTTAATATTTCCTTTCTCATTTTTTTGGCTGCTTTCATGGACATTCATGTTAGTCTACTGGATTTTCTTGGTTTTGGGTTTTGTTTTTGTTTTGTTTTTTTAACTTTCTGTAATTATTTTGCTGCTAAGTTTTTTCTGCCTCTCTCTTCACCTCCTCATTTTTTGTCTTGCAGTCCTGTTACTCTGATCAACTTCTGGCCAGTAGATTCTGCGTGAGTACTTTTGCCAAAGTGTGCTGCTATTGCTGCTGCTGTTGCATTCCCTCAATTTTGTTTTTAGTTTCTGTTCATTTTTTCTTTTTTTCTTTTTTTTTTACCATATGTCCATTTCCATCTTCCGTTTCCCTCTTATTAATGTTTCTGATGGGGAAAAAGACAAGTCCATTTCAAGTCAGTAGAAATAACAGGCTTTAATGTATTTCACAAAATTGTGTATGCAGTATGTATGTATATATGAATATATATATTCATATTCTCAGATGCTGATTTTGATGTCATACATGTTATTTTTACTTTGGAGCTTAATGTATATAAGTCACTAAGATTTGAGTTCCACAGTCGTCTTTCTTTATCTGGAAATGTGAAATGCTTGAATTTTGGGGTAGGACTAAGCACTTTTGGTTGTGAAACTGGCAACTCTGAGATGTGATTATACATTTTGAAAAACACCACAAAGGCTTTATTGAGTATATAATTAGATATGCATATCACATAGTAGGCCTATAGAAATACATAGAATTTAGGCTACACATTAAGTAGGTTTTTCTCTTAACTATGACTGATGAACCAGATGTGCAACCCTATTTATGCACGAAATGAGTTTGAAGTGGACAACGTTTGTTCACATGTTTGTTTCTGTATCCCCTAAACTGTTATGGGCTTGACTAAATAACAGCAAAGAGCAGTTACTGAAAACAAGCATTCTTATTAACTCTCTTCTGTCTAACATTAACAAGACCTGTATTGTTCACAAAAGAATTATGTTCATGTGTAAATCTCGTTGGTAACAGTAAGCTAGAATTGCTTACTATCAGTTGAATTATGTTGAGCTTCAGGAGAAAATGGCTATTTTTTTTTAACCTTTATTAAGTAAGTAATGGAGGATATGAAATAACTATATATTTTAGACAAGAATAGGTGTCGATATCGAATGATAATAGAACTAAGATTGCTTTAAAATATTTGTTTATGCTAGTTAATTCATATGTCTGCCAAACATTAGCCAAAAGGAAGCCTAAAATTAATTTACAAATAGTACTAAAATTTGTATGGTGTCTGATATTTGGTTTGCAAATAATACTTATTAAAATGAGCAGTATTAAAATTATACTGTTTAATATAATTTATTAAATTATGCTAAATATACTAAAGTAATGTTATGCATAGGTTACTGTGAAGACTAACTGCACCTGATTAAGAGGCTAATAAATATCCTCTTTGTTGCTTTGTATCTAAAGTTCTGGATTGAATTAATGTTGGTGGTATCTAAAACTACATTATTGTATCTGCAACATGTTTCTTGCTGTATGTTCACCAATATAAGGGACATAAAAATTAGTTTTGACTGGCCTTACTAATCAGACCTAAACTATGGGTGTCAGGACTAGGTCCACCCCATTCAATAATATTCCACAATATTTCCTTACAAGAATTTCAGCAGTCAATAATACAGTACTTCCACAGTATTCCTCCTCAATCTTGACTTTAGGAAAGAGGCATGGGTTATCTTGAAATTGCATACATGATCCCCATCCATTCCTTTAACTCTAAGGAAGGTTGTCTGTCATGTTTGCCCCGGGCCATGCTTCCCATGATAACTCAAATGGATAATCTAATATCACACTTTTTAAAATTAACACCATAAATTCTTGAATGCCGCCTAATTTTGTGATAGACACTTAGTTTTGCCCATTGCTTATAATAGTTCATACTATTTTTAGTATGGTTTGTAATCTAGAGTCTGTAAAGTTTTAGAGTCAGTGATAATTAATTGAGCATGAAATTCAAAATAGTGCTAAGCTTCAAAATATTATTTCATTCAGTTGACAATTAGGCAGATGCTGCTCTAAGCCTGGGAGACAGTCAAGAGAGTAAGGCTTTCATATAGCAAAGCCTAGATGATAAACTGGAATTCATGAAGTGCTCTATTGACAAAACAAGTTACCATTAAAGAAGGTTAAAAAAACAAAACCTGAGAAATGAGCATAGCGCTGTAATGTGTGATACAGCAAATCTTATGTAAACATTTGGAAAATGAGGCATGCAATAAAACAAGCTTAACACTGTGCATCTCTTAGTACAAATGGCTTATATCATTTGCTGGTATTTTTCAGAACTGTTTTCACCATACAGCCATTAATGGAACACTTGGTTCCTATTATTATTAAAATTGCAACTCTCTTTTAAAACATAATATTGCTATCATACAATAGATTTTATCATTCCACCTCTCTGTGTAAACAGAGGCTTCTCCATATCCAGTTATATCTTTGCCAGAGTCCTTTTGGAATTTCATAAAGTGGTATGAGTTCCTTCTGACCACTGTATCACATCTTCAGTACACAGGCAACCGTCATACTTGGCATTATTTCTCTCCTTCTTGCCTAGTCAGGATTTGTCATTTTAGAATAGGACTCTGTTTTCATTTATAATCTCCATAGCATTTCAACAAATGGAGATATCTTCCAGAGTTTCTCCTTTGCTTGCTGGCCCTTGCAGAATTGTTTTGTGGATTAATAGTGTTCTTAAGATTTGGAGTATAAAACAGAGTGTATAAAAGTCCGTAAGAATTATTCTTTTCTCTTGACAAATATGTCCTAGAAGGAACATCAGGAATTGGTAAATATTCGCTTAGTCTATACATCAATTATAATCAATGTTTCTATAAAATTACTAGCCCTCTTTGGATTCTTGTAAGAGCAGCATATACAAATTCGTAAGTTCTTTTTTTTTTTTTTAACCTGTTTTCACTGTTTTTCCATAAATTAGTTCATGGAGTCTCGTGCATCCAATTCTATTGCCAGTATTTTTGTTCAATACTCATTAATGTTTTGGAAATACATATAACAACAAGCCTTCTTGCAGCAATATAGTTCTCAATCTTGAAACAGAAGTACATCTGATAGTTCTTTCACATTGAAGTTCTTCCAGAATCATGTTTTTAATTTTGATTTCACCTCTTTAGTATTCGCTGTCTTGAGCTAATTGCTGGCTCAATAGTGATATCGTACAGTAGTTTTATATTTAGAAATGTTTGTTATCTCCTTTCATGTCTTTGCTAGATGTGGCTAGTCCAAAGTACTTAGAGAAGGCATTTGAACTTCTGTTTAGTTGAAATCGTTTTTATCCATTGAACAGCTACAGTATGTCTTAGAACAAATTTGCATTTTCTTTTATTAATTTCAGTTTCTCTCCCAATATCATCTAGACCTCATTCTAGTCAATCATTGTATTCTTTTATGTCTGGTTGTAGCCTTCATCATCTCTGTTAATGTCTGACTTCATCTGTTGGATCATCTCCTTTGTTTACCTCTGAAGCAATAATCTTGTCAATCTGTACCAAATCTTTTGCCCTCTAGCTAAAACTGCAGAAAATCTTCTACTGACGTGAGGCTGTAAATAGAGTTATTCCTGCTAATATGCTGTTTTTTTTATTCTACAGTGAGCAATTGAAAATTGTTCATATTTGGGCTCTTGAGAGTTGTATCCTCAACAGCTATTAATTTGATCCACGCTGTAGGTCAGGATTGGGGAACCTGTGCCCCCCCACCCCACTCCGTCTGAAACTGATGAATTACATCTTCCAGCATCCCTTATCTTTGGCCATGCTGGCTGGGACTGTGAGAGTTGTAGTTCAGCAACATATGGAGGGCTACTGGTTCCTCATCCCTGCTGTAGATTCTTCTACATTGACTCTCACATTATATTCTTGTTTATTTTATTTTATCCCCTAGTGGCACTGGAATTTTCTCAGATGCATGAATTACAGGTGGTACTTGTGGATTCATTTTCATGGAATATTACTCTGGTAAGAAAACTAGGCCTTAAAACAAATTTTGTAATTTGTATCATCATCCCACTGATCTTCTTGACCTATTTCTATTAAGTTACCATTTTTATTTTTGTTTATTTGTTAGATTTATATCCTGCCTTGTAGATTTATATTCAGCTCAGAGTGATGTGTTTGTGCCAAATTTAAATTAATAATGAAAAGATCCAGTTTCAACATTGGATTGTGCTCTTATTAATATTTTAACTGGAGTTCAGAGTATCTTTACAAGATTGTGTAGTTATTTTAATTATTTTTAAAAGACGCCTTCATTGTCATTTCTTGGATTTTTTTTCCTCTTACTTTTCAGTCCAGCATACAGGTTCCATCCAAGCCCTACTTAGGCCCATTCCTGATTAGCTTCAGGGACCAAACAGCCTGCCAGGTGTTGCCCTTTGTTTAATAAAGGGATTTGTCTTGCAGTTCTTTTCAAGTATACTTCAAGTTCTTAATTGTCTATCCCAATCAAATTTAAATGTTCAGTATTTCATCATGCTTCCAAAAAATAACATCACACTATTTTGTTTATTTATCTATTATAAACTTTATAACCATATTGGAAAAATTCTAGGCAGTTTTCAGTCAAAAACATACCATGTTGTAAGAAATCCTATGCCTATTACCATAAAAACTGTTCCATATAAATAATCAAAGGTAAACTAAAATCAGAGATAAAACTTAAAATCAACTTCTAACATCCCTACCTCAAGGGCAAGGCAGATGAGCAATTCAGTCACCCAAAGCCTGGCAGAATGCTACAATTTTGCTGTAGTGCCTTCCTAAAAACAACATTATAGAGGTAGTCTTAGGGAGTCTCTTCCAAAAGGACTAATCAACACAAAGAAGGCCTTTTCCCACATTGTCTTCATTGTCTTGCTGGAGTAGATAGGAAATTATGCTGAGAATGATACATATAGTACTGCATACAGTGTAGCAGCCCTTTACCCAAACTCCCTAGACATACCTTTTTTGTTTAGAGATTTGGATACTTTATATCTTGCACTGTTTCTATATGATATGTTAGTCTGAACTTATGGCCCATGTTATGCAGTGTCTTATATATGATTTACATAAATGATTCATTCCCAAAATCACTAAATTAGACCAACAGCTAATTGGTTACACACACTGGACCACATTTTGTTTACTGTACTTGGAATTTAAATGAATGTGTTACTTTCTTGTAGCTAACTATGTAATGTTCTTAATATATATTAGTCCTTGTTTCTGTTTATTAACAGTAGTCAATTACAAATTAAATGTGAACCAACAGTGTGAGGTGGCTGCAAAAAAAAAAAAAAAGACGAGCACAATTTTAAACTGCATTGACCAAGGTATATTTTCCAAATGATTGGAAGTAATTGATCTCTCTTTATTCTCTTTTTGTCACATCCCAGACACTATATTTTAAGAATGATTCACACAGTTTCAGAGAAGGACATCTCTGATAAGGATTATCATGTGACTTAAAACTAACATCCCCGTGAGATATGTATGACTCCCACTCTCCAAGTGTTCTGGAAGTAAAGACGTGGCTTGGTTCCTAGGCCTGCAATTAGGTGGTTGTAGAGCTCTTGTTGAGTATTTTTTGAATGCTGTTGAAGTGGTCATGCTTCTTAAATTATGTATACTAAATATTGTAAGCCCCCCAGAGGTGTGGGGGGGGGATTTTGTTTTGCTTGCATGTTTGTTTTGGGGAGTCAGGCATCCTCAAAATCCAATAAATTTAATTTAATTAATAAAGGAACTAGGAATATTTAATTGAGCAGGGTATGATAGAATTCTTCAAGTAACTAAAAAGATGTCACCCAGAAGAACACCAAGACTGTGTCTCATCCGAGAGAGTGGAACATGGAATAATTGGTTTAAGTTACAGGAATTAAGATTCCAGCTAAACATTAGAAAAACTTCCTTTTGGTTTGTGTAATTTAGAAAGGTGGAGAACTAGACAACCATCTGTTGTGGATACTTTAATTTGGATTCCTACATGGACCAGGTGATTTGTGGTCATAGTCTAAGTGGTCCTTCCAACTTTATACTTTCCTATTATGTTTTTCTTACCTGTACTATCATCACATTGACAGATATTTAAATGGGTTATTATCGTTCACTGTAATCATTCAAACAGAATAATCAGTATATTCTTTACAATTCTCCCTTACTGTGATCAAGTGTGTGAGTGCTTCCACTTTGCTACTCCTTCAAAAGGAAATGGATATATACATCACCACATGCCCTTTCTATGTCACAGATTCATGCGTTGCTGTTTTTCTGATAAGTAGGACTCATAAGTCAATAATCAGCTAGGCTTATTAGGGTTTGCTAGAGATTTCCATTGGCTTGTAGCACTTAGAGGTAGACTACTATGGTAGTCCAATGCTACTAGCAAGATAAACCACACAGGCTTGATCACAAATTCCAAAAATAATTTCATTATTGCCATATGCATACTGGCAGACACACATATTCTGTACTGCCATGAAGTCATTACTTAAGAGTAAGAGAAAAGTCAGTCGTATCAGGTGTTACCTAATGCCTTTTCTTATCTAATTGTCATAAGTGAAATTCTTAACATATCCTGAGTGCCTCCATCCTTTTCTCTACAGAGATCCCATCCTCCCTTTGCCATAAACAGCAGCTTTTGTGAAGGTTTTGACTGGTCTGTTTTTTACTTCATCCTGATTTCTTTCTCTTCTGGCAGTGCTGACATCTTGTTTTAGAGGGGGGGAAAAAAACAGCAAAATATGTGCATTAAAACTAATTCATCTCAAAATAGCAGGCATTCTAAATTTCTTCAGACTGGTATCCTTTGTTAGTCCCATCATGAGATACTTTTTGGTGATTTTTTTTTTAAATTCTTCTCTTGTACAGGAAGTACCAAATTTCAAATTATTTCTATTACTTGTATTTTTATCATACCAGTCAATAGTGAATTTTCATAGGGTGCTGAGAAGTCTTTGATAATTCAGTAATGCCTGTTTAGAGATTGCCCGAAAAAGAAAATAAAGCCTCTAAATTGTTTTTGCTACCAACCATTGTCAGTTTTAAATATAATTATGCATCACTGAACTTCTATTCTTACATTTAAAAATTAAATGTAAATGTAAAATTTTGAATTTATGTACCAGTTCCTATGTGTACTGTAGAGAAATCCAAATAGGTGCATATAGGCCAATAGAATTTCTTAGTTATGTCCAATTTTCCTTAATGAAGAAAGCAGCTGTGTATCCAAACCAAGGTAGCAAAACTTAGTGATGGTCATGATATGAAAGAAAAGTAAAACTCTGAAAGTAAAACTAGAATTCTTCAAAGCACACCTACTTATAAATAAGGTTCATATTTAGAGATGACTATGAAGCTGATGGATTTATATCCCACTTCTCCAAATGCTTGCACAGACTGAATGTGTTTTATAGAAAGTTTTAGAAGATCTAATCAACTTTTCATAAAAGTGAAGTAGCAGTAATTGTTAAAACAAGCAAACTACTGCTTTCCTGTTTAGTAATATAAATATATTTGAAGTGCATGTGTGTGTGTGTGTGTGGGTAATCTCTAAGAAACTATGGCAGCACAGATTGGATAGAAACAGAAATAAATTCACATTCTAAAATTCTAAGAAAACAAATCCACAGGTACAATTGATTTAAAAATTGTATGTAAGGTTTTAAAATGTTATTAAACTGCCACACATCAGTATTTTAAAAGCTCCTTGTTTTTTAGGATGAGTTATCTCATTCAATCAAAGAAAAGATAAACTGAACCGTTTTTCCCATAACAGGCCCATTTTACAGAAATACTTAACATAAAAGTAATTTGTGGTTTATTTCAAGAAAATGAATTAAGTGATTGTTTTAGAAGTGTTTTTTTTTTCTCTCTCTCTTTCTCTCTGCCAAATGAGACCCAATATCTTAAATTTATACAGTAGGTAGACTTCACATAAAAATTAACTTAGAATTAAGTTGTTCATGATAATAGCTTGAATAAGAAAAGTAATGCGCACACCTGGACAATTCTCCCACAAAAAAAACGGTATTGTTACATTTAAAATAATACCTTTATTTTGTCAAATACTAAAAGTGAAAAGAAAAAGCAAGTGTAAGAATGTATTAATTCATCAAACAAATGGGAATGGAATACTGTCCTCAATAGCACTCTGGTTAACAAACCCAGGGAAAAAAATTCACATGAACCTTGTCAGAGAAAATGGATAAAAAAAAGACAATTATCCAGTTACTAATATGGCTCTTTTGTAGGTGCATATGTTTGGGGAGGGCCTTATTTATTTAATGTTGGCATAATTGTTTACTTTGTTTATTTTGTTGTTGTTCTGGGAAAGGCTATACAAATAGGAGTTTCACCATGGCTTGAAGCATTAAGACCCTAAAACTAGTATATTGAATAACTGAAGTTTACTGATCTGTATGTTCTCTACTGTAATTTAAGGAGTTTCCTTTCTGAAGCCTTGGGAATTTTGGATAAATCTAATCTTTCTCACTTCCATCTCTAACCCAGTGTTCCTCAACCTTGGCAGCTTTATGGTCTTCCACTCCCAGAATTCTCCAGCCTCAGTGTATCAATAATCATAGAGTCATTTAGGTTGTGAGTCCAACCATCTGCACAGTACAGGTATCCAAATTAAACCGTCTAGAGGGAGGACTTCCTAGCCTTTCTTGAACACATACAAAGAAGGGGTGCCTCTCTGGACAGTTAGTTCCACTGTCCAACTATTTTTATAGTTAGGACATTTTCCCCTAATATTCTATTAAAACAAGCCTTACTCTAACTTAAATCCACTATTCCATGTGCTTTACTCTGGAATTGGAGAGAGCATGACCTAACTTTCTTCTCTGTGACATACCCTATGTGAAGGATTATTCAGGTATTTTTAGACAGTTATCATATTCCCACTCACCTGATATTTTTAAAAGCTAACATTGTCAGTCTTTCTTTATAGAGTTTAGTTTCTACATCTCTGATCACCTTTGTTCTCTGACAAACTCTGATTTCTCTGAATCTTTTGTGTAGTTCTTGAGGTGAGACCTGACCAAAGCCAAATAGAGTGGAACAATTACTGTAAATATTGGAAATTATATTTCTTTGGATGAACTCTAAAATTGCATTTTCTTTCTTTGCAGCTGTATCAGCTTGTTTATGTTGAGTTGCAATCCACAACTGTTCTAAAATATTTTTCGCAAATACTATTACAAATCCCAGGTATCATTCATCCTGTACCTGTGGATTTGATTTTTATTTTATAAGTTAAGAACTTTGCACTTGTCTCTATTAAATTTCATTCTGTTACTTTCAACCACTTAACCTTTTTTCTAATCTCTCAAGTTTGTTTTGAAATTTATTTCTGCCTTCTAGAATATTAACCATCCCATTTAAAACTGTAAATTTTAAATTTACAATTGTAAATTTATAAATTGTAAGACTGTAAATGTGGTAAGCATTCCCTCCACCACTTCATCAAAGTCATTAATTAAAATACTCAGTACTTAGCATAATATTCTTCTTGATTATGAGTCCTATAGTAGACAGACTTCATTATACATTCTTGGGAATTGCCCCACTTCTTTTCAGTACTCTCCTTGTGCCAGTCTGTTGCAAATCCACATTCTTGGGGAGAGTTTGTCTCACTTTCTTCTCTTGAACCATCTTGCTCTGACATATGTTGAAGAAATACATTGCCATGCATACGCAGCTTTACTGCGAGTGAATCACCCATTGCAGCTTTCCAGTCAGCTTCTATAGGTCTTGCAGTTCACTATAAACTCAATATTTCTGTTTAAAGCAATCAGAAGCTTCCCATTTTGGATATGCAACTGCTATCTTGTCGTTGATGACTTTTGCAGATTTGGGGGTGGGGGACAAGTAGAGGTATCCAAGCAATCAAGACACTGCTTGTGAATTGGAGTTGGATTTCTCTTGAGCCCTTACAAAGGTGCATTAGCAGGAAGGTGGTATAGTATTATTCCATTTTAAATTCATTATCTAAACTTCCTTACTAGATGGAACAACTTATTTTCCGTTGTGAGTTTCCAAATATCCATGACCAACCCAAAAAGCAAACTCCTTTGGGTTGCCTTTTTATGAAATAGAATAAACATGTATATCATACTCTTTTTTCTTCTTCTTCTTTTCTTCTGGAAGATGTATACAAAGTAGTTGCAGTTCAGAGATTTGCAAACTCACTGCTCTGACCTCAAGAAGTTATTTTCCATTTGTAAGGAAGGCAGTGCTTAGTTCTTAAAGGTAGTTCTTTTGGTTCTCTGTCTGAAGGGTCTCTTGATTGGGGTAGTTGACACAAATTAGGAAATAATCTCTATAGATTGTGGATTAGTCCAGGAAAGCAAACTCTTTGCATAATATGGATTGAAAAAAGAAATGTCCTAGGAGCTGGGAAAAAGGATAACTTATATGAAATATTTCGTGAGAAACTTTTCTTGCAAAAAGAACAGCCATAACATTCTGAAAAATTTAAAAACTTTAGTACACCTGTGTTGCCAAAGACAATTTTGTCTATTTCCCCTAAATATTTCTTGCACTAGCTTGAATAACAACACAAGTTGCAAATATCATGTTCTTAAGAGGCTTTACTGACCAGTAAAGCCAGTAACACCTACCAGTATAAGATCAGTAACATCTCAGAGCATTTTTTTTCTTTCTAAGAAACTAGTGTTTATTAATCAGTTATTAATCAGTGTTTTCTGCCTTATAGGCCTGCTTCGTCCCCTCAGCTTTCACATGATGATACCCATTCACGCATTGAGCATTATGCTAGCAGGTATGAGATCAGGTGGTTTGCCAGGCAAATTTTCCTTGAAACAGTTATTTTTTAAAAAAGTAAATCATTATCACAGCCACCACTGCTCAGATGTTAAGAAATGAAGTTAGGGTAATTTCAAGTTTCTACAATTTATGGTATACATGTTTACTAATCTGTATGCATGTTTACTAACTTCTACTAATCAGCTTGCTAACTAATCCGCATGTAGAAAGACTGCATGATATTTAGAATGTATGTCAACTAATTGAAAATAGGAAATGACAATGCATGGTTTTATTTACCTCTAATGTTCTGCTTTTGTTCAGAACTTCAGTATGCAGTCTTCTTTTTGGAGGTATCCGTCAGTATAATACTGAGCGACCACATAGTACAAAATAGCAATTCACACCCAGTATCTAATCCTCAATACATGGGTCATAATTCATAAAACTTTAGTTCAGGTTCTGATGTATTATAAAGAAGAAATGGAACTGCTCTTTAAATTATAAAACATTACTATAGTTCACTTATCTTTAGAAAGCTAGTATCTCAAATATTAAAAGAATACTGGCTAAATTATAACATTTCTGTGCACTCATAGGAAATTGAGGGTGGGTGGATACAGCAAAAATAATACTTTGTTTTATTGTCAAGTAGAAAAGAATTGAAGTTTTCACATTTCATGTGTGTTGTACAGCAGATAATCTTATACCTGACTGAAAACCTACACAATAATGAGTGTTAGTGTGTGTGTAGAGTATATTCCAAGATCACATAGTGATATTTTTGTTCTCAGTTTTAACAAGGAGAAGATACAGTGAATTTTAAGATATTTTCCTTTCTCCATAGGCTAGCAGAAATGGAGAACACCAATGGAACATATCTGAATGATAGTATTTCTCCTAATGAGAGCATGTAAGTATGCCTCTGTGAAGTTCCAGGATACTTTTAACTTGTATGCATGCTTTCAGATTTCTGTAGTAAGTTCTTAAACATACAAATTATCCACAGTATGTATCTAGAAAGATACATAGAATTTTACTCTAGCCTGCTAGTTACTAGACACTACTGGTAGTCCTCAACTTACGACCACAATAGGGACCAGAAAATTAATTGTTAAGCAGTGCAGTCATTAAGTGAGGCATCATGTGACCGCACACATTTTTATGACCTTTTTTGCTGTGATCATTAAGTGAATCATTGCGGTTGTTAAGCGAGACATTATGTGACCACAACTTGCAGGCCTCCCTGCTGGCTTCCCCATTGACTTTGCTTGTCAGAAGCTGACTGGGAGAGTCACAAACGGCGATCACGTAAACTCAGGACACTGCAACCATTGTAAATGTGCAGCAGTTGCCAAGTGCCCAAATCATGATCATGTGTTCACAGGGATGCTGCAATGGTCATAATTGCAAGGACTGGACATAAGTCGCTTTTTTCAGCACCATTGTAACTTCGAATGGTCGTAAGTTGAGGATTAATTCTATTGGAGGTAGTGTTTGAAATTTAACATCACCTTATTAAAATGCATTAAAAGAAAAACAAAAATACATGTTAAAAATATTTCAATAGACACCACAGATAAAACATAGCCTTTGATCACATGTAGAAAGTCTGCTGATTTTCATGAAGCCATAAATAAGACTGAAATAGCTGCTGATTAAGGTCTTTCATCAAAGCTGCTCCAAAACTCAGTAGAGAAGACCAAACAAGATCCTAAGTACTGACAAACAGATTGAATAAGCCTTTAAATGTAATTATTTATTAAAAAGTCAGATGGGTATATTTGTGTCTATTCCTGGTGAAATCACCTTAATAAAATAATTATTAAAACTTTTAATCATATCAAGATAGTACTACCCATTTTCTAAGAATGAAGAGTTTGTATCAGTTATCAGCCTATTATATTACTATTTAGTCTTATCAGTGTTTATTATATAATATTTATGTACTTTTTTATAGAATGAAGGGGGAGTGAGAGAGAGAAAGAGAGATTTTAATACATGAACAATTCTTGTTGGTTAAACTCAATTGCTTCAAATCTTTATAACTCAACGATCAGGAACCTAGTATTTATGATCATTCAGAGTCCTCCTACAAAGTGAAAATTCTAAAGGATTTCATTTTTGAATCTGTTTTATTTTTCAATTCACTGAAATGAATTGGTTTGTGGAAAATATTATCTGTAATTGTATGTTTTTAAAAGTCACACCATGTAAGGAGAGAAGCATTACTTAAGGTAAACAGTGTTTAGTTGAACATTAATTTATGTTTTCTATCATTTAATTTTAATGGTGGAGTAACCCAGTTAAGTACTCAAGTTATTACTTACTATAAACAGAAAGTGGGGGGAACCCTCCAGATATTGTCTGCCTTTGGGAGAGATACCATGCTTCTAAGAGTAAATTTATATTTACAGGTTTCTAGATCATTTACCAGTTCTTAGCTCAAATTTCATCTAGGGTGTTGGCAATTACAGTACAGGTAGTCCTCGGGTTACGATGGCAATTGGGACCGGGAATACCATTGCAAAGTGATGTCATAAAGAGTGACATCACACGACTGCATCACTTAGTGACAGCAATTCTGGCAGTCCTGGTTGTCATTGTTAAACAAGTACCATGTGGATTGTTAAGCAAGGATCTCACATGATCACGACTTCCTGCTGGCTTCCCCAGTGACTTTGCTTGTGGGCAGCTGGCAGGAAACATTGGAAATTGTGATCACGTGACTGCAGGGGTGTTGCAATGGCCAAAACTATTCAATGCTGTCATAACTTTGAACTGTTGCTGAATGAATGGTCATAACCTGATCACTACCTGGATCTCAAAGTTAACAGTTTTCTATAGAAGGCACTACTCCTTAAAGAATGCCACATACTTATTAAAAATACTGTAGAATATATTTCACTTTGGAATGAAGGACAAATGTTTATTTTGCATGCTTCTACTTCCATCTTGATTTCAAGGCAACATGCAGGCAGTATTATGCAACATTATACAAAGCAACTATAATTGAAAAGGGAGAATTTTAATTTTTGTTAAAAGTTAAGACATCAACATAAATATAAATTCTTAGGAGAAATGACAATCATTTAGTGGAAATAATCCATACAGCTTTAAAATTATGAACATATGTCAGGAAATTACATATTAGGTACAAATTAGAATATAATGAAAGCCTGGATACAGGAAATCTGTTTTTAAAAAAATCAGTAGTTTGTCTAAAAGAAAGGGACAAGAGAATACATGTTAAATGTGTCAAAAGAGCAAGGAGCTATACAGATGCATCCTTTTTTATATGTATGTATAATGTTTGATGATGCCTTTTCAGATTTCTTGTGATCAGACCTTAGAAAGCACAGAGTAGCCATAGAAAGTTAAGACTTAGGTCATCCTTTCCTAGAAAACAAGCTGGTGTGGCATTAATTTGCAGCTGGAGATAGCAATCTTGGGCTCCAGCCGAGATGATTTCTGAGAACTCATTTTAGCTTGATAGTACCTACATATTTTCCTATACATTATTTGCTGTTGAATCCAATTTATTCATAATTCATTATTTTCCTGTCTTTTTCCTTAGACATTGTACCAAACAATGACATATTGTCTTATGTCTTCTCCCTCCCTCCCTCCCTCTCTCTCTGTATGTATCTATATATCTTAACCGTGTTGATTAAGTGCCTTATTTCTTCTGTTTTTTAAAATTAATTTTTATTAAAGAATTTTAACAGAATAAAAACAATACAAATTTAAAGGAAACAAAAAGTAAAAGAAAAGTGATAAGTAAATAAAAAAGAAATGAAAGAAGACAAGAAAGAAGAAAGATATAAAGTGTCTGTAATATAAAGTATTACAGCAGTTATAAATGCATTTATATTTTATCCTCTCTTATTTTCTTTAAGAGATGATGAGCATTTGCTAATCCAGCACTACTGCCAAAGTTTGAACCAGGAATCCCCACTCAGTCAACCTCGTAGTCCTGCACAGATTTTAATTTCTTTGGAAAGTGAAGAAAGAGGTGAGCTGGAGAGAATCCTTGCAGACCTGGAGGAAGAAAATAGGTAAGTTTATAATATCACTTCCATGCATTCACATATTAAGTAATTCAAACCAGCAAGTTAACAGTTGGAATAGATGGTGGCTTATATGTAATTTACCAATTTTACAGATGCATTTTTCTTTTCTACTTATGAATGTGATTTGTTACGTTAAATGTCTGGATGATGAAATTCCATTATACTTATCCAACTTAACACAAATTTTAAAATCTTGTAATAAAATGTAAATTTTGGCCTGCCATAAATAACTAGAAAATTGTTTGCTAATTTTGTATGTATGTATTGCTTTCTTTATTTGTACATAAGTAAATATATTTAATAGTTATGAAAGCAAAAGCTTGTGTTCAATGTAGAATTGCATCTTTACCTTTTCCTAGATGAAACATTTTATAAACGTGTACTTATCTGTTTACTAGTCAGTTTTCATCTTGTCTGCCATCCTGTAGCTTTTTCAGGACATACTCAGGAACACATTCTAATTTTATATATTTTCAGAAATGTGGAAATCAGGCCTCTTGTACTGAGAAAAAGGATGGCAGCTGTAAAATTCTTCTCCTGGGGTAACAGTGAGGTGGGCATGCAGAGGGCATAGAGAATGGCCTTGAAGGACAATGGGAAGATCCATTACTAAGGCAGCGGTCAGATAACAAGGCTTCAATCCATTTTAAGAAACTAACCTGAGGAAATGTCTCACACATGCCGCTCCCTAATTCAGATGAAGATAAAGTGAAGGAGGAGGGAAGCACATTCTGACTTGCAAGATTCTGTATTATAGCTTTTCCAATAAAAGTAGCTTTAAACCTATATGGCATTGGTTTCTTAGTCTGGTCTACCCTATAGAGCTGACAGGGCGCTATCTTTCAGCAGCCCCAAAGAAAATATCTGCTAACTAAAAGACAGTGACATTGAAATACATGAACAATTAGATTCCACTACTTAATATACAAGTACGTTTATTACTGTTGATTGTGAACAGATAACAAGCAACTCGTTTTCTATCTCCCGATGTAAAATAGTAAGACCATCCTAAGTCAGTTGCTTATATCAGGTTGTATCATTTCTTTCTTTTACATCATTCAAGGGTGTATATCAAGGACATTTCACAGGAGCCACTTCTCAATTTATGGAAGCATGTCAGCCTCTACTGAGGAGATTCATGCCAACTTGGTGAACTGTGCCATATGACATTTGAATTGAAAATGTATCAATAATATTATACAGAAGTGAAAAATAATGATTTTTGGATAATCTGGTGCAGGAACTCCATTATGACAACAGTTACATGGACTGAAGCCCTTAATTTAGTAGAAATTAAACCTTAAGTCAAATCTGGGAAAACAAAAGAACTGACCTTCATTTCAACTATAAAATGGAAAAGCATGGCATATTCATAAATATACTTATATGCCATTTCTATTCTTTCAATAGAAACCTGCAGGCAGAATATGACCGGCTGAAGCAGCAACATGATCACAAAGGACTATCTCCACTGCCATCCCCACCTGAGATGATGCCCATTTCCCCACAGAGTCCACGAGATGCTGAACTCATTGCAGAAGCCAAATTGCTTCGTCAGCACAAAGGCCGCCTAGAAGCCAGGATGCAGATCCTGGAGGATCACAACAAACAGCTAGAATCACAGCTGCATAGATTAAGACAGCTGTTGGAACAGGCAAGACTTCAGCCTTTCTTTTTTATTCTCCTCAGTGATTAAAGCCATATTTTAAAGCAGGTGATCAAAGAGTAGCAAATGTGTGATCACAAACTGGTATTAGCTGTAGAAAATATTTTTTTTAACTTAATTTGCTTATACTTATTCTATCACAGAGTAAAAATGTAACATCCTAGGATTGTATGCCGACTGAAATCCTCTGTAAAATTGCTTGAGAGAAAACCTTCTGAAGTTTGGTGAAATTTATTTCTCAGTACATTTATGGGTATGCTATTGATCATGCTGTTACCCTTAAAATAAATCATTATGTTTTCTTCTGGTACTTCAGCCTCAAGATGCTAAGGTGAATGGTACAACCCAGTCTTCTCCTCCTACCTCATTACAGAGGTCAGAAAGTAACCAGCCAATGCTTCTCCGTGTTGTTGGTAGTCAAACTACAGAATCTATGGGTAAGCTAAAAATGACACACATTAATGATAACGTCTTACACAGTAAAATGATAGTTGTTACCTGCTTTAAATTTTCTCTACTTGTTTCCTTTGCTAGAACTATATGGATTGACTTATTTGCAAAATCAGTTTGCTGGGAGGGCAAGCTGACAGTGAAGTGAAGAGCTACTTTCTGGAGCCTCGGTTTTAGAAAATTTCTTAAATGTAGTTATTATCTACACACAAGATCTGTTAAGCATTTTTTCTGCTTTATGAGTTATAGACATCATGTAGAATCCCTTGGGGAAGTGGCAAATAATTATCTTACAAAATTCTGATTGGGCTACTCTAATGCCTTGCCTGTGGGACTGTCTTTGAAAATAGTATTCATTTTGTTTTATTTTGTTGTGCTGCCCTGAGAAATGTTATATGTGCCTGTAAAATATAGGCATATATAACTTCTGACTCTTAAGTCAGAAATGAGCAACCACAAACCTAGGGATTACATGCATTTCCTGGAGTTTCATTTACAGTTCCTAAATTTTGTACAGTAGGCGGAGCTGAAAAGGTTTAGATCATTTTGTTTTTTGAGGCTGGAAAAGCATAAAATCCTATGAATTTTAGCCATGAAGCACCACCCCATCAATGTTTTTGATGGGATGAGCTAGAAGGAAAGCAGATGCTTTAACTATCTGTAGATTTAATACAAATACAGAATACAAGATGGAACTTCATCAGAATGAAATTCATCACTTGCTTCCCTCAGGTAAAGCAGAAAGCCTTACCTGAGGATTGCCAATCTCTAATTGAATGTTGTTGTTTTTTAAATCATAACATAATAGTGCTCAAAGAAAACTAAGCAAGTTATTTTTGGCAAACCTATTCTCACCTAATTCATTTCTAACTATTTTAGTATATAATGATTGGTGCTTATTGTATTTCTCAAAGCTATTCTCTGATATCAGCTCAGCCACCTTGTCTTCTAGATGGATGTCCAGCTCAGTATTCACTGCTGGAGTCCCTCAACAGGGTCTCACAACTTCTGCTGCTCCCTTGGCAAAGAAGGCAACTCCTATGCCAAAAACATAGCTTACCATAGAAATTTAATTGAAATCTACAGCTTCTGTGTACCTAAGCACCTTGCCAAAAAAAAGGGGCTGTTTGCAACAGCTGATAGTTATTAAAGTTCTGGTGTCCAAAGTTGAAAGTAATGGTTGCACAGATGCTTTCGATGAAGCTTTACTTTCACTTGTATCACATTTAATTGAGTCTGGAAATGGATTAGGAGCTATTAATGACATAATTTTCTAGTATATTTTGGAACAGCAAATGTTTTCTGACTACTTTCAAAGGTAGTTCCACATACAATGCAGACAGAAAGTTATAGCAAGGCAGTTCCATGTACTGCCTCAACATTTGTATTCTACTCATCTCTCAAACAGCAGTGCTCAAAGCTCACTGGTAAACCCTGATGCTATCTGAACTCTGCATTTTGTGTCAGCACAGTTTGGACCAATAATGTCAATCCTGAGTCATCTGTGTTCCATTAGCAATTAGGGTTTTAATGGAATCACCAGTTTTCCTACCTGGAATTCTTTGAGGGCTTCTACACATAGGGTTTTATGTGTAGAGTGACTGTGCCTCTGCACATACAACTATGTGAGGCACTGTTTTGTACCCTAAACACATGCTGGGAGCAGCAATCAGAAGTTTTAAGGCTGTTTGTCTATAATTCATGAATCAGGAGTGGCTTTGCATGTTCTGAACCAGTTATTGTACACAGTGATACATTAGATAGATGCAGTGGTAGAATAGATGAAGGCAGTTTACTTCTGCTTTTCTTTTTATCAGGTGAGGATGATCTGCTAAGTCCCCCCCAGGACACAAGCACAGGGTTAGAAGAGGTCATGGAACAACTTAACAATTCCTTCCCAAGTACAAGAGGTAAGCACCAGTATTCAACAGGACATAATGCAGGGAAATTGCAGACAGTGGATCTTTCTTGCAAATTGGTATTATGCTGAGAAATACATAAATGAAAGATGCAAGTCTAAAAAAGAAACCACAACATTTACATCCATAAATATTATGATTAGTTGAAAATAATTATAAAATGCTGTATAGTACAGTTCTTGCTCTCTTTTAATCTTTTGCATTTAATAAATTTATGTATTGGTATATTAACCAGAAGTTACTGTCTTAATTATATAATATAAAAATTCAAATATATTACTTTTATTAATATTTGTCAGAAAGGAAGATCCTTTTTGGAAAGTTAGAAAATTCCCACCATCCCCACCAGGCTTGGCTGAAGCCAGCAGTTTTAGGAAATAACAATTGCTCCATTTTATGTTTTTCTGCCATGACTTCTTCATCCATGAATAAAATTATCACTGTATAAATATAGTGTAGTATAGTGTCCTAGCATCCCAAACAGCAACCTGAGTTGTCATAGTAAATTCATCAGGCTTGTTTCATCTGCACATATAGAAGCAGACTTACAGAGAAGATAGCATTAGAAGGCAAAGAAAAGTCTGAAGATAAGGCACATCAGATGCCGCTAAAAGTCCTAGGAACAAGCACTGATAGAGGCCTTATAAATCAGCATTGTTCCAGCAACTTAAATAAGCCAAGGTGCTCCCTCAATAGTAGCAACCTCAGACCTCTCCTGAGCACAGCTCACTGGTGAAGTCTGAATTCTATAGTCAGTTACTTCTGAGTAGCCCTGGCAGGTAAGGGTAGCCACAACATGCATCACAATGTCATGACTTAGATACTTACCACCACATGGGTACAAGGAGTGTTGTTTTTCATCATCGCTTTGCAGGCAGGTTTTGACTTTTGCCTTCCTTGTCCTTGCCTACAGATGCCCATGCTCAAGTTGTGTAGTTGATTTCAAGGGCTAGATGAAGGAGCCTGGGTCTTAAGCATGCTAGGGCTAGGGTTCATCCAGGGATTGGAGCCAGTTGCTGGCTCCACAGCTCTGCTGCCAACTGGAAGTACAGGGTCTGATTTTAGGGGGCCATTTTCCTGGTATTCTCACTTGTCTGTGGAAGTCTTTTGTGGCAGGACTATGAGAAAGATATAAGAGGGGTGACATATTACTTGGTTTATAATAAACAATATTTTAGAATTGGATTATTCATGTTGTTTCACGACTGCAAGCAGACAGAAAAGTTTCCATTATTTTCTTTAGCTTAAATATGTGAGATCTGACATCAGGGAATCTTAAAAACACTAAGAATAATAATATAATCCACAAAAACAAATATCAAGCCTTTACGGTAATATGACACAATAACATATAAAGAAAATCTTCGCGACAGACAGAATCAAGAGTATCTTGTACATGATTGATATGTACTTTTATAGTCCAAATAGAGCTGATGTAGTAAGGAAGCAGTCCCTGGTTTGAATGTTGTCTCTGCCATGGATTAACTAGATGGCCTAAAATAAGCCTTGGCTTTACTTAACATGGACATGCCCCCTTCAATAACACGATTTATTTAAAAAAGAAAATTGACTTAATACACAGGATTGTTGCAAGGATAAGGACTGGGCACCACTAGAAAACATTATATAAATGTTTTTTTTTTAATTTATATTAATGCATTTATAGATTCTCTGGTTTTGCTTTTTTAAAGTAGTTTGTGGGGGTGAATATACACACACATATACATACATGCTGTACAATTTCTATACACATACTCTTTATTGTGTTGCTCAGCACATATTCATAGTGGCTGCCATTGGTTTTCACAGCTTTTTGGTAACTCAAACAGTTGTCAGACCAAGAGATCTAATATTTGATAAAATATTAAATACCAGTGTAATGCTTTATGAACATTTTTTAACCAACAGGTTACAGAGCAAATTATTTTTTAAGACAGGTTATTTAGCTTATGCATATCCAATATGGATTTTACTCATTCTGGCAAGAAAAATAATAAATATTAATTTGAAAAGCTTGTTTTTTATTGTTACAAGTTAAATGCACAATATATTATGGTATGCTGAGATGAACTAGCCACATATTGGCCTTAATTCAAAGTCATGTTGAAATAAATGACATTATTTAACCAGATATAATATTGTCCATTGATTACAATAGATATCTTTAATTGAATTGTAGAAGCTGAGTAGAAGCTGAGTGGTGCCTTATGACTTTTTGATGAAACAGGAACTTGCATTTTCAAGAAAAAGTCCTTTAGATTGAATATATGTGATTTTTATAAACATTTCAATTTGTACATTTACATTTTATATGTTATGCTTCCAAAAATGTTTGAAATAACATTTATATAATTTTAACACTACATGTTTTCATTGTGTCTTTTTAGTGCAAGAAATAAAGCATAGTATTTATTTGTGGTTTTTTAAAAAAATAGTTTGGGATAAATTGATAGAAGCCCAGCATTTCCATCACAAAGCAGATTAGAACATAAGTGCAAACATTGAGCCAAATGTTCATTTTCCATCACTTGTATTTGTTTGTTGAATAAAAGGTTATAGATATATCTATGAAACTCCAGAGATGAGAATATTTAACTGAATATTGAACAATAAAATTCTTTTGTGGAAATATATAGGAACAATTTTGTTAGCTCTTTGACCTGAGTTTTTATGATCCGTAACTCAATCTTCCCTTTCTTTACACAGTAAATTTAATGCCAGGTGTAGCATGGACTAATACTTTTTAGTATTATAAGTAATTAAATATTTTAGCATAAAGTTGACTTTTAAATCCAAACATATTGAGCAAAATAGATTTAAAAAAACATAGTGTATTTTTCCAAGTTGCACATAATCCATTGGTATTATTGGAATTACATTGTCCTTTCCCAAATTAATGTCCTTTTCCAAAACACTGATCTGAAAATGTGTTATCTGTATCCTGTTCCTATTTCAAAGGATGATAATGAAGGAAATACTTTTTTTTTAACTTAAAAACATAATTGTGTGGATTTAAATACATTGTAGCCTTTCAGTTAGTTTTAAAAACTGTTGTTTTGAATTTACATACATAATGATAATTGAAGTATTTTATGTGTGTGTTTTTTCGTTTTCTTTCTGATACATCTAATATAAAGGAAGAAATGGCTCTGGAAAGCCAGTGAGAGAGGTTAGTGCATCTAATGCCCACTGCAAGAGCTTCCCACTGCTTCATTCTCCTTTGTTTTGTTTTTTTCTTTTTTCTTTTGTCTGGCACTTGTGGCACAGCATGTGTGTGGTTAGGTACCTGTTACAAGTGTACTCTAATACAGTGTTTCTCAACCTTGGCAGCTTGAAGATGTGTGGACTTCAACTTCCAGAATTCCCCCAGCCAGCCATTAGAAACACTGTTCTAATATGTAATACCTCTCAACTGTCAGTGGATATCAAAATATTAGAAACAGAAGGAACACACATTTTCCCATTAGGCTACCCCCTGGAAAATGATATCTGGACAAGGGAATGTAAAATAAAAACGTTTCTACAAAATCCTTTTCACAAGCCTTTGGTAGTTCATCATAACTTGGCTTGCATTTTGAGACTATGGCAGGTTTCTATTTACATGTGTATGTTCCAAATAGTTATATAAAATTGTTTAGTTGTGTTCTTTTCAAAGCAAGAGTTGAGAGGTATAAACAGTAAAGTCTTTCAGCTTGCAAGTTTAATGTTTGCACCAGCTAAATTGTCACTAACACCCACAGGCTCAACCGTGTCATGTTAAAGTATGTGTGAATACGCAGCTGGTTTAGCTGTTACACTACTGAATTTTAACCTGGATAATGAATATTTGTTATTACAGTCCAAGACTAGATCATAAAGAAAAGGTTTAAATGGCATCATGTTTTGCATTCTATTGAGTAGCCCTTGGCAGATCTTGCTTCTTTTTCTGTCTAAATATTTCATAGTTACTGTATGGAAAATTACATGGATACCAGAAATAAACTTAGTTTGATGTAAGGCTATAGAGTTAAAATATGTTTCTGTGTTCTAGGAGTGAGCAGCAAAAATGCACATAAACTAATTGTCCTCTTCTAGAAATTAAATTTCTTCTTGGACTAAAATAGTCAATAATTTACAGAAGGCATCTGAATGTTAACCTACTTTTTTTCCCCATCAGGTTTGCTATTTAAAACATGTATAGTTTAAGAAAGGAAAAGAAGTAAAAAAAAATGGTAAAGTATCACCATATAACATAATGGAAAAGTGCAATAGCCTTGTATTTAAAGTCAGTCAACTAAAAAGCCCATTCTTCCTATATAAGAATCTGTCTTCTGCTTAGGAATAAATGGAGTTTTAGGCAGAATTGATTCCATTTCTGTGTAAAATGGCCTAAAATAAAATCATGAAAGCAGCCTGCAGTGATAAAAATTTTCAAGGAAAGGGGTTTTGCACATCTTGGTATGAATTGTTCATGTTCATACTGAATCTTGGTTTTCAGGCTGCTTAGTAAGACAAAGCATATTGAAGTCCACCAAATAATCCATTGAATTAGAAATGGAAAACACAGAAAGATATAAAATAGACCTCACAATCATTCTTTGTATTATATTTAATAATGGACTTTTGTTTCAAAATGACTGTACCTTTTTTTTCTAGACTACAGACAAAAAAAGTTCTTAGTGAATAAAGAAATGAAAACTGATTTGCATTAAAATAAAAGCATACATATAAAAATATGTACTTCTAAATGAAATATGTAATAGTCTCATTTATTTATAAAATTATTGATTAGATTTATATTCATTCCCTCCCCCATTGTCCCACCCTCATTTTTTAGATCTATATCCAGGAGCTCAAAGTGATAAAAGCACTTCATTTACTGTTGGCTTTCTGCTGGTTTTTTTTCTTTAATTAGTCTTTAAAAAAAAATTGCAGGGAGTATAGTGAGTTTTGAAAGTGATTAATATATATTAGGAAGCATATATATTTAGATTCGATTCATAGGAAAATTCCAGGGAATAATATTAAAAATATTATTTATCACTGTTAAACGTATTTAAATATAAATTAAAGAATATTTGAGTAAATTATAATTTGTCTACATTTATGCACATTTATTAATCCTTTATAATAGAAAACATTGCAGTCCTGTATATAATATATTGTTGCAGTGAAAATGGAAAACTAACAAAGAGCTACTTGAGTTTAAAAAAAGGAAGGACTGAATATTTTTGTATCATTCAAACTGCAGGTGCTTTAAAAGTCACATTAATATTCATTCGATGTATATCTCACCTTTCATTCAGGAGATCATGGCAGCATGAATAGCACTTCCTAGTACTGTTTTAGAACTGCATCTCTTTTTTTTTTTTTCAGACTGAGTAAATCCTGAAAAAAGGGGCTTTTTTTTAATGAACACTAAGGTGCTGCTAGACTGTGTGAAGTCTGAAGGACTTGTAACATATTGTTGAAGTATGTACAGCCCTATTGGTCATCCATAAGTGATGCAGTAATCCTGTTACATGCCTATTCCAACTCTGAGTCTATGATTTTTTTTCAGATTACACAATTTATCTGTTAGTAAGCAATAAGGATTGAAAGCTTTTTAATTGTTCCCTTTTCAAAACCTTTGGAGTCAGCTCTAATTAAAAATATGAAGTGCAGTTTCTTCTCATTTTGAAGGAAGAGATACATGAGAAGTTTAATGCAAGCCTCCAAATAATGCATGTATACATCCATACATACAGTTAAGATACTTTTTCAGACATTTTAAAAACAACTTTCAATCATTTCTATCCGGTATGGTGACCAAAAGATTTCTTCCTGTTTTTTTACGACATAGTATTGTGAAAGGTGAAAATGTAATAGTCTGAGGTGTTAACTCAAACGTTTAAAACATTGTAAAGTCCTTGAATTGTGTAATTCTTCAAAAAGAAGGAGAGAGACAGACAGACAGGCTGCAGATAATTGTAAATAAATGTCATCCTTATTCTACTCATTTATTCCATAAACATTATTAGAATGACTTAAGAGTCTTGTGTGGTTCAACCAAAGTCCACATTCAGGTACTGAACCTGAAAAGATGAGTTGTTCTTCAGTGAAGAATTGGGGTCAAAGCTGATCCACTTCAGCCAGCCACTTAACTTTGTTAAAGGATCACTGTGTTTGCTCAGAAACTCTCTTGTAAGTCAAAGCAGCTGTTAGATTCCAATGAATAGTAGCAGGGTGATGCTTTCCTTCCCAGCAGTACCTCAGTCAAAATTCCCATGAAGCAGAGCACCCTGACAAAGGTCCACAAAGCCCTCTTTTTTAAAGGGTCATGGTAAATTATCAGTTAAGTTCTGAATAGTATAAGGTACAACTGATTCAAAATGGTTACCTGAAAGATCTGAAGAAAGCAGCTTCTACACCATGCATCATGTGGACCAATCTCAACTTGACTGCATTTGAAGAAGTTTTCATAAAGGGAACATTTGGGTACACATTTAATCATTTGGTTTGTAAGGACTATACTTTCTGTATGAACAATCCTCAATATTAGGAGGTGAATGGACATCCCTCTTTAGATTAAACAGATAATGAACAGAGACAGAGACATTTCAGTTGAGCCATTCTGGCTTCAGAATATAATATGAAGCCACATGAAGATTTGTTTTATTTGTCCCAAACTTTTAAATTATATTTTTGTTTATAGGGTTATGTGTGTATGTTGCATAATTGTTTTGTTTGTCATCTCTTCTAATTGTGTATTATTTCTAAACCTCATGAGAACCATGTCAGATGAAAAATTATATCAGCACAATTGCAATTTATATTATAAAATGGAGGTGATAATTTAACATCTTACTGGTAGAAATCTTATTCCAAGGCTTTATTAGTAAAAAATGCTAGGGAAGATATGGGGAGGGAGAGCTATTAGTCAGGCTGAACCTCTTGATACACTCTAGTCCATCAACCTTGGGAGTTATTTCAGCCTAACCCAGAAAAAAATTAGGAAGAGATGTTGGATCTTCCGGTCCAAAGCCCACAATAACTGTGCAATGCATCAAGGTTAGCAGTGTAGTTAAGCAGTTTTTCACATGGGTATGGTTTTAATGAGAAATACCTTATTAGAACAGTCAGATCTCTAGATGTAAAAAGAAATTCACTGGGAATGCTGAATTTATAGGGAAAAAAACAAGGGAGCCCAACCACTATACACAGACAATGCAAAATATAATTAGTGCTAACTATACTAGTTGCTTTATCACTTCCTTGAAAAATGGTTAGCTTTCAACACATGCAAAGAGGATGAATGGAGGAATACCATGTGGCTTTGATACTGTTGGGCACGCCCTCCTTGCTTTTCTTCCTTTTTTTCCTCCCTGAACGCTTTTTTTATGGAATGTGGAGGATAATTAAAAGCAAGCCTTTCTGAAGAGAGGGACTATTGCTATGCCCAGCCATGAAGACTGCTTTATCTCTTATGTGGATCCAGCCAGGATATTGAAAGTTATCTATAGTTAAGCATATTTTCCTAACAGGCATTGGTGAGATAATGAATATGCAGTCTAGTTTTCACCAATTTTGCCATTGTACAGGGGAACATTTCCATTTATTCAAACCTGTCGACATAGTATCAATTTATCAAATACCCTAGGAGACATGTTATGCCATTTTTAAAACAATTACAGTTTGTCACAAACAGGTGAGAGGCAGCATTATTAGCTTTTAAAATGTTGTATTCTGAGCCGATTCTAGTAATTTTCTGTGTTAAACCAATAGGATATTAAGCATTCTTTTAAAAAGATCACATTAATATATTCCTATACAATACAGTGGGTCATATATACTTAGTGATTCCTGTGGACCCTGGATTAATTCCCCTTCAGGGGACCAGAATGGTCTGAAAACCAGGAATGGAGGGGCTTTAGAAATGCATGTTGAATATGCATCTGATTTAATAAAATATGTGTCCATGTACAATTTTTTGCTTGATGGTCATGTGAGAGTTTGGCTGTTTTCTTGCAGATAGTCAATCATTGCATTCTGGAGTTTTTTTCCTAATTTGCTTTATATTTATCATTTCTTGTACCCACATTAATGTAATGATTTGTTGTATCATGGTCCAAAATTTTGTAATTCCAGTACTCATTTAAAAAAAAAAAAACTTATTAGGAAACCAACACTGTAATTTGATTCACCCACTGAATAAAATTTTGTAATCAACTTCCTTTAATTCCTTTTAACACTTTAAACAATAGTGTAAATATATATAATTGGTTTAAATCTTTTTGATTCCAACAGACATCTTCCCTGAGACCCTATTCTTGTTTATTAGCATTTTAGAAAATTCCTAGTTAGGTTGTTAATTACAGTTGATTCAGTTAGGTGCTACAGATTGTGATTAATATCTAAATACTTTTGTAAAGAAGCCTCCTCATTCTCATGCACATTTAACTTTGGAATGTTCATGCATGTAGCTTTGAAATTGATTTGCTGGATTTATAATTTAGAAATGTAGTGTGATGCCAGCTGAAAAGCGCTGCTCAGATTTTACTCAACCATACTGCCGATCTTGTGTCAAATAATTCCAAATTATTTGATAGAGTCCTTGCATTTTACCTCCTTTTTCATAATTTATTGAGGGCACCTCACTCTTTCCTTTAGGTTAATATGAACTAGTCTTTACAAACATTCACAAGACAGATCGATTTATTGCCTCTCTCTCTTTTTATCTGTTTTACAGGCAACAATGTAGTTAGCCTGTTCCACATGGCAGATGACTTGGGCCGAGCAATGGAAACCTTAGTGACAGTGATGACTGACAACAAGTTACTAGAATAACAAGATCTGTTTTACAACTTCAGGCATAACCTGCATGGTTTTTATAATATTCATATGACAAAGGATTAGACTGTAAGAGTTTACATGAAAACAAATCTATATTTTTGTGAAGGGTAGTGGTACTATACTGTAGATTTCAGTAGTTTCTTAAGTCTGTTATTGTTTTGTTAACAATGGCAGGTTTTACACGTCTATGCAATTGTACAAAACATTATAAAGAAAACTACATGTAAAATCTTGATAGCTAAATAACTTGCCATTTCTTTATATGGAACGCATTTTGGGTTGTTTAAAAAAATTTATAGCCGTTATAAAGAAAGATTGTAAACAAAGTGTGCTTTATAAAAATGTTTATATAAATCCCTATTAAAAAACACAGAAAAAAATGAGGCAGCGCATTTGTTTAGCATCATTTCAGCTCTGTAATTATACCCAGCAGATATTCATGTGCTGTGTTCTTTTCCTCAAAATTAAACAGAATTTCTGCAACACCAAACAGTCAACATACATTTTTTGTTGTGTCTGACTAGCTCTTGCTTTACAATTATTATTTTCCAAAACTTCCAGTTGAGATAGCTTTCCATATCCTAAGCAAGTTTTATTGGAATTATCCAGCTAGTTGGCAATAATTTGAAAGAGCACATTACATGACAAATATCAGAGCTTGCAAAAATAAGACAGATTGAACCCATATTCTAAGCTCTTGTTATTTGCTCTACTACTTTGGATCTGAATGTTAAAAGTAAACACAAAATAGGAATTGCCTTACTGAATTATACCAGTGGACTTAGTTGTCCTTATCCTGCCTCTGGCACTGGCCAGCACCTTAATGTTTCAAAGTAAAAATATGATTTGCTTTCATGCCCTGTGATGCCACCTTTTATCAGATATCCTGCAGCTGTGTGTGTGTGTTGGGATGAAGACTTGAGTACAGATACCAGTCTGTGATCTGCTTTCATCCTGAGTTAGATTACTCATGCTATTATTTAATATTTAATTTTATAGAAGCAGTATTGAATATTGAAAATTGCCTAAATTCTTTAAAAAAACCACACACACAACACTACAGTTTTTGCCTTGTTAGCAAATTCCAAGGAGCCACACAAGTTCCTCATCAACAGTAACAAAACAGATCAGCGTGGCACAATGATAAAAACATCAATTCTGTCAACTGCTTAAAATAGCCACACTGCTTTATGAGAAGCTGGTGATCCAAGACAAAATCCAGCAATCCTGCTCTACAAGTAATGCCGCACAATTAACAATGACTCAGGAGAGGGATGACAGAAAACAGATGTTAGAAAACAGTCCCTCAGGTTTACTACTATAAAATGTTGAGGTGCTGTTAACAAAAGCTTCACCATTTCATTTTCTTCCCACCAGCCTTTAATTCCATTGTCTAAAGACAGATTTTCACCATCTAATAAACTTTAATACTTCACAAAAGTTAAATCTGTTACCTCTTGTATGGTGTAATTAAAACACAGGAGAAAAAATTGTATTTTATTTTTAATGTTAGTTAACATTCAGCATGGGTAGTCATGTTATTTCTACCTCACTTTCGTTTTGTGGTGGTCTGACAATTACGTAGAGAAGGTATGTATCATCAACCACTTATCCATTGTGTAAACAGGTGTTCTTTTACTTTTAATACCAATACATTACAGAACAATTAAAATTTAGTAACTCACGAAGTCCATACATTTTCATGATTTTTTTAAAGACTTTGGGCACAATTCAGTCTAGCATGAGCACAGTGCCCACCCACGGAAGAAGTGGTCTAGCCTTCAGAAAAGCCCTGTTGCCTACCCTTCCTTTAGGCTGTCTCATGTGCATCTCCCTGAGACGACAAGCTTCCATTTCACCCAGAAGTATCGTCTTCACCTCCAAGGGGATGCACACTAAGATGACCGTTAATGGGGCTCTGCTATGTCCTGGGTCAGTATTGTCCAAACTTGGCTACTTTAAGATGAGTGGACCAACTCCCAGAATTCCCCAGCCAGCATGGCTGGCTGGGGAATTCTGGGAGTTGAAGTCCACTCATCTTAAAGTGGCCAAGTTTGGACAACACTGTCCTAGGTGAACCTACCATGTGCAAGGACTCCACTGATGCAATGCTAGGCTGGATCACGCGCTTCATTTATGAATGGGTATCCTATATATCTCATAGCCTTTGTGTAAGACAGTGCAGATTCAATTGTAGGGTGGGATTATTTCTTTCTTTTATGCCTTTATATTTAAAGTTCTCTTTAAAAGATTTGAGACTAATAGAGTGCACAACTATTTTCATCAGGGTTATCATTTCTTTTTTAGATATTAGTTTCGAAGTGAGTCTGTCAAAAATATTTAAAAGAGTTTAAGAGCTTTATTGCTGCTTTTAAAGAGTTTCTTTGGAACTATTTCATATTCCTTATATTCATACACTATGTAAAACATTATCAGCATAACTGAATAACTATTGTCTGGCATGTTATACCATTTTCATGCAGTACTGATTTATTACTTGGGTATCATCTATTGTGTTCTAACATCAATACTGTAACATTTACTAATTATTTTTATAAACTTCAGTTTTACTGCATTTTTCACAACATATTGAATTTCACCAAATATATGCCTTACTTATTGTATTATATACTGCTTTACTGTGTATATCAATAAAGCACGCAATTATGTTATAAAATAAGTGTGGCATTTCTTACTGGTATAGCAGTATTATTGTGTGAATCTTTCCCAGGTAATCTGCCTTTATGGATTTTAGCTAGGCAAAATGCTTGATTATCCATTCTAGAATGTTTTTCTTTCCCCATTGTAACTAACACCCAGCAACCAAAGATTACAGGGTGTTAATTCCAATGTTATTTTTCCTTGTTAGTTACAAAGTTGTTATTCCTGGCTTTTTGCAAGGAAAATCTGAAATTTTGAGAGAGGAATAGGTTACGGGTGCTTGAATGTTTTATTCTCTTACAGTCTCATAATAGATAATTTCCAAGGTAAGCCACCTACACTGTATTATTTTCAGTGGGAGGTATGCATTTTGGTGCAATTTTGGGTAGCTACAAGCTAAAACTAAATCAAAAGTGCCTCAGAGCAGGACATTAGAAACCATTGTCCTCCAAAAGTTGTACCTTAACTCACTGTTTCTCAACCTTGGCAACTTTAAGATATGTGCGCTTCAACTCTCAGAATTTCCTAGCCAGCACGGTTGAGAAACACTGCCTGAAATCACTGAGCAAGACAGTATGACACAATATTCTGACTACCAGTGTGTTTCATTATCTAATCCAGTCAAGGGAAATGCATTTTCACAGACCATTTACTAAAGGTTTACTGAAAGATCAAAATAAATGGACAGTCTAAATAGACAAACACAGATTATGCATTATTAGTGGTGGTGGTGGTGGTGGTAGTGGTAGTAGTAGTAAAGATAGCAATCCTTTTTGCTTGTTTAAAGATTGTAATAAATCAAAAATATTTTATAAAATAATATATAATGTTTTCAATACGGGTAGTCCTCACTTAACAACCACAGGACCAGAAAATTCATTGTTAAGTGGGGCAGTTATTAAGTGAGGCATCATGTGACCACACCCAATTTTACGACAATTTTTGCAATGGTCGTTAAGCAAAGCATACTGATTTTGCTTGCCAGAAGTCGGCTAGGAAGGTCGCAAATGGCGATCACATGATCACGGGTGCTGTGATGGTCATAAGGGCGAGGACTGGTTATAAGTTACTTTTTTCAGTGCGGTCATAACTTCAAATGGTCACTAATGAATGGTTTTTAAGTAAGGACTACCTGTATACCTGTCAGGCCTAGCCCAAGGAACTCCTGGAGACCGTGCAGGTTCAATCAGCAAGGTTTATTAGCTAGTGCTTGATTACAGAATCTTCTCAGACTGACCAGTAGTTCCCAGGCACAAGTCTCTACTATCTTCTGGAATGTTTAGGGATGCGTCAGCTTTCTCTGCTTAACTCCAGAGCGTTGCTCTGGAGACGAGAGCACCGTTTTCACCCCCCTTCCTCCATTCCAGTCCATCACAATACCTTTCTGATTTCTGGATATAGAAGAACAATGGTAATAATGCATATTAATAGCCAAATTTTATCCTGATAATAAATTGTAGCAGAGTCTAAAGTTTGCTGTTAAAAGTAGATATTATATAAATATTAAATATTAATATTTATTTGATAAATATTAATATTAATATTTGTTATATGATAAAGTATGATCAACATATATATCTTTGCGACTCAGGATAGTATACAAAAGAGAAAGGATACAAAGACAACAAAGCAACAGCTATCTAATATATATAAGTTGTATAGCATCAGGAGCCAAAAACTCAACAGAACACGAATGACTTGAGAACAAGGAAGTTTAGGACATTTCAGATCTTGGATGACTCAGTATGGAGACAGCTACACAGAAGGCTCTCAGTTCCTTGATTTCACACAAGGAAGAGGCCCTCAATAATCCACTAAGGAATGCATGGGATGGGCCAGATCTTAACAGGAATCCAGGAACCAAAGCATGTACAACTCTAAAGATGACAATCAGCACTTTAAATTGAATCCAAAAGCAAAGACAGGCAGTGAACCAACTATTGCATAAGTATAACATTACTAAATATGCTACCTCTAGTTAGATAGGCCACTGCACTTTGAATCAATTGAAGCTTCCAAGTCCTCTTCAAAGGCAGCCTTAAGTACAACACATTGCAGTATTCTAGCATTGACTAACATATGAGTCATTGTAGTCAGGAGTCCCCTATCTCACAGTTTAGTACTGCAACCAATCAAGACCTAGAGCCAGCTCTGTCACTGACAAACAGCAGTTTGTATGATGCAGGGATTTAATCTCAGCTTGTTTTGATTCATTCAGGCCTGTACAGTCTCCAGGCAATGGGTCATGGTTTCCACAGCATCCCCACAGCAATGTATATATGAATAGCATACCAATATAATTGGATAGCTGTAACGAGCTGCCACCTGTTGATCCCAAATCCAGTAACTTTCCTTGCAACCAATATTGATTCAAAAGAAAGTTCATTTATTGAGAATAAGTGTACAGATCCAAAGCATTGCTAAGACTGATCAAAAGCGCACCAAAAGCTGTTTTTCTTACTCCCCCCCCCCCATCACCCTTAGTTCTTGGTCCTCTGATTCTCTTGCTGGTATGACCTTGAGCATGCCAGAGCTTGTGATAAGGAGCCATCTGCTTTAAACGTTTTCTCATTCCTACTTCCCCCCCACTTTTACAATGGCAGAACCACAGCATGTAAAAAACCATTTTTCAAACTAGCCATCTAATAATCTATTATAAAATCTTGCGAGGATTCTGACAATAGCATACTGATGACACTTCATCCTAAACTGATGGATGACCTCACCCAGCAACTATATGTAGCTATTTAATAGCATAAGACAGAGGCTGTAGTACCCCACACTGAAGTACCCACTGGCTTGACGGTTCTTTTCCCATACAAACTGACCAGAACTGCAGACACTACCTAAGTCAGTCCATTAAAAAATGGTTATTCTGAAGGTAGTGGTCAGTTCTCCAAGTCTCAAAGCCTTCAGCTCCTCTAAGAGTCAGGAAGTCATGCACAAAATGCCTCACCAACAGATAAAAAGAGTGAACACTTGCCCCCCCCCTTCTTCTACAGGGGCATGAGTAGGAAAAATTTTGGGCGGGGGGGGGTCCTGCAGGATTGCATTATCTGTGATGGGTATTTGCAGATTTACTCCTTCTATCTTGCACTTTGCAGTTCTCCAATCAATACTGTTATTAAGTGGCAATAAGGAGACTATTACAAAGTAATAGACTGAGAAACAAAACTCTCAGAGAAAATTATCAGTCATTTAGTGTACACCCAATGCATACAGCTACAACTGCACAGAGAGCAGTTATACATGCTCACATACATGCTCACATGTAACACCTGTCAGCAACTTCTTAACCAAACAGGTATTTTCTGGGGATTGTATTATGGTTGTGAGGACACCACATAAACTCAGGAAAAAAATGAAGCTGCTTTGTGGAGTTTTTGATAGATGCCACTTTTGCCCCTAAATGGTGTACAGCCCTAATATATAACAGATTACATAAGTGAACAATAATAAATTACAGATAGTCCTTGTTTAACGACTGCCTCATTTAGCAACATTTGCAGTTATGACAGTAATGAAAGAGTAACTTTGCAACCGTCCTCACATTTACGACTTTTGCAGGACTATAAAGCAAAGGAAAGCTGAAGTAAGACCATAAGCACAGTTACCAATCCTACAGAAGACAAAGATCAGTCAAATCCATACAGTCTAGGAAACCCAAGAAAGTAACTGAGGCTACATAACAATTGAAGTCCTAAGCATCATGTTGCATTTACCTAGCTACAGCCAATTGTTACAAATCGAGGCAGTGCCAAAGAAGCACGAGAGCCATACTGAAGCCCTGCAGACCTACAAAAACATTAGCCAAAATAATTCCCTTTTTTTCTCCAATCTTTATCCCTCCACACCTAGAACCAAGTTCCGTAAACAACAACAAAAAATTCAAACATTGTAACACATACCATTAGATATATTTCTTCAGAATAGATTTAGATTTAACTCAAAAGTGCGCAGCAAGGTGAATGATCTTCCAGCTGACAAGACAGAACACATGCTTGATGGAAACATCTCTATGTATAAAAAGTCAGAAAGAGTGTGAAAGATGGGGGGGCGGGGAGGAAAAGGAGACAGGGTAAAAAAGCTATACATTTCTTCATCCTTGTTTTGAAAAATGTAACAGCCCATTGAAAGGATTACGTAGTGTTCTCACATATGGGATGGATGACAAATGTCCTCCTAAAAAGATGGGATTGGATACATTTAAATCCAATCTACCTGGGTTAAACAGGCCTGGGCTCAATATTTCCAGCAGAAATTATAAGAAATAAGGTGTTGATTATTTTTGAATTATTTTTGTATTTATTTAATTGTTTAAAATAGCAGGTTTAAAAATAATAGAATTTATCTTAGTCTTCAATTTGTTCCATAGGAGTGTGAAAATTAGAAATCTATTTTGCCTTATTGCATGTCTAGATAGATAGTAGTTTCAAATCATACTTCAAAGCAGAATTAAAGATTGAACTTTAAACTATACTCTATAAAGAGTATCCTACATTACACAGCAGGATAAATGTCAAACATTAACCACACTTCTTTTCTCTTGGAAAGTGGTGGTCTTAAAGACTGTTGCCATGGGTACCAGAGCAGCAAATGATAGTAATAACCAGACAGATAAAGGATAACTTATGATAATTTATATTGGAACCTCAAAAAGAATTAATTCAGGAAAGAGATTGTGTGGCATGCTTCTTAAATATATCACAAAAGGAAATGCCATTATGAACTATTTCTTTGCACATACTATATATTTCTTTAAAGCTATTTAATGGTAAAAACAGGGTATGTTGTTTCTAAATGTTCTGTGTGCCTGCACTGCATATGTTTTCTTCAGAATATTCATTGGCCTTATTGTGTTTTTAGCCTCTTGGCAAAAATGGTTTCCCTGGGTAACAGATTAGTTACTGAGATATAGCACAGAGAGCACTGTATAAAGAAGAAAAAATATTCTCAATTAGATTTACTATATGATGTCAAAATATCCACTAAGGCAATAAGAGTTGGTGAAATTTCATGAATCAAATCAATAAATACTAACTTTGACTTTAGGCTTTAGTTCCAAAAACATGAGTGAAAGGAGATGGGAATTGATGAAAATGTGATGTCATTTCAATATATAATGTTAACAGTTCACAGATTGAAAGGTATACTGTGGAGAAAAAAATAATAATATAACATGTCTCCATAATATAACTTTTCTGAAAAATCAGTAATTTGCACAATTTCAGAACTAGAAAACATCACGTTTTTAGAGAAAATACTGTAATCACCACAATAAGTATGTAAAGCAAAGTTTGGAATAGCCTGATACTGTAAAACAGAAGTAATCTGAATGAAGGTGTATAATTGGAGGCATAACTATTTTAATACTAAGTTTATAAGTGGAAAAATTATTAGAAGTAACCATAACATATTTCTGAAATTGACATAAAGTTGTTCAACACATGTATCAATTTTAATATATTAAATATGATTACACAGAGAGAGAGAGACGTAGAGACATATACATCCATTCAGAATTCAGGGTCATAATGAGTATTCACTGCAATTGGAAATGTTTGGTAAGAATAATTAAAGGTCATTAGAATATAAAAGTACATTTACCAGTAAAAGATCAGACCAATCCCCCTTAACCAACTATATGTCCTTTCATATCTGATATGCTTATGACTATCAAATTGCAATAAAATGATGATGGGTATAGTTGATTGATTTATTATGTGCCATCAAGTTGGTGTCCACTCTCAGTACAAAACAGATAGATTTTCATCAGGAAGGGATGTATTTAGGTTTCCCCAATTAGTACTTAATAATACATTTGAACATAGGATACTCTAGTGGAGGAAAAAACCTAACAAACAAAATGGAGACTGCACCCTCCCTCCCCTCCCCCCAGCAATCCCACCCTGCAATCTCTTCTAGACCACAGAATAGAAGCCTCCTCGCCAGCTCACAGCCTGTCCAAGGGCAGCCCTAATAAGGGAATTGTGACTACAGAAACCCCAAAGCTCCATCTTCTTGTCAGCTGATGACCTCAACACTCCATCTCCTTTAACAGTGGACTTCCCCAGCTCTGCTGCCCTCCTGAAAGTCCCATTTGCCTAACAACAGAACTCACCCCAGGTACACAAACAAGGACCTGCCCAGCTTCCCCAACCTGGCCAGCCAATCAAATCCCTAGGATTTCCCACCTTGCAGCCCCCAACTTCTACAAAAATCTTTGCTTTTCCATTCTTTGGGGTCTCTTTTTCTTGTAAAACAGGCACCAAACGTTGCAATAAATATGGTTCTTCTCCTCAGTGTTGTGTTCCTTCTTCAAACTGAATCTACTGCAAGACTATTTCCATATTAGAGAAGGAAATAAACTTCCCAGAAAGGTTACAAATTATATAGCCTCTAACATGACCACTTTTCTTTGCTTTTAAAAAAGGTGCATGCCATCTTGTGTTTAACAATAATTTTGTTAATTGGTATCTTTTAGCAGACCTTGACTGATCCCAAAAAGCAAATAAGGTTGGACCTGGTTAGTACTTAGATAGGAAAACTCGGGAGATATTTCTAGTTAAGGTGAACAAAAATATTGTTGCTAAGAAAATTACATGAGACATCCATGAGGTCACTAAGAGTAAGGCTCAGTTCAAACGGGAGTGATACACTTTTCTATCATTCTAGTATATTGTGTAATAAATCAGCCATATTACAATTAGACTAAAAAGAAAAAAAGGTAAGATAAGTGTGGGTATGTGTGTGTGTTTAAATCCTATTATAAAATCAGTGCTGCACCATAAGGATAGATTACAATAAGAGTACAGGATATTTTCAGATATTTTGAGTGGGATAAAGATGTTAAAAGAAAAACAGGCAGAAAAAATATAAGCAGCTTTTTTTATTTTTTGTGCCTTTGAGTCCTGACAACTGCTTAGACTGATCCCTGCAGTTTCTTGGCAGGGTTTTTCAGAAGGGGTTTGCCCTTGCCTGCTTCCTAGGGCTGAGAGAGTGACTGGCCCAAGGTCACCCAGCTGGATTCCTGCCTAAGGCAGGACTAGAACTCACATCTCCCAGTTTCTATCCTGTTGCCTTAACCTCTACACCAAACTGGCTCTCAAGCAGCTATTTATCATGTTATAATTAGGTACTCACTGAAATGTACCGTTTGACCAGGGCTGCCTAACCTTTTGCATAGATAAGTCTTATCAAAACCATTCATAGTAATATGCTTTCCAGCAGATCTGCTATGAAATTTATGTTTAGAGGTATATACAAAGGGCAAATCAAAATATAAAGATTATACTTCACTGTGCCCTGGTAGAGTTTCTAATGTACTGGACATTTTCTCTAAAAAGGTTATTCTTTGCAGCCTTCCATGGAGTTAGAAAATGAAGAAGTATAAAGGCAATCATCATGAATAAAATGCTAAAGTTTCTTGGATACAGCAATCTTTTAAGAAATTATATCATTCTGCAAATGGAGTGCTTACAAAATACTTCACACCTAACTGAATATTTATTTCACATCATCATCTGCTTTCAGCAGTTTCTGTAATTTTTAGCAAGTCTAAAATAAATTCATGACACATTGTAATTAATATTATTGCTATTTGTTCTGCCAAACTGGGGTTCTGAATAGCCATTCCTTTTTGATGTATTAGCCTGGCTTTTCTTTCTTTTTCAAAACTTATTCAAGGACTCTTTTATACAGCACCATCTGTTTATCTCTCTGGTTTCTTCTGCTCTGCCTGAACATTTCTACTTGATTTGCTATTCTCATTTCCAGTATTAATTCATGAGCTAACGTAGCTTTCTTCCTCCCAATTTAATTCCACTGTGGATTACAGATACAGTCCACATCATGTAAAAGCACAGCATTTTTCTGATTGGCATAAAAAAATTGAGGCATCATTTTTCATTCCTCTTGTTAAATCCTCAGATAATGGTATCCTTAGATAGTAATAGTAATAGAATATGATAAGAATCTTCAAGCAATAATAATTTGAATTATTAGTACTACATTGTTAATTATGCTTGGTTGTTGTTTTTTTGTTTTTTTGTAAAATTATTAATTCAGCAAGGCTTCTTAATTGGAAACTGGAGCTTTCCAGTGGCAATAACCCAAAACACTGATGTCTAAATTGTCCTTTGACCATCAGTTTCAATCCACCTTTCTGTTACACACACACACATACACACATATACCCAGTATAATGAGCTACTTAATTTTATAAACAGTGTCACATAGAAAGGAAGGACCTGCAATCCAGTTCTTCAGGAAACATCTTCATCTGTATGATTTAATAATTTCCTGTAGAATGATCTATGCAGATATCACCAAAACAGAAGTCCATCCTAAATAAGTGGTTTAAAAGAGATAACATTGAGGGGGTTTTTTCCCCTTATATTGGTGAAGATACAGTATACCCCAAGTCTCTGCAAATATGAAACAACTCATCCATCATCTACAGAATTTTACACAAATAGATAATAAAATACAAAGGTAGGAAGACTTGTGCTGTCAAGGATTGCAGTTAGCATTTGACAGGGGGCTGAGCACCACAAAGGTGGTGAGAATACCTTACACCTATGGACAGGGCTGTGTTTTGGCAAAAAATGTTTGGGAAGGGTGTTCTGTTAATGATTGTATGGGTGTTTTCAGGTTTATGTCACTGTTTTCATGTATTTCCTGCCTCAGAATAGAAAACATTTTTAGCAATCAAGAGCAAAGTGTCTGCCATCCACAACTGATTCATATATAAATGGGCAGGGCTTCAATCTGGGGTTGCTCTTGCTATTTTGTCCCCTTTGGCTCCTCTATTGTGGGTAGCTCTGCTGCCTGGTAAGAACCCAAATGAGATGTCTTGGGAGCTGTCATCTTTGTTGTCAAGCCAATTCTAGATGCTGCATAATGTTGACCTTTAATACCTTAAACAGCTTGAGTTATGGATATCAGAATTAATACTGAATCTAAGCAATGTTGTATATTGTATGTTAACATCTTCCAAGGAACTTCATCTATCAACATCAGCTTGAATTTATTTGGCTTGTTTGAGAGTAGAATATTAATTATGAGCCATCAGTGATGGTGGTTCTTCATAAACATTGGCTTTATCTTCAAGTACTATAGAATAGCTTCTGTCATTGCATGGCTTAATGGAATCATTAATTATTTAATGCTTTTACACTAAATTGACAACTTTGATACATGCAGATTGGCTACCAGCATGATAGAGACAATATAATAAAGCTTATAATCATTTTATTATGTGCCATCAAGTCAGTGTCAACTCTTAGCAACCACACTGATAGAACTTCTCCAGGGTGATCTATCCTCAACCTGGCCCTGGTATCCCAACAGTGCAGCCATTGCCCTTTAATTTAATCCATCCACCTTTTCTCTTTTCTTCTACTTTTCCCATTATATACTTTACAAGGGAGCTGGGTCTTGCATAATACATCCAAAATATGGTATTTTGAACCTTGTCATTTGTGCCAAGGTTGATTGAGAACTCAGCTGGTTTCTTCTACAATCCGTTTCTTTGTTTTTCAGCTATACATGGTATTCTCAAGAGTCTTCTTTAACACCAAAGTTCAGAATCATCAATACTCTTTATATCCTGCTTTTTCAAAGTCTAACATCCATAGAAGTGAAAGGAAAACCATTGCCTGTATGATTCTGCTCTTTGTAGCTATGGACACATCACAGCATTTCAATATCTGTTGCAAGTACTTCAATGCTACCTTATCAACTGCTAGATTGTGGCATTGTACTGTTCTGTTCCCATTCCAGCAGAGTTGGGTCACAGGTTCTTTTGGATTCAGAAGCAATGACCACACCGATATGTATGCTTAAGGTTTTATTCAAAGGCAATATAAGAAAATTACATAATCACATAACATGAGACAATAATCAGAGAATGTTCAAGAATACTGAAGAATATAACATTACCCAAGACAGCAATAAAAAAAATATTCAGGAATTTAAAAATATTCAGGAATACAAGTATATAATAAGTCAAAGAAAGACTTTATGCCCCATTCTGCCAGTCAGGGAACCCCAGAAAGTTGCCAGCAGACAGATATCGGCCTCATTAGGTAGACATCAGTTCCATAGGAAGGCTAAAACTACTTTTATTAAGAGTGGCTATAATAACAAGCCTTGCAAGCCTGATTATGTTGTTTTTCTTCCTCCTCCTTATAGTTTGTGTATAAGGGAAGTATCTTTCTGAACAATTTCTGAATATTATCTGTCTATTGTGGACTTAAAATGTATTTTGCCCCTTGATGCATTGGCAATGCAGCTGGCATAACTCCATCAAGGTCATCTTTCTTACTCTGTACACTGGACCCCTTCAAAGCTAGCAAACATGCACCACCCTCCCATGTCTACATCAACATTCCATCCCATGTGGGTTTTGATTAGCTTACATAGGCTCTGAATCCTAATTAAGCATACCTGCCTTTCACACCTGTCTCCTCTTACTGGATTTTACCAAGGACAAGGACAAGTATTCTTATTTTGGAATACTTTGCCCTTATGCCAAGTGTGAGACTATCAAGGTTCAAAGTTGAGGAAACTTGCTGAAAATGAGACCATCAAGGTTAAGGAGTCTTTCTTTATACCTGGTGGCAAAAAGCCATCTCAAACTTAATGAGTACCTGTTTCCCAAGGTTAATTGAAGAGGAGATGAGTAAGATCATCCTCCTCTATCCAGGCTTCTCACCAAGGACAGAGCAAAACAAAGTATTACACTTAAGTGAGTAAAATAAATGCTTGCTTAATTCTGTACTACATACTGAACCATTATATGAAAATATAAAATCATATAGGATTCTGGGCATCATGCATTTAAGAGAAAAAATTTCACACTACTATTCAATTCCTCCTCACCAATCTTCTAATGGAACCACCAGCTCTATAAGAATATTTCTTGATTGCTGAAGGTATTTTGGAAATACCTTTCCTTGTTTTTCTGTGTCTGTTTCCATAATGGATGTCTTCACAGATGTCCTTGTAACTGCGTCTTGCATTTTCTAACAGCTTCCTGAAATTCTTTGAAAAGTTGTTTCCTGAGATATTTGTCTTTCTTGGCTTTGGCTTCTCTTCTCACCAATTTCCATCATAGCAATTTACTGCCTTTTAATAGCACACCAAGCTCTGCCACCCTCTGGCTATTATTCAAGATTCAACCCAAATCCAAGTAGGTAGAAAATCTGTCTGCATCTTACACTGTTCAAAAATCAAGAAGAAACATACGTTCTGCTTGGCTTTGAAAAGTTTCTGTAAATGTTTTCATTTGTAAAAGTAGACTTTATAAGAACATTAAGTGTTCTACATGAACTTGAATCCTATATACTTTACTTACTTCCATGGCTTGAATGTGAAAAGAAAACCAATATCTTAGAAAACTTTCTGTACTTTCTAGCATTTATATCTTTTTGGTTTCTAACTCAAACGCCCCCTTTTCACTAGTTGGCATTCCTATTTGTTCTTAGCCATTTCCAAATGCTGGAAATGTCAATTTGCTGATTTATGAAGAGAAACATGTTCTTTTATGTACTTTATCTAAATTAAATTCTAGTGTATTGTTTGGAAATGGCTTTATCTGATATTCCTTCAACTCAATATTTCTTTTTAGAGAAGTTCTAAAGGTGGCATACATAAATACTCCATCTTCCTATTTTCTATACCACAACTACTCTGTGAGATGGACTAAGAGTACGTGACTGGCCCAAAGAGAGGCTAGAACTCACAGTCTCCCATTTTCTAATCCAGCTCCTTAACTACTACACCGAACCAGCCCTCATCTTCATTGGATATTAGCAATGTGATTGCAGGTGTTCTTGCTTCTTCTGAAACTAGCTTGAAAATGTGACATTCTTGTTTCAATGTGTATGCAGATCTGTTCACATGCATGTTTATATACACACTCACATGCTATATGTTTGCCATTTAAAAATAAAAGATAATGCATCTGAAAGCTATATAATAACAAATGGTAATAGAACAAGCTTATACTTAGGTTTTCAAAAGTAAGCCTCATTATTCAGCACTAACTCCTATAATTTTGCCTCTATAATTCAGAAGTTTATTATTCTATATGACTGCATGTTTTGCCTCTTGCCAACAAAATGTCTTATTTAGGAGGAACTGAAACGGAATGTCATGAAAGTGGGCTGTTATAAATTTATATTGATTGTACTTTGAAATATTTATGAAATATTGGCAAAAGGAAAACAAATATTGAGTACAAATTGTTAATGGAATGTGAAATTCCATTCTTCTGAATCCAGGGTTTTTTCCCCCCCTTTTTGGCAAACATTTATCCAAACCTTTCTGTCCAATGCAGTATTGAATACTACTTCTGGCCTCTGTTTTATATATATAAACACACACATATCCATACACACCCAAACTAAACAACCTAAACAGACCAAGTTCAGAGAAATTACAAAGCTGTTCTTTAACACTGAAAATTATCTCTATTGTGTGGGCTCTTAATGCCTGTGAAAATAACAACTGTGGATGGCTTTTAGGAAAGCAACATGATGAACAACATCCATTTGAAGAAACTAATGTAAATGCAAGCAGAAACTCAGCATGGAAAAGAGGACAACACAAAGAACTCACTGCAATCAGTGCTGCTACAGGCCCTGCCCTCCAAATTGCAGGGCGTCTTTGCTATCAATAGTCCAATACAGGAGGTAGGTAGAATGCAGCTGGTGAAGCTTTTTGTAGCATAGGGATAAAAGTGATTAGAAAAGGGGGGAAAAATTGGCAACTTTCATGTACAAAGCTTAGCAGATGTACCAAAGTCAAGCTTGTTGAAGAGAGGAGACTTTGATTTTTTGGGGGAAACAGAAAGAGATATGTATATTTCATCTGAAGACTGAGCTTTGCTAATTTAGCTTTGCTAAAAACCCATTGTGTTTTTTCTTTCTTATTCCATCTACAAATGCTAGAGAAGAAAACATTTTCCAGTTATCAGTACTATCAGATACAATTATTAGCATACTTTTTGTTACACAGGTCCTCTTTCCTCCCATGTTATATTAATAATATGTTATAATAATTATAATATAATATTGTAAAATCACAATTCTAATAATATTTTCCTGGGAAAGCAAATTCGCAGAAAAACCAGAAGTAATATGGAAGAAAAAATATAAGTAGTGTAGAATACACAAATGATTTTGAGGAGAGAGGAAGAAGAGGAATAAATACCCCATAGTGGCATATTTATATATTTATGTATGTCCCATTATATATACATAAACTTTGTATCCCATCAAAATCAAGTGACCCAAGGCAATTTTCATCTTTAAACTGCCAATTGGTCTTATTTCCCATATTCACTTATCAACTGCATTTGAGGTGTCTTGAATATCCAAGTCTGATGAATGAGCTACCTCCTGTTAAAAGGTGGTTGGTAACTTCCTTCTCCTTCTACGGCTAGCGTTGCCACTGACAATGGTTGTGTACATGTCAGTGAAGGGGATGGTATAAGGGTAGGCAAGTAAATCACCCCTTCCTCAAAGCCAGTCACCCCCTCCTTACATGCACTTTCTCACAAGGAAATAAACTGCTGGCTTAGCCATAAAACACTTAGACACAAGGAATTCTGATTCAGATAGTAGAGGTGTTGGGAAGCAAGGTCATTTGATGGCACCTAGGGAAAGTAACATTTCCACAAAACACACTATAAGACCCCTTTCCCTTCACCCCATTACCTCGCCATGACATTGTGGTAATATTTGTGATATTGATTAAATGTATGGGATAATTTCCATACACCTATAAGGAGGGAGTGTAACCCCTCCACTCTTTCAGGCTTGTCTTTGCCTCTGGTATTGATCAATAAACCAATTTGTGCTTCAGTAAAAGTATACTGGTGGCTACTTTAAATTAGCTCAAAAATTCTCCAACATCAAGACATAGCATGTCATAATTAGTTTCTTGATTTAATTATTATTATATGAATTATTATTATTATATTATGTGAATACAATCACTGCTAAGCCATTATAATGAGTTATGAATGATGCTCTTTTTACTCAAATTTTGAATGAATATCTACATTATCTGACTTATTTTTGCAACGTGATAAAAGGTTCACCTGCGAAATATCTTTTAAAGTTATTAAAGGCACAGATGCTCTGCCAGAAAGATTCTTGCTAGCAACAACGGCTCTCCATGACTCTGGCAAATGAACCATCTCAAAATACAGCCAAACTGTATTACTTAACCCTGTTCTTTATACTCAGGAGCACATATCCGCATAACAATATCAACAATATTATCTTCCAAGGAGCCCAGTTACTGCTTCCTTGTTCTGGGCACTAATCAGAAACCTTAATGCTAGTAACAGATGCTGCAGCTTGCATTTTCTAAAAGCAAAATAGCCTAGTAATTTCAACTAGAATTTTCTTCCAATTAATCTACTTTGCTGCTCCTTTGGTAACATGTGCACATGTCCCTTCTTGCCAGGTGTGAAAGTTGTTAGAGATAGATCCTTTCCATACCCCAGTAGCAAAGTTATTTTCTGGGTGTCCAATGACAAGTCAATAATGTTGGTATGACATTTTGTGAATATCATCCATTACTGCAAAAGTTTACATTAGTGCGAGGAAAAGCTGTTTTCATGGAACAGAGGACATTGTTCTAGCAGTAGTGAGAATAAGATTCTGATATAAATACGCATATCAGTCTTCCTCAATCTGAATCAACCCGGACGTGTTGGGACTACATTTCCCAAAATTGCCAGGCACCAGGGGAGTTACAATATGTTAAGAAAGCAACCGGTTGGGAAAGGCTATCCTTGGTATTATTAGTTTTCAGCTGAGTCCTATGCATATTAATTTAAATACATGGCTCAATGGAATTATTGTCTCGAGTGATTAGAGCAACCTTAGACCAAGTTTCTTTCTAGTACTCTAGAAAGACTAGAGACTTTCCCAACCTTAGCAACTTTAAGTTGTGTGGACTTCAACTCCCTGAATTCCCCAGCCAGCATCTTAAAGTTGCCAAAGTTGAGAAGCACTGGACTAGAGAACTGCAGGTGAATATTATGACATTCTGGAACTACTCACAAACAATAACTTTTTTTCTGCCCTGCCTAAGCTAACCCTACTGTTGCAGACATATAGACAATATAATTCTCCTTTCTTGCTAGATAAAGCAGAGAGCTTTTCTATCAGACTCCCACATGCTCTTTTTTCTTAACACTTCAGAGAATTTCTCAGATAAAATAGGTGCCTAATCTACTATCAGCATGTCAGCCTATATAGCTTCTGTATTCCTTTCAAACATGCCTTCCTCTGAAGTCAACATAAGTAGGTCATTCAGCTCTATGCTGAATTTCCTATTACTTTTATTTTTAAAATACATGTGGACAAAAAAAAAAAGTATCTACACCTGGGTAGAGAAGACTTTTCTTATATATTTCTTTACAGTGGTTGAGGTGTAGATGGTACCACTGGGACAGTGTGCTACTCTCTATCCACTGCCCACTTCCATGCAATATTAAATTGAAAAGCACCATGAGTGAAACATACATAGCATATTATCTGCCAACAATGGCATCTGGATGAAACTGAGTAATAAAAATAGAAGGTAGCTAGATTCCCCCATAATTGTTGGCGTCACACTTTGTCTTCCATTTTCTCTGTTTCACAATGTATTTCTTAAAAAAAACAAAAAACACTCATTGAATCATTATAACCAAAATATGTTTTCTTTACAAATCTGTGGGATAGTTGTAAATTTCTCTACATAAAGGATTTTGGGCAAGAAAGGATCATATATAATCTTTATAACACTTTATTCAACCTAATCATAGTTGTTATAGTAATAATATGATAATCAGACATCAACTCTCTAACTACCAAATTCTCTATGCTTGGACTTCCCAATGTGCCACCCTGGGGATACCAACGTGCCCAAAGATTCTTTCCTTAACTCCTGCCTCACTGTTTACATTTTTAAAAAGGTACACTTAAAAAAATTAGTGCAAAACACCAGCCTCCCTCATAATGTTTATTTCCAAGAATACTCTGGATCCTATAAACGTTGTATCCCATGCTTTGTTGGAACTGTATCCACCTGACCAAAGAACAAAGATAAGGAGAGGTAACAGAGCATCCAGAGATGGGAAAGGTCTTAGTAGCCATTTTTAAAAGTGTCCAATGGTTCAAAAATTTTGTCCTCTCTATGTAGCCAAAATATTATTTATCACACATTAAATAAATAATTAAGGGGAAGGGGAGAGGAAAGGAATCTTTGTTTTAAAAGCACCTCCAAAGTCTAATAAGGACCAAGAATGTTTACTGGTCACAAAATGCTGACTTGGAAGAATGAAGAAAAAGAGAGGACATGGTTGAAAGGCTGAACAGAAGAACATTTCAAAAGCTTCTATCAGTGTCTACTCCTAAAACTAAACTCAGACCTTCCTCTAGAACTAAACAGGAAGAAAAGCAGAACAGAAGAGATAGCTTTAAATGAAAAGTAGCAGCAGTTAATTAGGAAAGGCATTCCCTTTTTGCATAGGAGCACCTAGTTTTTGAACTAAGTTTAAAATTATACATGGGGACTTTGCTTTTCCTATTTCAACCTTAGAAGATCCAAACCCTATCTAAAGAATTAACCAAATGTAGAATATTTCACAGGTGCTATCTTTAATTTTAGTTCACATTTCCTCTTAACTTCTCAGCTCTTTGAGGCAGGGCAGGTCAATAAGCAAGCACCTTGTCACAAAATGTCACCAAAGAATTCAGGGAAAGCTTGTTGTAGAAACCTGAAGGTCTATCCAAGTTTCTCTCTGCCCCATCAGGACTGTGCAATCTCTTCTCCAGGTCCCTGCTTCATGGGTTGCTCCTTCCTTCCCCCTTAATAGCTGTCTCATACTTTCCCTAACATCAGCTCTAAATTCCTTTACAGACACCTATTTATATTTAAGATTTGCAAGTCAAAATTTATTGGACAGGATACAAATTGCTGTATGTATGCATATGTGGGTAGATGAGAGAGAGAGAGAGAGAGAGAGAGAGAGAGAGAGAGAGAGAGAATCTATGAATATTAATATGAGAACTGGTATGGTATACTGGTTAAAGTGCTGGACTATAAGAGTGGGAGACCTGTGTTCTAGCTTTCCTTTGGGCATGCAAATCTGCTTTGAGCCCAGCATGGACCATGGACCAGCATGGTAAATTATGGTCCATTTCAGTGAAAAGGAGGAGGAGGAGGAGGAGGACGAGGAGGGTTTGTGTATCTGAAGGCTGTTTAAGGTTCTGTAATACTAAACAGAAATCAGCCAGATTCAAATCAGGCAGGTTTTGCGGTTGCATGGTGTTACCGAGAAAGATTACTGTTTTCTCTCTATCTTTGTGTTTTTAGTTTGCATAGACAAGATGTGCTGTGCCCCCTGCTGGCTACTTTATCTGAAGAATGTCATTCTATTCATTCTGAAGGTGTAAAATATTGCTCTAAGCAAGGAAAAAAAAAGTTTTCTGTGTAAAATATACAGCAGCCTGGGTTTATTTACTATTGATAGGGCAAAAATCAAACTGTCAGAAGAAAGCATTTATAAATGGGCACATTTTATTAGTTTGACGGTTATCTCATAATAAACTACAGAGAGATTTTGTCTTTTTTCTTTTAGTTCTATTTTCTATCTTTGCTGTACTTTCTCTTTTGCATTTTAACTGTACTTTGAAGCATAATATAATAAAGTTCTTACCAATAATAATAATAATAATAATAATAGAGAGAGAGAGAGAGAGAGAGAGAGAGAGAGACCTGGAATAAAAAGTTGCAAAGAAGCCACACAGCATGAATGCAAATGCAATAAGCTCATTATTTTTTAATCAATACCTGGATTTGGGGAAAAAATCATTGAAGTTCTTTTCGGGCATTTCACAGCTTGGCAGAATAAACACAGATGACAAAGTTTTTCAGTCAAGATATTAATATGGGAATGCTATTTATTCCTTGTGTCTATAGAAAATAGAAGGTTTTACAAATTTTATCACAATTCTACATAGCGGCATTAAAAATAGATAATGATATATGATGAGTGAAAATTCAGTTCTCTGTCAATCATAATGAAATGTTTAATGATTTTTCAAATATGTATCATAAATGTATCTCATTTTCTGAGTTACTGACAATCATATGTATACAGTAAAATACAAAAGAATGGAATACATATTTTTAGTATATGTATTTGAGTTTAAGAGATTTGATTGCTACAAATTTATGTGTGCTAATTTAATGTTATATTGCTATTGCTTTATCCTTACTCACTTAACAATAGGATTGCTCTAAACTGATATCAGAACTTGAGGACAACATATAAGTTGATTAAATAAAAAAAATTAATTAGCAAAATATTAAGATATTTCACATATCTCATTTTGTAACAATAGGAAATCCGAAAGTACATTAAGCATACAATATCTTGCTGCAAATATGCAGATGATACCTTAACGGTTCAAAAGACTTCAACTTTTCTGTATCTTTTTGCTGTCATGAATTGATATCATATTCTGAGTAAAAAATATATAGCAACCCGGAGTTATTTACTATTGATGAGGCAAAAAAGATGAAATGAATCAATTGTACATTGACATCAAGTGAATTGAAATGGATGGGAATGACACTTTCAGTCAGAAGATACCACTCACGACATGAAAAATGAAGAAAGAATACCATTTCCTTCCTATCCAGGAAGGATATAACAGGCAGTAGTTTGGTACAATGATCATATATTATCTCTTATGCTTTGAAAACAATCCTATAATATGACAGTGTTCCAAGTTTATGTTCCAACCAGTGATATAGATAAGGAGGAAATTAAGGAATTTTATGGTCAAGTTCAATCTGAAACCAACAAGAACACACCATCAAAATGTGCTGCTTGGACTGAAGATTGGAATGTCGATATTGGAAATAATTAGGAGGTAAACATATTTGGATTGCATGGTCTAGGAAAGAGAAGTTAAGCAGAATAATGACTTTACCATTTTCTACCCACCTAACACGTTTTTTAAAAAAAATGAAACAATGCCTATATGCATGGATGTCACCAGAGAGATCATATAGAAATCAAGTTGATTACATTATTAGTACAAGGAGGTGGACAGCTAAGTTTAAAAGCAAAGACATGGCAAGAGGCTTTCTCCAGAACACATAATGAACTGGTCGTCTTGAAGTTCCAAGTCAAGCTAAAAGTGGAAGAATAAATCCAACCAGACTCCACAATATGATCTTGAGCAAAGATCCACCATTTTTAAAGAGAACATCAGGAATTGTTTTGAAGTCTGAATCTCATTGATAGAGGAAATATGGAATGAAATCAAATAATGTGAAAAAACACACTGCCTAAACCAAGTAACAGGAGAAACCAAACTAGATGTCAGAACAAATGATGGAAATAACCAAGTGGAGAAGATAAGTCAAAGACCTCAGGAAGGAACTGAACAAAGCATTTCAGGGTGACAAGCAAAAGTATTACAGTAACATTTGTAAAGACATTGAAGATGGAAACAGACATGGAAAAACAAGGAAAGTCTTCCAAAAGATCTCCAAACTCAAAGGGAGGTTCTAACCTAGAACTGGAGACAGATAATCCTGGAGAGGGTCTATCTAAGTCAGTGTTTCTCAATCTCAGCCACTTTCAGAGGTGTGGACTTCAACTCCCAGAATTCCCCAGCCAGCATGCTGTCCTGTTGAAGTCCACACCTCTGAAAGTGGCTGAGATTGAGAAACCGTGATCTAAGTGGTCACTAGGAGTTGACACCAACTTGATGTCACATAATGAATCCATCAGTGTATGTTTATTTGCAATATACAAGTTAAATTGGTATAAACCAGATAGTTACAAGGTTACAAATAAATGTTGAGTCATGTTGTACTGAACAAATAACCTAGTTTGTAATGTACAGTTTTATGAAGATAATAAAAACCTGAGCTAACTAGTAGAATGCTCAACAGTTTGTTAAAAATAAAAAATTCTTGCTTCTGAAAAAGTATTTAAACATTATTTTTTAAGTTGTTTATCTCTGATAAACTCCTGAAATTAAATCTGAATATTTGCCACCTTGTTCAAGTAATTTATGTTATGTATATATTCTGTAACTATATTTTCAGTAATTCTTTCAATTTCAAATTGCTAACATTTCTATTCTTTTACAGGAATTATTACTAGAAGGCAATCCTTCTGCTATATTATACGTCCAAATTCAACAGCCAAATATTGTAGTTCTTTCACTTGTTAGGCAAGAATCTACACTGAAGTTTGTTTCAGAGCACAAATACTGCGTAATCGTTTTTTTGTTTTTTCAATTGTAATTTTTACTTGTGAGCATACATTAGTATCTGCTGTGCTCAGAACAAAATCAGGTGACAAACACCTATGCACAGTGCTGTAATTATGGGATAATGCTATGTTATGAAAGTACAATGTTTTATCATTTGTGCTTATAGTGTAAGCACATTCTAGATACAGTAGAGTAGCAAGTACAGTACAGTACTTGCCAGTACAGTAGCAAGAGATATGGGAGGTCACATCACTGTATCAGATTGCTTTTTAGTCCAATAAATATGAGGACTTCTAGACTGCTCTGGGGAAATTTCTAAGTATGAGCACTGCATCTTCTGCTGAGATCTTAGTCTTACTGTGGAAAAGTGAAATTAACACTATTATTCTTGAGTGTTGCCTCTTGTCAAGGGGAACCCACAATACCTCTTACTGTGAAGCTTCAGGGAATGAAATGAACTGGGAGATGGTTATACACACATGGTGCAAGTTTCACAGTGAATATAATAATAATACTCATAACAGAATGCATAATCACATCTACTGTGTGGCAATGAAAAGGGCAAAGTAGCATTTATTTGAAAAGAACAGGCACATAGCTAGATGATTCTCTTTGATTCTAATCAGTAAACACAGTCAGACCATCCAATGGCAAGGGCAGCCTATGGACTTGGTACACTAGTTCTGACATTACTTGGATTAGGATAGGATAGCCTTAGCAAGCCTGATCCATGGCCTAATGACCTCAGAACTGTATTGCAACAATGCACTCTGTATGGATTTGCTCTTGAAGTCAGTTGTACAACTAGTGTAGAAGATGATGTAGGGGCATATAAGACTTCAGGGTTAAGGGTTTGAACATATTATACTGACTGGTCATGAGTTACTGGGCCAGACATAAGGGGTTACCATTAGTCTACAAGTGGCTTACGACCAAGTATTCAAGAGATTGCCTACCCAATACCATCAAACTCATGAACTAAGCAGTAATCCAGGATTAAGAACTTTTCAACTCTATTAAACTGTTTCTTCATTTAAAAAAAACAAAAAACCTTTAGTTTAATTTCTGTTTCATTGTTTTTAGGGTTGCTTCCTGGAGGAAGAGGGGGAAAAAATTAGAATAACATACCTAGTCACAAGAATTTTGGTTTTTACAATAGATGCTGCTACAAACCATGTAGTGGTACTGCCATTGCAGAAGTGGAAGATCATTTCAGATAGTTGCTGTTTTAAAGAAGTCTGGCAAGTGTGCCCAAGTGTAGCTCTGTAGCCATGCAAATTTAATTTCTTCTGACTATGTAGAGCTGCACAACTAAGTAGGGGTGTGTTGAAAAATATCCTGAAAGGTGAAAAATTCCAGATGTTTTTACTGCAAATCTATTCCCTCTGCCCGAGTTCAGAGTAAAAAGGGAAAGTATTACAATCAGGCTCTACAATTTTTATAGTACTTCAACTGTTATGGTGTTAGCATTCTTTGGGAAGTTATAACCCAAGAATAATCCAAAATGGAAACTGCTGAAAATCTATCATTCATCTGAGGAAAATGGGAGAAATAATGGTAAGAGAATACACTAGCTTAGGAGACTTCCTGCATATAACACATGAACTAACATTTTTTTTCTTACCATTATTTCTGATTATGTATTTGTACCATAGTTAAGTGCAAGTAGGGACATCTATTTTCCTGTAGCACATAACACAGCTTTTCCTGAGATATCTCTTGCACTGTGTTCTGTACTCAAGTAGAAAAGTGGGAGATAAAATAAGTAAATAAAATGTTTTTTAAAAAATATCTTCCAATGTTTAAATCACAGACCAAAAGTTTTATTACCCATCAGACACTACTTTGGAGGATGTAGGCACTTTCAGAAGCAGCCATAGTATATATATAGTATAGAGGGAAAGAGAGAAGAAAGTGAAGGAGAGAGGGGATAATTCTTGCACTAATTTTAATAGATAAGGAGAACATTGGGAGAAGGGAAAGAAATTGTGTAGGATGGCTCAATTCTATATCAATTTTCTTAAGCCAATTAAAATAAGGTCAATTTCTCCTTCTTTGATGGGGTATAACTATTACCAATCAGAACTTTTAAAAAATCACTTATAACTTATATCTGCTTCTGTTAATTTCAATATGTGAATAGAATCATTCCAGTCGATGTACTATTACTCTACATGATAGGTGGTACCATGAGGTTTTGTGTGAATAACTAAATTTACCATTGTTTTCAGCAAAATATAAACGAAAACACGTTACCAGGAAGACTCCTGAAACAGTTGACATGTCCAGCAAATCCTGGAGGACATGGCTTGCTAGCTTCCATTTGTTTGCTGCTCCCAATCTGCACACCAGAAAATATATTTATCTCTACTGGCATTATACATTACAGTAGTTTGGCTAATGGGCTTATTCTTTCGAACACATAAGTGATTTCTTTGGTTTTTCTATAATTAAGTATTTATTGAAAGAATAGAAGTAAAAAAGAATGTAAGTAAAAAGAAATACATAAAATGTAGGAAAGTAGGGAATAAGATACCAACAATAAAATACAGGTGGATAAACAATGGATCTAAGATATCAAACAGACAAGTATGTTCCCACTATAAAAACGTAGAATATTGTAGAATATTTCATATATTTTCTTTCAACAGAACCCAAATATTCCTACTGAACATTAAATTAAACATAGTTGGTTAACACAGTACCAACCCCTGACAAAATGATAAACAATAAGGAATACATTAAGTCAGCACTGGAACTTATAGAAAAAATAAGAGATTTCTGTCTGTTATTTTTCCAGTCAACTCTCCAAATTACTGAAGAGCGATTCTTCTCTTCAAATAAAAGATTAGTTGCTAACATCTGGATTTTTGAATGTAATATAATACACAATAATACGCATTCTACACAAACAAGGACTAGAAACTTTAAAAGAATGTGAGGCACTTTTTAAGACTTCTGCTTCACTACTATAACTATAGGCTGATTGAATGCCTAATATTTAAATGTAACCTTTAAAATAACCTGTTTTGTATCTCCTGGAGGTCTGGTATGGCTCTGTTGTTATAAATGGTGTTTGCCAGAAAGAACACAGTATAATAACCCAGAAGAAATTGTCTCTTTCTGCTGTAATCAACATTCACTCCAGAAACATTTTTCTCTCTTATAGAGCACAGACTTTAGACAAAGGGCTGTCACATTGGCTGCAACTGCCCATCCATCATGCGAGTTAAGATCTACCCACTCCCAGTGTTCTGACTTCTCATCATTCATAGGATACAGTCCCTATTTAGATAAATGAACTACAGAATTATTGTGTTAAACTTGTCCTTATAGATAAATTAAAAACATGTTATTATCATCTTTTCGAGTTTCACTGTGCTGTATGCATGATTACATAAACATTATAATTTCATCAGGGCTAGCTGGAGAGCGATGAGCACAGGTATCCAGAGAACCTGAACACTCAGAGCACAAGGCTGAGATCAACTCTGAAGAGTAATGAGCTGAGATTTGCTTTTGTGTCCTGCTCTGTAGATTGCTTATCTAGTAGAAATAGGAAGACTGGAGGACATGCTGTAGTCATCCATTTGTTGCTGATATGTTCCATTTCAAGTGTTTGGCATAGATAATGGAACACACAATTTTCTTTTCTTTTCACCCTTCCTTCTCTCCCTCCTTCCCTTTCTCCTTCATTGCTTTCCTTCCTTTTTTGTGTTTTTATGCCACCAGAAGAAAATCATGGAGAAAAAAAAAGGAATTGCTTTTCTATTAAAAAAAAAATGTTCTTCATATTCCAAACATGCACAGAGCAGAAGATGGAAGTTTCTTCCTTTTGTGAATGATATTGCAAATTTTCAGCAGAAATTCAAACATTTTAAGAACATTGTGTGGAATTAGGAGGCATCGGGCTTCTTTTGGATAGTGACTTGAAAAATCTGTGAATGATGTGTGGTACTATTTCTCACTCTGGATCTATATTAATTTTGTTATAATATTTGTCTAATGCTCTTAACAATGGGTTTTTTTTGCTGAAGAATGATCAGTATATTTCCCTAACAAAATCTGGTATGGTATCTGTAGCCTCTGATTTGTAACCATGGAGGAAAAAAAACAGTGAATAGAGGTGATTACAATGTTGAGCCAGTGAATGAGATTATCTCCATTTATTGTTTTACTGGGACTACTTGATGAACAGAATTACTGAAAGAACAAATAATTCCACAATCCTGTTATCTGATTGTATTATATGTGTTTAAGTGTGAAGCATGGGAAAACTGATGTGACTAATGGTTGTTGAGTTAATTTTGTGACTAAGATGGGTTTTCAGTTAGTAAAGCGTAATGGAAACAATGGAATAATGTCTTGTTAATTAGCAGCTCATGAACACACTTAGAGCTTGTAATCTAAGAGTAGTAAGTAGATTGAACAGAGAAGACATTTCAGTCTTCCTGTGCTTTATGTGAAAGCAATTTGTTATTTTTTTTAATTTGTTGTAGAAAGTAATTAGAAATTATTTTTGGATATGGAATACAAAAGTGGTCTCCTTGGAATGCTGTCAGCACTTCAGAATACAAAACTTATGTCCAACCGTATTAATGGCCTCATATATGTGCTATAAAGTTCCTAAGTTCCTGACTTAGCAAAACATCATACTGTGGCTGAGTAAAATATACCTTATGTCAGCCATTTATATTCACTTACTTTGATACATTACTTCAATGTTGTATCATTATACTGCCCACCATCTCTAATTTACAGTAGCTGAAATAATTAACATATGAAAATATTCACCTACAAGTGAAATATCTTATGTTTAAAATCCTTAAAGTGGACAGTTATATAATTATGGGTTCATTGATCTTTCTTTAATTTATTTATTTTTTAATGTTAAAAATAAGGCCACATTTGTGTATTATTTGAACATGGATAACTTTTTATATGTTTAAGAAAGGATTCATTAACTCCACATTTTAATGGAAAATGTATGTAAGCAGAAAATGAAAGGGAATTATGTTCAAACATTTTCCCCTTTCTGTAGTCCTTATGATGCTCTTGAAATCCCTTTTTCTGCAATCTTCTGTTTAAAACAAACAAACAAACAAAAAAGCATTAATCACTACAGAGGTTGAAGCATGTTACAGGTTTATTAAGTGATTCTTGTTCCAATAATGCACATAGGATTCTGTTCAATACAGCAAATGTTGATGACATGCCATAAGATATATAGGGTTTTGATTCTTTAGTTTATTATTATTGCTTCATTCTTTTGTCTGTCAGCCTATATTGATCATATACTGCTCAGTGACTGTAAAAATGGAAAAAATACAGAAAAATATCAAGAAATTTTTGAATACTTTTATTTATCTATGTTTTATATCTATTAAACAGTGTTTGTGGGGGGGGGGGTAATATTACTTTATTAAGTAAGACAAATGAAAGTAACTATATTCTGTTAAAGTTTGCCCTACATTATACTATCAACTTATCTTGAACTTTGATGTTATTCCTGGCACCAGGAAACAGAGTTTGCTCCAGAGAAGCTTCCTAAGCAATACCTTAACACCACAAACACTGTTAAACTGGTTTTGTGGTAGGATTTGGCTGACCACATGCATATCATGGCTGTTGAATACTTCCTTAAAGAGGAAGTTTCATTTGGCCACTGTTGGAAAAGAATATTATGCTAGTAGGACCTCTGGTGAGTACATACATTGATAGAAAGCAACTGAAATATTTTAAATAGAATATTTTAAAAAAAGAACAAGGGTTGCAAATACCAAAGTCCTTTGATCTTATAGTACTGATATACAGTGGTACCTCAGGTCACGAACTTAATTCATTCCGCAACTCTGGTCGTGACCCGAATTGGTCGTGACCCGAATCAAATTTTCCCATAAGGTTCAATGTAAATACGGTTAATCTGTTCTGAACCATATGTATTTTTTTTAAAAACCACAAAAATATGAAACAAAGTACAGTACAGTACAGTATGGAGAGAGAGAATGCTGACCTTGCTCGAGGCGACTTCTGGCGTGGAGGACAGGAAAGCGGGTGGGGAAGAGGTTATTGTTTGGAGGGAGAGTCCCCCTCCAAAAGGACATCGGGGAAATCTCCTTCAGGGGTTTCCTCTCTTCTTTGCCTCTTAGCTGCAGGCACAGTTTTGGGGAAAAATCTGTCTAATGTCAGTTGTTTTTCCTGTGCTGCATAACCCTCCAGAAATGAGAGACCACGTTATCATTCATCAGATTCAACACTCTGTTCATTACAGTTATGTTGGGGTGGTGCTTCTCAAAGAAATCCTGGCACTCATTCCATTTTTCCATAATGAATTTTATCACATCACTGCTAACCTCCTCTCTGTCTTCCTCTTCCTCAGTGGAATGCTCCTCACCAAGCGCTTTCTGCTGCTCACTCTGGAGTTCAGCAAGTTCTTCTGTGGTCAGCTCCTCCTTATGGTCCTCAACAAGCTCCTCTATGTCTGCACCATCGACATCCAGACCCATACTCTTGCACACGGACACAATCTCCTCCACTACCTCTGCATCAGACCCTTCAAAGTCATGTTCAGTGACACATTCTGGCCACAGTTTCCTCCAGGCTGAGTTTAAGGTCCGGTGCGTGACATCTTCCCAGGCTTTGTCAATGAGGCTGATGCAGTGGAGGACATTGAAATGTTTCTTCCAGAATTCTTTCAGAGTCAAGGATGTTTCTTCAGTGACATTGAAACACCTAGTGAAGAGCGCCTTTGTGTACAGCTTCTTAAAGTTGCAGATCACTTGCTGGTCCATGAGCTGCAGAAGAGGTGTCGTGTTGGGGGGGAGGAACTTGACCTTTATAAAGTCATACTCAGCGTCCATATCATCCACCAAGGCTAGAGGGTGTGCCAGGGCATTGTCCATCAGAAGAAGGCACCTTTCAGGCAGTTGGTTGTCAGAAAGATATTTTTTAACGGTGGGTGCGAACACCTCGTGCAGCCATTCCTTGAACAATTTCCTTGTTACCCAAGCTCTCGCATTGGCCCTCCACATGACAGGCAGTCTGGCCTTGTTCACACTGTGTTCCTTGAATGCACGAGGGGTCTGGGAATGGTACACCAGTAGTGGCTTAATCTTCAGCTCGCCGCTTGCGTTCGCACACAGCAAAGGGGTCAATCTGTCCTTCATGGGCTTGTGCCCTGGCAGTGCCTTTTTTCCTCCTGCGTGATATAGGTTCTCTTTGGCATCTTCTTCCAGAAGAGCCCTGTTTCATCGCAGTTGAACACTTGCTCAGCGACGTACCCTTTCGCCTTCATGAATTCCTCAAATTCTTTCTTGTAGGCTTCTGCAGCAGCCTTGTCAGAACTGGAAGCCTCACCATGTCTTGTCACACTGTGGATGCCACTTCTTTTGCGGAATTTATCAAACCAGCCTCTGCTGCCTTTAAATTCTTCACTTGCTGCGCTTGTAGAGGGTTTTTTTTTTGCAGTAAATCACTGTGCAATTTCCTGGTTTTTTCACAGATCATAGCTTCACTAACGCTATCACCTGCCAGCTGTTTCTCATTCAGCCACACTAACAAAAGTTTTTCCACCTCTTCCAGCACTTGTGTCCCCTGCTTGGTTAACATTGTTACTCCTTTTGCCACATCAGCTCCTTTGATGGCATCTTTATTCTTCAAAATAGTTGAGATTGTCGACTTCGCCATCTTGTACTCCGAGCCCAGATCAGTCACACGAATACCACGCTCATGCTTTTCTACAATTTCCTTCTTCAATTCAATGGTTATTTTCTTCAAAACCTTATTCTTACCATGCTTGCTCTGCACCTTCTTTGGAGCCATGCTAACAAGCACACCAAAAAGCTTCACAGGACATCTGTTTGGTACTGCGAACCTGCCTACAGGAAGCCACGACCACGTGTCACGGCAGGGAAAATGGCCGCGGATCCTGTTCGTCACCCGATGCAGAGTTCACGAACGGAAGCAAAATTTTGCAAACGGTGCTGTTCGTGACCCGAATTGTTTGTGAACAGAAGCGTTCGGGACCCGAGGTACCACTGTACTCAATATACTAAATAATAATAAAAAATAATAATAATAAAAAAAATAATAAATACTGTACTCAGTAAAAACGAAAAAGAAGTTTAGAAATAGCCACTTAATATAGACACAATATTTATTTCTTTTATATATCCAGAGATTGGGGATTATGTCTTTAATGTGAAGGATTCCAATTATGCCATGTTATTTATTTTATAAACAATGACCCTAATAGAACCTGGATAGACTTATGAATCTATCACACATAGATTAATTCAGAATCTTTTTTCATGAACAATGTTAAGTCTCTTGAAGAAAACACCATCTTCTTCACCTTGGCCATTTAATGAATGGCCTACCAACATTTCCAATAAAATATATATTTTTTATTTATTTATTTATCCAATTTTGAGGCCACCCTACTCAAAAGGCATGAGTGGCCTACAGATCAAAACATAACAATACTTATAAAAAGAATTCATGGTTGACTGGAAAAACAAATACACCCAGCTATAAACCAAACATAACTAAAGGAGGCTCCACAAGCAGTCTGGGAAAACAACCAGCTTTTTAGTAATTTCCTGAACATCATAAGGCTGGAAGCTGCATGAATCTCTTAAACTAAAAGGAATAGAAATTTTATTAATCAAGATTTTTGTTAATAAAAATGCCCTAGGTTTGGGGAGAATATTTTTTAGCTTCCACAGTCAGAGAACATTTCTTGGTTTCAGACGTGCAAAATCTTTCTGAATAAGGCAATTGACACAATTGGAGATTTTGACTTCAGACAAAGAATTTTACACAATCTTGAAAATTTATTAACTTTTAACAATGGGTGATTCAGGTGATCTGAAAGCTTTCTCTGTTTCAAGAAACTGATTGTTCTGAAAAAAAAAAAGTAGAGCAATACAAAATGTAATTACTTCTTACCCATTGAAGTCTGAATCCACATTTTACCACATTTACCCATTTAAATCTGTATCTACATCTCGAAAATATGTCACAGGTGGTGTAATACATCACAGAGAATTGATTATATGATTTAAAAAAAAAAACACCTTAAGTTAGCAAGGTTGGGACATCAGTGCATATGTGATGGTGATGTGATAAGATGACAACATTTGAGGGAAAAATACAGAATTTTAATTTTATTATGTAACAGTTACAAAATCACACCCATCAGCCTAATTAAATCTATATATAGCTCAACATGCCTCATCAATGCATTAACCTATCAGTAAGTAACAACAGAGCATTTATTAATGGCAGCAAAGTTAGCACTTGTCAAATATTCATATATGGATGACCCATTACTTACATATTGGATATAGAATTTGAACTGTTGCAATAATGGAAAAATTAGCATGTAAGATACAAATTAATAAAGATTTAATTAGTAAATGTATTTTCTTTACTGAATTGTTTGAATCTAATTAATTAATTGTATTAATTAAATTAATTGTACTAATTAAGTTAACAAAGAGATTTTTTTTCCATATGGTTTGCATAAGGATATTTAGAACAGTTAGTTTCTATTTTTGGATGATAAATATTTTATTTATTTATTAGGACTGTGATGCTAGAATAATCAAGAGAGATACTGATGCTGTGTTGCTCTTATCAGATTTTGCACATTTTATGTGCTCATTTTAACTAAAATTAAAAAAGGTGAATTTGATAAATTAGTACAAAAAGCTATACTCTATAAAAGAATCTTACAGTAAGCAATGTTTCATTTTCTTCCATTGGAGAATTGGATGATATTTAATTCTATTTACAAAAATGTTAAACATAAATCCATCAAAGCCAGAAAATCAATTAAATGTATTATATTAGGCCCAAATGACTCATATATGTCTAGTAAAACAAGCATTTGCCTTATACTAGACATATGTCTTCAGAAGACGGCACTATCACAGAGAAGGACCTATCTCATTCCTCTATTCAATGTCCTCCTTCATATAGCCGGACAAGCCAAGCCATTCCTTCAGACCTTAAGGAGACTGATATTGTATAGGCACTCCTTCAGATATTTAGATCCTCGGGCTTTTGTGAATCAAAGTCAACATGAATTCAACATGGAAACAAATAAATCAATGTAGCTGCTTTGGAAAACACTCATAATGTAATCTCTCATATATTACCAGTTTATATTTTACAAGTATCTAAATTTCCCTATCCTGGAACACAGGGAAGAGGGGAGGGCTATAAGAGGACAATAGTCTACATCTGGGTTCCCTATAATAACTACCACTCCTACATGCCTGGCATTCACAATGGGGAAAACATTCCTGGTAGCACTGTTAGCCATTTGTTTGTTTTAAATCCACTATCTAAAACTAAAATTGAATTCTGAAGGCAGAAGTAGAATTCTCTTCCTAGCTGAAAAATGTAGCAATCTACATTTTAAATCCCAATAGCGAAGTGCAGAATTTTTGAAAGAATGAAAAAACATTAATATGTTACAGAATGTTAAGAGTGCTAAATCCCCAAAAAAGGGATTAAAGGAATAGGGAATGCTTAGTCTTGAGAAGAGAAGACAAGATGGAACTGTCAGGCCTAGCCCAAGGAACTCCTGGAGACCGTGCAGGTTCAATCAGCAAGGTTTATTAGCTAACACTTATTTACAGAATCTTCTCAGACTGACCAGTAGTTCCCAGGGACAAGTCTCTACTATCTTCTGGAATGTTTAGGGATGCGCCAGCTTTCTCCGCTTATCTCCAGAGCGTTGCTCTGGAGACGAGAGCACCGTTTTCACCCCCCTTCCTGCATTCCAGTCCATCACAGGAACAGAGTAGCAATCTTCAAATACCTAACTGGATATCAAACAAAAAAGCAGGATCATACCAGAGTGCAAACATAAAATAATGGATTTAAATTACCAGAAGGAAGTTTCCAGTTGAGATTTAGGAAGCAAGAATATTAACAAAGTGAGCAGTGCAGCTAATTGTCCAGCGGGCTGGTTATATCCAAGGAGAAGCTAAATAGCCTTTTACCCTAATTTCCAAAGATCCAAGGATTGGAGTAAGTGGTCACTTCCAATTCTAGGACTCGTAGAAATATTTAGTAAGGGTCTGACACACTTCAGGTATCCAACAGACATGAATAACAGAATTTATAATCCAACACAATTTGAAACACTAAATAGAAGCCCCTTTTCCCAAATGCAGTACAAAATATTACCATAAACTGCACAAGCCAAAAGGCTACAACAGATTAATAATAAGCAAGGGTGCAAAAATCCAGGTGGCTATTACACGGCAACAAACTTTTTTTTTTTGCTTCCATCTAGCGGTCGTCCGGATTTTTGCCCAGATATGGTAAGCTTTCAAATAATAGCAGCAACTTATCCCCTTTCCTGTCTTCTCCTGTTCGATCAGTACCATATAGTTTTAAGTCTCCTTTTATGCATTTGCAGCAGCAGCAGCACTGATCTCTGGGTATCACAAACCCTGATGGTGTTGTAATCTCTATAGCAGTTTTTTTCAACTTGGCAACTTTAAGATGTCTGGACTTCAACTCTCAAAATTCCCTAAAATTGAAATCCACACCTCTTAAAAGTTGCCAAGCTGAAAAACACTGCTGTGCAGGAAGGTTCTCATTATTCATTCGAAACTGGAACTACGATTCCCCAAAGACTACGTTTCTTTTTCTTCCAGACTACAACATCTCGGGAAAAACAAAACAAAACAAACACTAAAAACAGAATCAGGAACATCGCAATCCTCCCCCTCACGCCAGTCCCGCTGGACTGTTTTGAACTGCAGTCACTCCCGCCTATAAAATAAACTCCTTTCTCGAAGTTGACACATCTCGCGATACTTTCCCAATGCGATTGCGCCGTATTGAAAATAGAGAGAAACAAGAGGCTACGTTCGCTGTGACTTTCGAGCCTCTTCTCAATGGATTTTTTTTTTCTTTAAAAAATACCGGTTACAACACTGCTCAAGAAATTTAAATACTAGAGCGCGGCAGTTTAAATTACACCAAAATATAATGAAACACTGTTTACTTGCTTCTTCCCCTGCGGATTTCGCATATTGGATGGGGTGGAGCGATTGCATTCCTACAGCTGCGTGAAAAGGAAGGCTGTGCTGGTTGGATTGCTGTTTGTCACGAGGTTTTTAAATGCTCGGGAACTTGATCAAATACACAATTAAGCTTCGCAATGGGGGAGGATCTCAAGCTTTTAGAAGTATTTTTCCCCCGTTACTCAGAATGCTGGGTATTCAAGACAAATGCTATTCTAAAGAATTTTCTGGTATTCGTTTAACCTCCAAAACGTGTTGATGTTTGATGCAGCAGACTTTGCCAGAAAGCAGAGTGTGACTTTCGTCAGAATGCAGGCTTCTTTTTTCGATCACCGTTAGCTCGAGGCAGTGACAAAGCGCACACACGACCCGTGTCCCGGACCCTTCTCCCAGGACCGCTGAGTTCCACCGCTCTGCCACGCTGTCGGAAATGACGGCTGTGGGGAGTTCTCAGAGACTTTTTTTTCAGTCTCCGAAGGGAAGGCGGAGCCACCCAGCTAGGCTCCTCCTCCTGGCCTCAGCCAGGCTGAATTCCTCTGCCAGCGCGGGGTAGGCGGGGCCAGGTTGGATCCCGGAAACGCTTCCCGGCCGTGCCCAGAGCGCGGGCCCACCCCTTCTCTCCGCCCCCGCCGCTACCACCCGGAGACGCCCCCTCTCCGCACGCAGACGGGAAGGGGGGCCCGCCCCGCCCCCACGAAGCGAGGGGGGCCTGGCCGCCTCAGCTGCCCCCGCGCCAGGGGGCCGACTGGGTGGGAATCGCGAGATGATTGTGCTGGAACCGGCTCCCCCGCGAGCGGTGAGAGGGCGAAGGGCCCGGGAGAGTTCGGCGTGGGTCTGTCCGTCTGTGCGGCGCGCGCGCGCAGCTTCCGAGCGGGTGGTTGGCATAGCCTGACAAGCGGAGGGAGGGGGTGCGCTTGCTTGCTTGCTCGCTTGCTGGGCGCCTGCTAAGTGGGAGGTGTCCAGGAGAGGTCAAAGCAGTGGGCTTGGGGGTGTGGGGGTTGTGGTTAGGGCGGGATTATGTTATTGTGATCTGAAGGGGGGAGTTGCACACCCCTGTGCACAAAAGCATACACATACAAGAAAAGGCTGCTGTAGTAAAAAAAGTGACAACCCTGGATTAAAATCTTGCCTGGAGTGGGGGATATTAACGGTAGCAGGAGGCTTTTAAGCAGATGTAATAAACGAAATTATCAACTTCAATTTTTGCAAATAATTCCAGTGCTGGTTTTCCTAGAGGGGCAGTGGTTGTATAGATAAGGTCAGCTTCAAACAAGCCAGGTGATTGGTAAAGAGTTACTCCTTGAGGCCTATAATTAAGGGTCAGTATTAGAGTCATATGGTCTACCCTAGTTGTGGCCACCCTCACTTTAGATGGTTTTCTTGGGTTGGTTAAATATCTTTTGGAAGTCTGGTTCTCAACCCCTTTGAACTACTCCATTTGGTAGAAGGCAAAACTTTAAGAAAGGTGTGAGAAGTGTTTACTTCCCTCCACACCTATACACATTTCCAAAGTTTTGGTTTGTTTTGGAAATTGTGATTGGGTTGCTTGGATAGGGCACACCTATCCATGTATTTGTATAAAAGAAATGTGACAATGCCACAACTACTGGCTTGTTACTGTTGTATTTGCAAGTTTAATTGCTGCTGTTTCCTTTGGAATGTGTTCTCAGCATGGTGACTGCAGTATGATCCTGCTGCTTTGATTTGGCAGCTTTGGAAATAGAAATCCCAAGAGAGATGAAGGTCTGCAGTGTATTCATATTTTTGCTGAATTCTACATACATTTGATTATTACTTATTGTTAATATATTATTGCTTTGTTATTTGCTATTTACCTTAGAGTATACCAGTTCAGAGTAAATTAGGCCAAAAACTATACAAAAATGCTTTTCCTAATGCTTTTATTTGTGGTAGTTGGATCTTATTCCTAATTATGTATTCTGTTGTCTCATAATTAAAAATGACAGGGTAACCTTACTGCATGAGAGACCAAGTGTATGTCAGGAAGAGGGCCTTGTTCTACCACAGAGGGCAGTCTGCATAGTATTTTTTTTTTCATTGTGAGCTTTGCAACAGAACTAGGTAAACTTTATCTACTCCTACACATTTATGCTGGTTATTTATGGTGGGAGTAGAAATTAGACATGTAATGCTAATGTTTTCTATTGTAGTGATACAGTGATTTAAGTGCTTTTTAAATAGAAATTTTTAAATAGAAAAACAATATATTTTCAGTGTTTTCTTAATTAAATAGTGGTTGTCTTGAAAAACACTGATGTTTTTTCTTTTCTTCTTTTTTTCGCTAAACAGTGTTTTTGGAAACAAGGCTGGCAGACAAATAAAAATATTGTGTTATGGTACTTGTCTGTCCTGGTAAAGTATTATACTGTAGGTACCTGACATTTGAGAGCTAGTTTGGTGTAGCAATTAAGGCCCCAGGCTATAAAACTAGGAGACCATGAGTTGTTTAGGCATGATGCTGGGTGACTTTGGGCCAGTCACTCTTTCTCAGCCCTAGGGGGAAGGCAATGGCAAACCACTTCCAAATTGTTGCCAAGAAAACTTCATGGATTTGTGCATGTAATCACCAGAAGTCAAGGTTGACTCAAAGGCACAAAATATAATACCTGATATTTAGGCAAAGGCTAGCTGGAATGATAACTGTATTTTCTAGGTGGATGTATTAATTGATAGGGGAGTGTGATTTCTTCACCAGATGTAATGATATGCAGCAACAGGCATTTTTAAAAAACCTTTCAGTAATTACTAATACCATATGGATATTATGTAAATTCAGTAGATTTGTCAATGACTATTAACTGAAATATCAAGTCATAGACCTGTTATGTTCCGAAATAATATACCTCCAATTTTCAGTTGCTGGGACAAAAGGAGTTACTGCTGTCATCTCAAAGTGCTTCTGTATATCCTGGGAGATCTTGGTTGATTGTGATTATAGTGCTAGGTTTTATAATTAAACTCAACATTGGTAATAGCTTAAACAAATTTATTCTTATTTTATGTGTTTTACACACACACACACACACACACACACATGCTAAAGCAAGTTAGGTATAGGGAGTAACTTTATGTTAGCATTGTAAACATATTCTAATGGAATTTATTCTGTGATGCCAAATTAATGAGCCACTAAATTTACTTTTTAGCACAATTGTTAAGATATTCCATAGAGAATTGTCAGTGCTGATTGTTGTACTGGAAATATCTCATAAATGGCAGTTAATACCTGTATTTTTATGGATTTATGATACAGTACCCAATGTAAAATTGAAGTGGAAGTTTAGTATTCTCCAGAAATACATAAAGAATACTAGTAAAGAATAATGTTGGTTTTTTGAGGAAAAAGATGTGGAAACATGTAAATTAAGGTACTATGTATAAAATAATTCACATATGAATATTTTCAGTTTGACTAGGAACATTTTCTGATCAATAACATTTTTTTTTTCATATGCATACTAAAGATAATCGCATAAAATGTGGAAATCTTTAAAAGCAGTCAACTTGCATTTGCAATTTGCAACCATTTATTAATGATAATTAATTTACAAAACATAAAATTATTTACAGAAAGAATCAAGCACTATAAAATTTTCTATCCCAATTTCATTAGAATATACCCTTCCTTAAACTAAATAATCTTTTAAGTAAAGTTTTTTTTGTTTTGGTTTTTGTTTGTATGAACCATGATAGCTTTAGTCCTAGGCCTTTTGTTTTTTTCATTGTTAGCAAAGAATTTCTGGCAAGCAGGGAGACATAATGGTACCAGTTAACTGGTCAAATACAAGCCTTTTGTAGTTGCGTTCTGATTTGTAACGAAACTCAAAACAATACATCCCGGGTTACAGTGAAGACCAATTAACACAGTTATATTTTGTTTTGCATTCTGAGGGTCTGTTGGTTTTAGAGAGCTGAGGGGTGAATGTGTATGTGTATGTGAATTTTTTCTGAACCCATGCTTTACTTTTCTTTGGTTTATAATCCATTACTGATAGATAAGTAAGAAAACAAAACTGCTACTTTCTTCAGAGGTTCTGTGGGCATATTTGACATTTTTAAACATGCTATGGTTAGTAAAAATTGGACGTCATGAGAATGTGGATAGTTCAAAACACTGAGAGCATCTTTATTCTACACCTCTTATTTATTATCAACCCAGCTCCAATGAACGTATTTGCTCTGTTTCTTGCATAGAATAGCATCCTCTGTCACTTATTAATTTACTAAAACATAGCTTAATTTGGATATGAAATTTTAATTAGTTGTATGATTAATTAAAATTATCATACAGGCTGAAATAGCTGGAATGGGGGAAGCTACCCTACAAAGGGCCCTTTTAAAGTGTTTGGTGGCATGAATGAGTTTCTACCTTTTCCATCCACTTTTTTAAAAGAGGAGATATTTTTTCTCCATATTCAGTGATTTAGTCCATGGATTTGAATAGGACATAAAAAGTTTATAGGGTGATGAAGCTGTGGTTGGCATCTTCAGGAAAATAAAAACTTTTATTCTTGTTAGTGTTGGATCATGGTTCTAGTAGAAAGAAATTTGATTCAAATTTTCATGCTAAAAGAAGTATAATATGAGAATTTAGTATCAAGCGTTTTTTAAAGCTAAAAGGAAAAGATTCCCCCCCCCCCTTTTAGGTGTAATCTTGGTGTGAGAGTTCTAGTTACTCACTTTTGGGTGTGTGTGTGTGGGGATTCATCGTGGCATTAAATGTGGATAAGGTAATAGCTTTATAAACTAGGTTGGGAAGTTGATATTGAAGTGTTAGTATACTGTACCGTATAATTTTTATTAATTATATTAATTTTCCCCATTTTATTATCTTTGTATTTATAGAAGATGTCTGAAGCATCCAAAGATCATAATCACTGGAAAGTTTGTTGACTGCTATTTCTTGGAAGTCCTGAGACTTAACATCAATCTGGCATGGCGCAGGGCAGCCAGCAGTTAGACATGCAGGTACTCCATGACCTTCGGCAACGTTTTCCTGAGATCCCTGAAAGTGTGGTGTCTCAGTGCATGCTCCAGGTAGGCATTAGGAGCTCCAACAATAGTTTATCTTCAAAGTAGTAAATAATGGTAACCTAGCAAGATCCAGGCATAACTTTTCAGAAACAAAAAGAGTAAGGAAAGAACAGGGAGAATTGATTATAGGAGATGAGAATGAAAAATAATATAGTGAAAGCTGGTTATTTTAACCAAATTCCATTTATCTTCTTATAATTTTAGGAAACTGTTTCCTTCCTCCCCCTTTCTTTTCTTTTTCATTTTACAAATAAATTAATTCTATTAGGATCCGTTTAATTAAAAATAAAAGTATAGCTAAATAGCATGGGCATAACTAGAGATTTATGTCCTACCAAAATCAGTGGGTATAAATTCATTCTTAAATGTCAAACCTTCAAGATTTGAAGAAGCACCTTGACATGCTTAGCTTTTGTTTTTCTTGAAAGTACTTCACATGCTATATTTTTCCCTATACAATTTATTTCCTTCCATTCAACTATTAGAGTTTCATTTGTATTTAAGATAATGAAATAGAATATTTTATGCAGAATATAGACTACTCTGTGGAAAAATGAATTATTCTAAGTGTGTTAGAAAACTCAAGGCTTAAAGAGAGATATATTTCAGTTTCCACGTACGTCTCCTATATCTGTTTTCCTACTTATCCCAAGCTATAGTAGAAGGAGTAGTTAAACACTTTAGCTCACTCACTGAAAGTGAATGACACAAATTACATACTCTGGTTTTGCAGAAGTTTTTTAGGTAATAGTGTTTGGAGAAGTAATACTTGCTTTACAAATCTTTAAGATGAATTAACGGGATATTTTATGGTTGCATATTTTTCAAAGCAGTAAGTGCAAGAAAGTTGACTATCTTGATACTAACTGGTGATTGAGAGTTAATGCTTGTAAACTTCATGTATTATCTTGAAGGAAATTTTCCTTTTAATTAAAAAACGAACATGGTTTCTGTTATGATATATGACTCATCATAAGCAAATTTAAGTTAGTCAAAATTATAAGATTAAGATATAAGCTAAAGTGACAACATTAACAAATATAATACTGAAGAGTAACAACAGATAGTTGTACTGTAGTTTCTAAAACATGTTCCATAATGTAGAATACTTAGCATGTGTTATTTATTCTAGAACAACAACAATCTTGATGCTTGTTGTCGAATTCTTGCACAAGAGAGCAACAAATACCTATATATGGAATATCACAGCCCAGATGACACTCGAGTGAACAGGAATCGTCTTCTGCATATTAACCTTGGCATCCATCCTCATACTAACTATGGAGGGGATGGACCTCAACTTAATGGTGGTCGTACACTGGTACATAGTTCAAGTGATGGACATATTGATCCACAGTGCACCCCAGGCAAACAGCTGATCTGTTTAGTCCAAGAACCACATTCTGCTCCTGCTGTTGTAGCAGCTTCTCCAAACTACAATCCCTTTTTTATGAATGATCAGAATAGAAATGCAGCTACTCCTCCTCCACAGCCACCTCAACAGTCTTCTTCTATACAACCTGGAATGAATACATCTGCTATGCAAGGTCCTCCTCCTCCATATATGCACATACCTCGGTATAGCACAAATCCTATAACTGTTACAGTTTCACAAAACCTCCCTTCTGGACAGCCTTTACCCAGAGCTTTACAAATTCTTCCTCAAATTCAGAGTACTCCTTATGGAAGTCCTGGATCACTCTATATTAGGCAGACAACTCAAGTTTCTTCAGGACGACAGACTCCTACTCAAAGTACACAGTGGCATTCATCACCACAAGCTCCAGTTCCACATTATAATGCCCATCCATTACCTGTTTATCCACACCAACAGAGCTATCAGCCTTCTCAGTATTCTCCCAAACAGCCTCAGATTCCTCAGTCTCCTTTTCGATCACCACCTGCTTCTCAATGTCCTTCTCCTTTTGGATCACCTCAACATCAAGTTCAGCCTAGTCAATTAGGACATCAAAGTTCCCATGTATTTATGCCTCCTAGTCCTTCAACTGTGCTACCCCATCCTTACCAACAAGCACCACAGACGTATCAAAAACCAAGTGGACACTCAGTATCTTATCTCCCATATGGTGGACCTACTTTATCTAAAGGCTCCATGAACAAGATAGAAATTACTGTTGAGCCACCACAAAGACCTGGGACTACACTTAATAGGAGCCCTTCACCAATAAGTAATCAGCCATCCCAGCGGAACCAGCACCCACTATATACACCTGCAACTCCTCCTTCAAGTTCCCCTTCCAGAAGTATAGCAGGTCAGCCTAAACCTCCTTATAGTGTTAGTCCTGTATATATAACATATACGCAACCAGTTGGACCTACTGGTGTACTTACACAGTCCCCCCGTGTAATGGTATCTCAGCCAAATCCAGCAGTTTTTAAAATCACAGTAGGTCGAGCTCCTGCTGAGAATCTTCTAAATTTAGTGGACCAAGAAGAACATTCTGCAGCACCAGAACCTATTCAGCCCATTTCAGTTGTGCCAGGATCTGGAGGTGAAAGAGGACGGCATAAATACCAGAGAAGCTCCAGCTCTGGATCAGATGACTATGCTTATACTCAAGGTAAGGTTGATAAACGTTTTCTAAAAGTCAAATCATTTGTACTATGGTTCATTTTTAATATCTGTGTCCCTAAAATACAAATACTCCTCAAAATGTATAAACCAGTATGAAATAACATCCTTAGTTAATATGGATTGGTTAACTAAATCATGTCTGTGATTTTCTCTCATGGTGAAAGAACATGTTATTTAATTTACTACAGTTTGCTTTCTGGAGTAGTAAAAATGGTGATAAGGTAAGACTGCTAGGTCAGTGTGATATGGTGATTAACTATGATAATATAATTTAAAGTATGATATATTGAAAAATAGTTGATATATTGTGCATCACTTAATGATGCAGAAATTAACTGGAAGTGGGACTATCTTGGAATATGACTTAACTGAATGGTACTATAAAGTAAATTCTGATTGTATTAAACTAATGTACTATTACATATTTGAGATATAGGAAACCTAAAGTAACTGGTTTAGAGTTTTTTAATATATACCAGTAGAAATTATTTGTTTTAATATTGCATATAGCTTGGGTTTTATCACTATAAATTGCTATGAAGATACTGATTTGGATGAAGGAAGATGATGTACTTTAGAAAGACAGTAGTAATGTACAGTGGGGCAAAAAAGTATTTAGTCAGCCACCAATTGTGCAAGTTCTCCCACTTAAAAAGATGAGAGAGGCCTGTAATTTTCATCATAGGTATACCTCAACTATGAGAGACAAAATGGGGGGAAAAATCCAGAAAATCACATTGTCTGATTTTTAAAGAATTTATTTGCAAATCATGGTGGAAAATAAGTATTTGGTCAATATCAAAAGTTCATCGCAATACTTTGTTATATATCCTTTGTTGGCAATGACACAGGTCAAACGTTTTCTGTAAGTCTTCACAAGGTTTTCACACACTGTTGCTGGTATTTTGGGCCATTCCTCCATGCAGATCTCCTCTAGAGCAGTGATGTTTTGGGGCTGTCGCTGGGCAACACGGACTTTCAACTCCCTCCAAAGGTTTTCCATGGGGTTGAGATCTGGAGACTGGCTAGGCCACTTCAGGACCTTGAAATGCTTCTTACAAAGCCACTCCTTTGTTGCCCGGGCGGTGTGTTTGGGATCATTGTCATGCTGAAAGACCCAGCCACGTTTCATCTTCAATGCCCTTGCTGATGGAAGGAGGTGTTCACTCAAAATCTCACGATACATGGCCCCATTCATTCTTTCCTTTACACGGATCAGTCGTCCTGGTCCCTTTGCAGAAAAACAGCCCCAAAGCATGATGTTTCCACCCCCATGCTTCACAGTAGGTATGGTGTTCTTTGGATGCAACTCAGCATTCTCTCTCCTCCAAACATGACGAGTTGAGTTTAGACCAAAACGTTCTACTTTGGTTTCATCTGACCATATGACATTCTCCCAATCCTCTTCTGGATCATCCAAATGCTCTCTAGCAAACTTCAGACGGGCCCAGATATGTACTGGCTTAAGCAGGGGGACACATCTGGCACTGCAGGATTTGAGTCCCTGGCAGCGTAGTGTGTTACTGATGGTAGCCTTTGTTACTTTGGTCCCAGCTCTCTGCAGGTCATTCACTAGGTCCCCCCGTGTGGTTCTGGGATTTTTGCTCACCGTTCTTGTGATCATTTTGACCCCACAGGGTGAGATCTTGCATGGAGCCCCAGATCGAGGGAGATTATCAGTGGTCTTGTATGTCTTCCATTTTCTAATTATTGCTCCCACAGTTGATTTCTTCACACCAAGCTGCTTGCCTATTGCAGATTCAGTCTTCCCAGCCTGGTGCAGGTCTACAATTTTGTTTCTGGTGTCCTTCAACAGCTCTTTGGTCTTGGCCATAGTGGAGTTTGGAGTGTGACTCTTTGAGATTGTGGACAGGTGTCTTTTATACTGATAACAAGGTCAAACAGGTGCCATTACTACAGGTAACGAGTGGAGGACAGAGGAGCCTCTTAAAGAAGTAGTTACAGGTCTGTGAGAGCCAGACATCTTGCTTGTTTGTAGGTGACCAAATACTTATTTTCCACCATGATTTGCAAATAAATTCTTTAAAAATCAGACAATGTGATTTTCTGGATTTTTTTTCCCATTTTGTCTCTCATAGTTGAGGTATACCTATGATGAAAATTACAGGCCTCTCTCATCTTTTTAAGTGGGAGAACTTGCACAGTTGGTGGCTGACTAAATACTTTTTTGCCCCACTGTAATATTAATTTAAGTTGTGCTTTCCATAGTTATTTGAATTATTTAATATTTTGCAGGGACTAGTCCAGGCCATCACAAGGAGTCAACACTGACTCGAAGGCACAAAAGAATAAAAATAAAGGATGCCTAAATAAAAGCAGACATTAGTTACCTCACTGAAGTAGAATGTGGAGGAGTAGGATATATTCTGCTGTATTTTAGGCTATATAAGCATAAGCTGAATTGCAAAAATAAAACCAGAATAAGAATATTTCAGAAATTTCTGTACAAAAAATGTGTTCCACTTTGTAGTGTGCTTTCTTGCAATAAGTACTTTATATTTTTAGGTAGCTAACTCTTTTTTTTTTTAGCTAACTCTTTTTTCCAAAGGAGGAAAAAATGAAGATTCATGTAGAAAATGGTTAGGATTGAATGGTTGAACCTTTACTCTAAAACAAAAGATTAAGCAGTCAAAGAGGCTTTAATCAGTTGTAATTAATTTATCCTGCTCCAATTTCTGGCTCTTGGAATTCCTTGGCTTTATCTTCAGCACTGATTTTGTGATCTGGAAAGAAAAGCTGTTTTTCTAAAGAACATACATTGCCTTACTGGGTGGTATTATTAGTCAGAAGTAGCACAGACTATTTTGTGGTTCAGTGACTAAGGTTTCTTCATGTATAGGTAGCTTTTTAATTTTGAACAGCTAATGGGTGAAAATGAACCAGTTCCCAGAACTGATAATACAGGTGGTCCTGGGTTAATGACCACTCATTCAGCAACCAAACTTACGACAGGGCTAAACAAGTGGTACCTACAATCAGTCCTCAAAGTTCTAACTGTCACAGTGCCCCCAGGGTCACATGATCGCAATCCGGGTGTTTGACAGCTAGTCCACATTTCTGACCGCAGTCACATGATCACAATTTGCACCTTCCCTGCTGGCTTCCCCCAACCAAAGTCAATTGGGAAGCTGGCAAGAAGTCAGAAGTCACAGTCATGTGAGTTCCTTGCTTAACAACCCATGGTGATTTGCTTAACAATGGTAACTGGGAACTGCCAGAACTGTAGGTGCTTTACGTCTGCATCGTTTAGCGATTGAAATACCGGTCCCAATTACTGTTGTTAAGCAAGGATTACCTATATCTTTATTAGTATGTAAAATAGTGATCATCCTTATGGAGGAATGTTAATCTACAGCTCTTCTTTTCACATGAAGTATTTCTACCCCAATATTTGATTGCATGTTTATGGTTGTTTCTGTTTTTGAAAAGGTCATTTGTCTGTATGTCCTTAGTTACAAGCTAGATTTCTTAATTTTATGCACTTTATTCTCTGAATTGCACTAGCTTTGTTGTTACACCAACGTGCAAGGATGGAGAGGCTAGCAAAGGAGCTGAACTTTGAGAACGAGGAGCTTGAGAACCTTAAAGGTGAAGTAAATAATATGGAACATGATCTTATGCAAAGGCGTCTGAGAAGAGTGAGCTGTACAACCTCAATCCCAACAGTAAGCAATTTTTGCTACAATTATATTAAAATAAAATTGTAGTTTTTTCTCTTGACAATACAAATAATTCACTATGTTTTAAAGTCATCATTTTTCATCTGATACATACTGTTCGATAAGTCTCATTTGAGTTGTTTCAGTATCTAGATACCGGTATGTTCTCTTAGTTGCCCCATGTGTTTTATCAGGCCCCCCAAATGCTGTAATACTACCTCAGATGTTTGTTGGTTTGGAGTAGTTCTGTAAAGGCATCCCAGCAATATGTTGTTGCTTCAGGTAGAAATAAAAAACCCTAGATACAAAGAATATTTTGAAACTTAAGGCACTGTAACTGTTGTGACCCTTGACAAAACATTCATTGAGAATAGGCAGAGGTGGAAGGAAACAAAGTTTTCTTGATTTTTCTTTCAACAATTATATGCTTGTGCGAATGTCTTAGTTCAGTCATTCTTATATTCCTTAAATTCCTTTCCTATCCTAAAATATTATCTTGAGTTGAAGTTCAGATACAAGATGTATTATTTGCTTCAAAATTATTGTGAGAAGTAACCATACATTAGTTGGAACTATATATTTTATGGTCTACTAGTTTTAAAATATAATAAATCATCTTTATTTAGTCTGAGAGTTTGCCATGGTCTCTCAGTGATGATACTATGGTTCCCATTAGTAATAACTTTGGCATGGATTGTTATAAAATCAAGATAATTTAATGTAGCAGTTTAAATCTTGGTTTAAAATATTGAGGGAGTACAGGTAGTTCTCAGGTTATGACCATTTGTTCAGTAACCATTCAAAGTTATGGTGGTGCTGAATGAGTGGTATTTATGACCGGTCCTTGAAGTTGCAGCCATCACAGCACCCCCGTAGTCACATGATTGTGATTCAGGCACTTGGCAACCAGCTGGCACTTAATAATAGTTGCAGTGTCCCATGGTCACCATTTTCAACCTTCCCTGCCAGCTTCCCACAAGCAAAGTTAATAGGGAAACTGGCAGGAAAGTCCCATATGTCACTCCTACTGTTTTTTCTGACAAGGAGCCCTGCTATGGAGTACAAGATCCCAGCTCCCACCCCCCACTGGCCCGCCTGCATTCTGTGGCACCCACCTGCGGCCCCCGACAACCTGCCTGCCTCCACGCTCCATAGCACCTGCCCGTGGCCCCCACTGGCCTGCCCCTGACCCCTAATGATCTGCCCACACTCTGTAGCACCTGCCTCTACCAATCTGCACCACCTGCAGCTCCAGCTGGCCCACCCATACTCCATAGCACCTGCCCATGCTACCTCCAAACCTCTCATGGCACCCATGGGGTCCTGGGGCTACAACGGCAACTGGGATGATATTGCATTTTACAACTACATCACTTAGTGATGGAAATTCCGGTCCCAATTGCTGTTGTAACCCAAGGACTACCTGTAGATGTAAATAAGATGTCAATAATTTATAACTTTTAGCATAAATTGATAGATGTAATATTAAAAACAGTCATTTTCAACTTAATAGGGGGGCTATAGATCAGTTATTGTAATTAATTTGTCCTGCTCCAATTTCTGGCTCTTAGAATTCTTTACTTTTATCTTGAGCATTGATTTTGTGATGTGGACAGAAAAGCTGTTTTTCTAAACGACATACATTCCCTTATTAGGTGGTATTATCAGTCAGGAGCAATGTAGGCTATACTTTAACTCCCATCTTTTTTTCAGTTTATGAGTCCATTTCTGGTAAAGGTAAGGAATGGAAGGTTGGGGAGAATTTTAAAAGGATTGTAAATGGGCTTCTGGTTGGCTGAATTTATGTGCTTAGTTTAGTTAAATGAATGTGCCAACTTACTTGCTTTGTATTCTTGATTCTCTCCACTAGCCTGAGGAGATGACAAGATTGAGAAGCATGAATAGGCAGCTCCAGATAAATGTAGACTGTACTCAGAAAGAAATTGACCTTCTTCAGTCTAGAGGTAGATGTTTTCAATGATTTTATGTATCTGAAATGCCTTGTTTTGGAGCTTTTTGTAAGAATTTAAGAGGTTTTATGAATATTATTGTCCTTCCCTATCATAGTTGCAGAAAAAAAGATAACCACATCCATTTTCTTTTTACTAGATGTTCTGTTTTGATACTTCAGTTTTCCTAGTAAAAATCAGGTAACAGGTAACTGTAATGCATAAAATGTATTTGGAAATACTGATTCTTGCAGTATCAGTTTAAGTGATAAAATTTACAAGCATTCTTTATCATATACGTGCAGCTTCCAGAACAGCAAGGCTATATGACTTTAAGACAGTGTTGTTTGCAAACATCTTTCATGTCAAAAGCATACTTAACCAGTAACTTTTGTTACTTTTTAAACATGTGTCCTGTTCAAAATAGATTATTGTCTGCTTTTTATTAATAGGGAACTTTGACCTGAAAGCCATGAATAATTTTTATGATAACATAGAGCCTGGTCCTATTGTGCCACCAAAGCCATGTAAAAAAGGTGAGTCACTACACAAATGTTCAAGATGTAGTTTGCTCATGGTATTTTTGTGCTGAAGGATTCTTATGTTGGAAAGAAGGAAATTAGATATATATGTATGCTTCTTATGCATAAGTATTCTTATTAACAAAGGCATTGTATCAAGAAACGTATTGTACTTTCCATTATTTATACCCTGCAGAAGCTGTGCACAAAATAGCATTTCACCAATTATATTATGAAACTGCAAAAGTAATACTGGCAGTTAGAATGTTCTTGATATGTTTGGAAATGGAACTCTGTATTTGCAGATTGTGTGGAATGTTGAAAAAATATAAAATCTTAATCCTACAGTTGAATTTTCTCCTCCACCCATAAGGGAACAGGATATAGCTTTCTTTATTAAGATGCTTTTGAACATACAGTCTTGATGCATTTTAAAGAATTCCCTTGCTTTAAAGTATTGCTTTAGTTTTCTTAGTAAAGTGATGCTTAAAAGTTTGTGCATTCCTTTGAGTTTTTAATATTTTTGCGTAAATATGACCTAAAACATGATCTGTTCTCCACACAAGAACTGCTTGCTTCACGTCCTTCCACAACATTTCTATAGGATGAAGGTCAGGACTTTGACTTCACCATTCCAAAGCATCATCTTTCTTCTGCTTTTAACATTCTTTGGTTATAGGACTTTGTGTGTTTTGGGTTGTTGTTTTGCTGCATGATCCACCTTCTCTTGAACTTCAGTTCACAGATGGATATCCTGATGTTTTCCTGTAGAATTCCATAGTTCCATCAATGATGTCCAGAGGCAGCAAAGCAGGCTACTACCACCACCATGTTTCACAAATGGCATAAGGTTCTTATGCTGGAATGCATTGTTTGCCTTTTGCCAAGCAGAACACGTTTCATTCAAGCCCAAAAGTTCTACTTTGGTCTCATACATGCACAGAACATTTGTTCAATAGCCTTCTGGCTTATCCACGTGTACACAAAGTGTAAACAGGAAGCAGTGTTCTCTTTGGAGAAGAATGGCTTTCTCCTTGCAACTCTGCCATATGCACCTTTGTTGTTCAGTTTTCTCCTGATGGTGGTCTCATGAACACTGACATTTGCCAATGCAACAGAGGCCTTTAGTTCCTTAGATGTTACCCTGGGGTTCTTTGAGACCTGAAGCATTACTTGTCTTATACTCTTTGTGTGATCTTGGTTGGTCAACCACTCTTGGGAAGGGTAACGGTGCTGAACTGCCTCCATTTGTACAGGATCTGCCTGACAAGTGGACTGGTGGAATCTAAACTCTTTGGAAATAGTTTTGTAGCCTTTTCCAGTCTGGTGAGCATCAACAACTGTTTTTCAGAGGTCCTCAGAAATTTCCTTTGTTTGAGCCATGACACACTTCCACATACATGTATTGTGAAAAATCAGACTTTGATAGTGAATACCCAGAATTCTATCCTTTAAATAAGGCAGGACCTCCCCCACTCACACCTGATAATCATCCCATTGATTGAAACACCTGACTCTAATTTACCTTCAAATGAAGTGGTAATCCTAGAGGTTCATATACTTTTGCCACACACAAATAGTATGTAGCTTTGGATCATTTTCCTCAATAAATAAATGAACAAGTATAATGTTTTTGACTTATTCATTTAATTGGATTATCTTTATCTAGTTTTAGAACTTGTGTGGAGAACAGATTCAATTTTAGGTCATATTTATGCAGAAATATTGAAAATTGAAATGAATTCACAAATGTTTAAGCACCACTATATATGAAAATTAATAAATAGTCCTTCTTAATGCTATACATTTTTAATGTCTATTCTTTAACAGGTATTTTCTTTTGATTGGCAACTTCCCAATCCTTAAGGTGCCAACTTTGCTTTGTGGCATGCTCATTTTATTTTTCCCCTCTGTTCCAGTGCAGTAACTTCCTATTGCTCCCATAATGTTGTATTGCTAAGCAAGACTCTCCCAAAGATCAGGTTCTTCAGTTGCAGGCAGGCAGGAAAAGACTAAAACAGCAGAGCAGGACTTAGCTGGCAGTGTGAGAATCCAGGTGACTGGTTCTATTACTATTTATTTAAATTTATTGGCTGCCCAAATCCAGTGGACTCTGGGTGGCATATAAAACTAGAAAAAACATAAAAACAGCTAATAACATTAAATCAGACAGACAGCCCTGTCTAAAATGACCCAATAAAAAACAAAATCAAAACAAAACAGGCCTTAAACAAATAATAAACATCAACCCCAGGCCTGCGACCAAAGCCAGGTTTTCAAGCTTTCCAGAACCCTAGGAGAGAGGGTGTCATCCTTATCTCTAGGGGGTTGCTGTCCTGGGGGGGGGGGCAACAGAGAAGGCACACTTCCTAAGGTCCCACAAGATGACAGTGTTTAATGGAAGGGACCTGGAGTACACCCACTCTACTGGAACGTACTGGGTGGGCAGAAATGATTGGAGACAAGCGGTCTCTCAGATTTCCAGGCCCTATGCCATACAGGGCTTTGTAGGTAATAACCAGCACCTTGAATTGCACTAGGAAGCAGTGTAGCTTGTGTAGCAGTGGTGCACATGGGCACACCAAGAGGTGTCCATTATTGCTCGTGCTGCTGCATTTTGAACCAGCTAAACCTTCTGGGTGGTTTTTAAGGGCAGCCCCATATAGAGCACATTGCAATAATCCAATGTGAGGTGACAGGGGCACAAGTAACTGTCTGAAGGGCCTCCCAATTGAGGAAAGGGCGCAGGTGGCACACAAGCCACAGCCACTCAGTCTTGTTAGGATTGAGCCAGAGTCTGTCCCGCCTCCAGACACTGGGTCAGTACACCAACAGCTTCACCTGTGCTGCTCAGAGTTGAGATGTAGAGCTGGGTTTCATCAGCATACTGATGCTACTGCACCCCAAACTGGTGGATGACCTCACCCAATGGTTTTATGTAGATGTTGAACAGGTGAGGGGAGAGCCACACATTCTAATTCATCTGTGATTGAGTTAATAAGAAGTTAATTATTACTGAGTTTTATTCTATGTCTCTTCTACCTCACACATTTCTCTCAGTTATATTTGAACAGATCTTACAGAAGTTATAATATACTGAATTATAAATATTGCTGTGGTATGGCCATATTGTATTAACTGAAATCACTGGGGAGAAAAAAAATGCAGTTTAAAATACATTGAATGTAATTGCTATAAATCAGTTCTCCGATTATTTTCAAATGAATGGAGATTGTACATTATATATAACCTAAGGTACTTGTGCATATGTAAATGTTGAATAGTTCACTCTTCTATAGAAGATACATGCATTTGTACATAATTTTCCATGCATTTTACATACATTGTTTTGTCTAGCATTTTCAAAATTATTAGTTAATTAGGGGAAAATATAGTAAATACTTTGACAGAATGTAAAAATATTAATCAAAATCTACCTCTTGATACACAGAAATAAAAATTGACTTTGCTGGAGTGTGTAGATCAGATTAAAATAGCAAAGAATCTAGTGTCTCTGTGATCCAATTATGTCTGTACAAGTTATGGGGGGAAAAACCCCTGAATATGATGGATTCTTAGATGTATCAGTAGTTTCATTGTACAGGTCATTAAAACAGTAAGACAAAATTTATCTGAAAGTAACATATCAGAAAATATTGAAGATGTAGTAATTAATATAATTCAAAAACATGACAAAGTAATGTTCTGGACCATTCTTGATATATGAATATCAAGCATAACTCTGCTTCCAACAGTTATTATGTGAATAAAGAAAGAATGTGTCAGATTCACATTAATAAATTGTTCTAACTCAATGCATTATTTCTTAGAAACAGTTCTATTATGAGATGTTAAAATAAATCTTAGTAATTTTCTCTTGATAGTTCAGTCTGGTAGATCTCATACTATCTACCTCAAATGACAAAATGTAAACATTTGACAAAAGAGGATATACATAACTCACATAACTTTTGGGGACCAAAACCATGTGGACAACAGAATTTATTTTTATAATGTTAACACTGTGGTATAGTGGTTAAAGTGTTGAACTGGAAACCCAGGTTCTAATTCACCTTCAGGTATGAAAACTTTGGACTGTCTCTCAAATCAGTTTACTTCACAGGATTGTTGTGGGGAAAACAACCGGGTGTTATAGTGTGCTTATACATGAATGCCAAATAAAAATATTAATGCTAATTTTATTATTTTACTATGACATTTATATATTTAAAAGTATTGTGTTTTAAAAGAAAATTTTTTTTGTAGACCATCAAAATAGTTCCAAGCAAGTTCCGCGATCACAGCCAAGAGATGAGGACTTTGAAGGAGCTCCATGGAATTGTGACAGCTGTACTTTCTTGAATCACCCAGCACTGAATCGTTGTGAGCAATGTGAAATGCCGCGGTATGCCTGAATTTATAAAGGTCTACTTCGTATTAAAATGGGCTTTGAGATCTCAGCCATAGATGGAAATTTGGGGGATCTTTCAGTTCTTCTACAAGGTATTTGCCAGCCAATCATTTTCAGATTTTGAGAGAGAAATCTCCTTTTCATTCATGCTGCACTAAAGATTAGTTTGTGGAAAAATACTCTTATCCCATGGTGGTAAGAAAGGTTGAAAGGATATTCCAAATCCAAAATGGATTTTCTTTGAAGAATGTATACAGGAAAACAAATGATTGTTGTTGTTCTAGCCCCCATAATTACATTTGCTGGTTAGTAGTCCTTACATATATTTTTATAAGCATAGAACAATTACTTTGTGGTGTGAAGTGTTACAGGTATCCAGACAAACTGTGAAGAACCAGAGCTGATCTGGCCACAGCAAGCTGGAAAACAAAAGCTCCCTGTGTTTCCAGATTGTAAACTACTGAAAAAAGGGGAAATCAAAGAACAGAAAAGGGTATTCTGAAATGCTGCTTTTTTTCAGGGTAACTTAATCTACACAATTGCTGTTTTGATATTGTGAATCATGGTGAGGAGGGGAAAGTACTGTACAACCTTATTTATAGAGTACAATCAGAGGTGATTTTACAGTCCCTTTTGCTTGTACAGCACTCACCAAGTCATGCTAACACTGGTAATTAAATAATTATACCATATTACACAGGAAAAATAGTGCTGCATGCTTTCATTAGGCCTTTGTGTTTTAAAGCTAAAAGTAAAGTATGTTTTTATAAATTATGTTCCCTTGAAACTGCTTGACAGTGGAGCGGACATATGCCAAATGCAGAACTGTTCCAAATTCTTTTTGGAAAACTTGAGTTCAGCCATTGATAGTATAAGAAATGTTTGCACCCTCTTTCTTAGGCCTTTCAGCTTCCAATTATGTGAAGAATTCATGATGTTTACAGCACAGAAGGTACTTTGTGCCCCCATTCTGATTTAGCTGAAAACCACTAATCAATATGAGCTCTCCAATAAAGTTTATTTGCACATTGTCAGTAAACTAGCTTGTATTAACTAGTATGAGTGGTGGTTCTTGAAATGTTGCACGTTGCATTTTGGTTTGATACTTGTTCAGTTAAAAGGGTATAAAGAATACAGAAATGGAATTGTACTGGTACCTTTATGCATCTGATAACTATGAACAGGATATTTTATTTGAGTGCTTGAGGATACTAAAATATAGCACTCTTGAGTTTGAAGTTGAGTCATTCAAAAATAAAATTGTTTATGAATAATCAGAATGGCTTTTTCACACTGATGAATCACTGGGGCAATAAATTTTACTTCTTACACACTCAAATTACTCTGGATTTTGCAGAAATTTCAAAATGGAGAATCATATTTTACTTGTGCATATGTTTCTCTTATCTGTTGGTATTATAGATGATACAGGTTTCTGTTCAAATAGGAATGTATTTCATGTAATGGACGTTAGTCCATTAAGGTCTTACAGAAGTTACGTGGAATCAAGCTGCAAGGAGCACAATTACATTAAAGCTCATACTGAGGTTATTTTAGGTGACTTTTACACTATTACAAATATGACTCTGAGAGGTTGAAAGGGAAGACTTGTAAGAATTCTATATACCTATGTAAGAGTGAAATTATGAAATTCTTCTGTTTTACCTAAAGGAAAAATTAAGATGTGAAGATGTAAAGACCTTCATGTGAAGTATTCCCTTTTAAGTTACCTATTGAATCATATTAGGACTATTCCTGAGTATTTTTCATAACTTCATGTTGATGCTCTTTTTTAAACAACCTTCTGCTTGGCACTTAGGCAAGTGCTGCTATAGGGAAGGAAATTGTACTCATTAATTTCAGAACATCAGTAGCATGTTTGAAGGTATACAGGGACTTAGGTTGGAAAGGCGATACTTACAGGTATTGTATGAAAATTATTCTGAGTTTATATTAAGGAAATATTTTCTGGAATTGGAAAGCACAATCAAAATTTCCATAGGGGTTTTGATGAATGAACAGAGTTATATGAACTTAAGGTTTCCCTGTTTTATGTCATGAGCAGGGAGTGCTTTGGATATGCCACACTCTTTGAATGCAGTACACTTGCATAATGCCACAGGCTGGATGGTGGTATTGTTGATATAAATGTTCATTAATTTACTCATTTTTTACTATTGAAGTGAAAGACAAGTCACAGTTTGTAGTGGGGAAGATGGTTACTAGTAATCGAAGGTAAAAACAAAACAAAGCCTAATCAGTTACTGTAATTTGTGCAAAAGAATGTTTACTTGTAAATGTCCTTTCACACTGTAATATGGATGATAGCAATGAAATTAATTTTAATATGTAAGTATTCCATATGAATCTAGTTATTCATGTCTATGTGGAAACCACCCAGAAATAAGTGACTTCAATAAAAATGGATTTAGGTTATGCCAAAAGAATTGCTGATTGCCTAAAACTTTCCATTAATATCTAGACTCCTTATATTGCTTGATACACAAAATGTGCTGCAGTGCATACAAATTCAGAATGTGCACACGAGTGGTAGGATTCTGAGGCCATCATGAATTTTTAAAATGCACTACTTTTTAATAATAGCTGATCTGCCCTTGCCCATAGTACTTGGATGAATCTGTTTACTAGAAAATCCAAGAATATCTTCTGATTCTCCAAAACCTTTTCTTTATACATGCCTTTTTTGTATTTAATGTTATTAAAATGTATCCTTTCACATGTACAAAGCCCTCCCAATTTTAGTTGATAGAATAGCTTATAGCAAGCCAAAATTAAATCCTGTACTTGATTATTTGATGAAACTATCAAGCTAGCATGTTTGTGTAGGAAGAGAGGGCTAAGAAGAAAAGAGAAACTGTTTTGTAAAATCTGATTGAGATGTGTGTTTCTCTGTGATATGTATGTATTTTTCCTTATGGCAGATGTGTGAAGCAAGTATAATTTTTAAAGAGCTGGTCTCGGTCATATTATTAAGTCATGTTTTCTCTCAGTTATTGTATGCTTCAGTTATGTACACTTATTTCCCCAACTTTTTGATTGTAAATTTCTTTAAAATCTCTTGGATTTTACAGACTTGGAAATTAGGACAAAATATTTTAATTTTTTTAAAGAGTACATGAAAAGATTAAATATTTGGTTAATGAATTTGTAATCTTGAATTTACAAGCTTCTAACATGAGAAACCGTGTAGTGTGGTCTAAATGTGAAATAAGTTCACAGTATAGCATGGAATAGCAAGATGGGCTGTCAGTCTACAGAAGACTGAAAACATGCACAGAAATAAATGCTTATTATAGTTAACATTGTGTCCATGTGTTATATTTGTTTTTACAAATAACCTTTAAAACTTACCACATGTGCGAGGAAGGGGCATCCTTAATTGGTAGGCTAATTGAGTTAATGCAATATCTTAATCTTTTTTTAAGTTTTTTAAAAATATGTTCTTTGAAGCCTGTATAAGTCACCTATACCTTCTGCTCTGTTGAAATCATGTTAACTTTGCTCATTATAAAACAAAACCATGATCTTTCTAAATTGTAAATAAGGGTGTTTTCCTACCATATGGATTTGTGTATGCTGTGAATGAAAACTATTATTGCAAGATAAAATGTATAAGGCATTAAGAGGCTGTGCATGCATGATTTTCCAAGTAACATATACTGAGCGCTACAGTTGCCTAAAAACCCAATAAACTAAGAAAATGTAACATTCTGCTTTTGGTTTTATATGTAGCCAGAACTTGCAGTTTCCTTTTCTTTTAAGTCTCTCTGAAAATAGACTATCCTTACTGCTCTGTTGCATGTTTGTTTGTTTTTTTAAGTATAGATTCTTTTCTTTGATCACTTTATTGAACGACCTTTTCTTGAATGTTAGCCACAGATGGTGGGTCAGTGTAACTGAAAATTAGAGTTTCTACTTTATTTGCCACCAAAAAAAAAAAGGATGAAGTGTTATACATCTGATCGTACCTGCTTCAGTGTTTAGGTTCCCAAAAGAGATCTATAATATTCTTTATTTTTTTAATTCTTCCAGCAAGAATTTGTATAGTTAGACAAAGGACAATTTACCTTTACATAACCATTTAAATAGGTATGGGACTTGATTCAGCCAAGACCTGAATCTATTCAACATTGCTTCAAAAGTTTAGGTGAAGTTAAGAAGAATTAATGGAATTAATGTTGGTATAACAAATTTTCCAACATGTCCTCCCCCCCCCCCCCCCCGCCTGAGCAGATGGGAAGCCACTATTTCCACAAAGAAAAATTATTTTAGGGAAGACAGGAACAGATAAATGGGAAAGAACCACCTCACACATTCATAATGGTAGTCTTAGCCATTCAGATGGTTTTTCTCAGAAATGAACATAAGCAGGATCAGCTGGTGCTGGCTTAACCTGTGTGCCACTTTTTCTTCTCAAATGGGACTCAGTGGAAATGGACATCCCTTGAAGCTGTACAGGGTGGATTACAGAAGTTCTGCATCACTGATTTAAAACATTCGTTCTGTCTGTCTGTCTCAAATTTATGTGCCTGCCCATCTCACAAAAAGTGACTCTGAGCGACATACAACTTTTGGCCTGTAGTCTGAATTTCAGCCATGAAGTACAATTTATTCCAGTAGCAGATGAAGTGTTGATACTGATGGCCTCTTAAGGATATCCGTAATTAATTAATTAATTGAAAATAAATTAAAATGGGCCTTGCTGTCCTTTGTAATGGTTTGTATCAATCATGTATGAATTCCCTTAAACATGTTTCCCTCTTTGAAAAGAATTGAAGCCAAAGTAATTATCATGTATACTGTAAGATAAATTATCACATCCAATTTTTTACTTCAAGCACAGGTATTTTAGATAGTGAATTAACTTTGAGTTAGCATTGCCTGTCTCTTGTGATTTTATGTGATGCCATTATAGTGTTTGTAAAGAGATCATGTTCTGGTGACCAACCATATTTTCTTACAATATATACTTCCTGTCCTGTTTCAACACAGCAAAAAATTGCCAATAAGTAGATCAACTTCAAAAGAGAAAGTTTATTCTAAATATATACAGCACTAAATTGTCTTGATTATACTCCTCACATGTCTGATAGCTCATTTTGTTTTGTTTTGTTTTGAAAGTATCAAACTTTCATGAATTATTTTTTTACATGTGAATTTTACTCATATACTCCCTTAGCTGCTTATAAATGTAGGAAATGTCCAGTGCCTCTCCATACACAATTTGCTACCATAGACTACTTGAGGTACACTTTTTCAGGCATGGAGAGTAGTCCAAGCCCAACACTCTTGCCTATGATCTACTAAGGCAAAATTATTTCTGCAGTTATTCTGCATTTTTTTTCAACTATGGCACAATGCCCAAATACAACAGCTACTACTGGTCATTAATGTAAATGCAAACATAGAACATTTGGAATGAACTGTAATAGCTTTATTTTACATAGCTGAAGGTACTAAAATGCTTAAATACAGCTTAATAAAAATAGAAATACTGTTGCCTGATTATCGAACAGAATTTACAGAATCCTCCCCCTCCCCCCCCCTCCAATTGGCTATCTGTTGTTGGGTTTCAGTTTTCATTGGATGCCCTGGGATCCTTGGTTGGGTGCTCACAGGCATATCCTTGCCTCATCCCCCACCAGAGTGACTAAAACACATACTTAAGAGTCCCATCTGGGGAAAAAAGTCCATGATTTCTAAGGCATCTGTGTCTTTGAAGTAATGAGATAAGTGAGGTGTATCCTCCAATCCTGATATGAATATAGGAAAAGTGAAAAAGGAGACTTGAAGAAGTACGTTGGAGCCTGTGAATATCCAGATTTCTTTAAGAGGCTAGCTCAGCAATCCTAGCAACACTAATACTATAGAATTTTGGAAATACAGCTGAAGAAAAACTGAATTTTTAAGAAAAATATTGTGAGGATATTGGGTAAGGGTTACAGCATATGTAATATCATTGGTAGTAGTTGCTAAATTAAGAGAATCATACTACATTCCATTGAACAAGCATTCTCCATCCCATAATTTGCTTTCTAATAGAATGTATGTATACTTCCATCAACTAATCAACTAAGTTGCACAATTACTTGTAACACTGCTTAATTTGGAGAAGACATTTTACATTATTATGTAGTTATTGCACATCTCCTATGCAAAGATACCATCTAGAGGATATAAGGAATTCCTTTGGAATAATGGTGTCATCTTGCTAGTTAAAAGCACATTGTGTTTAAAATTGTCATAACTGCATTGATTGTTTAAATGTCATGATGAAGAGAAGAAGACTTAAATATTGTTGAATGATGGGTATAGATCCACTTTATAACTTTGTATAGCACACTAAGTTATGGTTTGTTCAATAAATCACAGCTGGTTCAATTTGTTCTTACAAATAAAAAGAATGCAAACTGCATCATGAGGAATCCAGTACATATTAGTGCAATACACAAAAACACCATAATTAAGCTCCCTCAAGAATTAGCAAAGAGGTTTTTAAAATTAAATGTACATAGCTGTGTATTTCATTTTTCTCTTGACAGATCTGCTGTGGATTTGTTTTGGTTATCAATTCACATGGCTGTTAAAAAGTGATAAAAAGGATACCAACGTATCGTTTATGTTGTATGGCTGTCATTCTATTTAACTTTCATTCTCCACTGGCTATAGAATTTCCTACTTTTTAAATAATAATTTGAAGTTGTGCTTCCTGACATGCTTTTAAATTTCAGCACATGCAAAACATAAGTCTAATCGATATCTTCCAAATAACAGGCTTATCGCCACAAAACAATTTGGTTCTGAAGCCTACAGAGATTTTATAGTGCTGGCAGAAGGAACAGCATAGATAGCCCTTGTTTAACAACCACAATTGGGACTGGCGAAGCAGTCGCTAAATGAAACTGTAGTTCTGCTTATGATTTTACTTGAGTTTTCCTTTGCTTTACAGACCTGTGGAGGTTGTAAATGCAAGGATTGGTTGCAAAGTTACTTTTTCATCACTGTCATAGCTGAACGGTCACTCCACAAGGTGGTCACTAAACAGGTGGACTATGTGCACATTAATAGTTGGTCCTAGATTAGTGCTCTTCTATGTTTAGTTAGCTTGCAGTAGTGATTGATAAAACTGCACTGGATGGCTCAGATTGGGATATTCTATGAAAATATGGTTGTGTAAGATATTGACCCTTTAATAACTTCTTTTCTGTTCCTTTAAAAACAAATGATAAAACTAGGGAGAAGGGAGCAGTATGAAGATGTATATCATGCATCATAATCATAAGTAGCAGCAAACTTTAGTGTGGTTTAGCCTGTTACATAAATCCAGTGTAATATCTGCATACAGTCATTAAACAGTTCATGGCAAATATCTGTGGTTACTAAGAACTGACAATTACTTGATGACGCATAATCAAAATCATTGTAGAGTGTGATTGTACAGTTCAGTAGTTTGCTTTTATCTGTTGCAAACTTAGAGCCCTGTAGACTGAAGGCAAGTTGAAACCAAAGAATAATTAGACATTTTACTGCACAGATATGTTCTGATTTCTATATGTTCTTTTTTTTTAGGTGAGAAAAATAAGTGCATTAATATAGAAGCTTTAAAAAAAAAGTGAGGAAAGCACTGAGTAAGGCCTAGGCAAAAACTTTTTTTCCCCCCCTCCTTCCTCATAGCTAGTAGCTTCATAGGATAGTATTTGTATCACAAAAATGTATTGGACTGGTTAAATTTTCCTCACAGTACCAAATCTGATTTAATTTGTGAGCCTGCACACTTTTAAAATGTGTAAAAAGATATTTGAGTTCTCATGTCATGATTTCTCCAGCTTTTATAGGTAACAAAACATATTTAGTTCATTGAATTTGTAGCTTTACTGCCATACCTCTATATTGTATACCTACAGATTAGAGAATATTCCTTTGCATTAATTGTACACATGCTCCCTTTCAAGAGATGGCAGTTGCTCACTAAAACTGGTTGCAATTTGGTTTGCTTGACACATTCCTTCCTAATACGGTTTAATCTTCTCACTATTAAATACTAGTGCAAGGGAAGTCTTTATGCACAGAAACTCCATATAGAGATGAACCTGAGTCCAAAATTTCATCTAACACTAGCTTCTCTATACTAAAGTAATGTTTCTCAAAAAAGCTTTTCCCCATTGCCAAAAGAAGAACAAAGATAGCCAGTAGATGCTTGTGCATTTAACTCTTGGCAGAAGATTAGGAATGGTGCAAAATTCCTAATGGATGGACATGGATTTTGACAGCTTTACCTATTTTTTTTTTAATTATATTACTAAAGCAATTATACAGATGAAAAGAAAGTCAAGTGTGGCTGAGATCGTTTATATTATGGCTACCTGTTTTCGGATCATCTTGAAGTTTACCAGCCGGCCAGAAAAAGAATATTGTTTCTTAATATTTTATTTTGTACTTCTACAGTGGTACTGTTTTATTGTACACAATTGGATATGTTTTATATTGAATATGCATAGACTTTTAAAATAAAAGGGTGGAGTATTATCAGGCGGAAAACTAAACAATCACCAAACATTTAAGAGGAAGCCTAAGAGTCAGATGGGATCTGATTCTGATTGAATGAGGTGGAATTCCAAAGGCTGATCTGTGTCTCCTGCGGGTAATATAGTATCCAATCAGGAAGGAGATATTCACTCCACCCTCAGTGTTTGCTTTTCATTTTTTGTTTCTATTTTGTCTCCTTTGCATTATAACTTATTTTGGTAGGTACAATTGCAGATTGTCAGAATCACTTAGTTAAGCCTACTGGAGGACCTTTCTTATTATTAGAAATAAACTGGTTATAAGACCTGCCTGATCAGCATGGAAGGAATTCCTTTCTGCAATTTATATTTATTTAGACTACTACTTTCTAAACTTCAATGCAGGACACATCTTTACTATTCAGAAATATATCTTTCCAAGGGGTGAAGCTGATCTGATGGAAGCCAGGTGATGAAAATATCAAAAACTAAGTAGCTGACTAGACCCATCATTAAATGTTCCTTAGTGGTATAGGCATATTAGGTATATTACATCTACAGCAATACTGTTTTGTTTAAAATAAATATACAGTGGATCCCAGGCGGTGGTCCAACTTTATTTTCCTCTTTCACTTTAAAATAAAGACATTGTTATTTTAGATATTGGTTGAATCTAGAAATTAGCTGAAGTATAAGCAATCTTCTTAGATATTCAGGTGTTTTGTGCCACCAAATACCACATTAAAAAGCTTTCATAATTTCCTTCTTCAATAGTATTATAAGCCCCTATTTGTTTTCTTCAAAAATAAAACTATATTTGCAAGTCAGTCCTACAAGGGAAAACTCAAATGAAAATCCTATTTTAGCCAAAGAAATTTTCTTCAGGTAAGCATGTAAATTATTACATCTTAATTAGTAAATGTGACAGAAGCTTGGAACAATACAGCTTTTTGTTACAGTAAGATTCCATTACTATATTTTAATCATGCACCCAAAGAATTCATGCAGGACCCTTAAATTCCTCTATCTTAGAATATTGGAACTAATGTTCTAATTTCTAATTAATGTAATTACACTGCTGGACCCACCCTAGCAAGAATTCCAGCAGTAGCTCTTAAAGACTCATCCTATCTGGAGTGGTCAAAATTTATTCCTTCCCATATGTCTTTTTTTTTTTTTGGTTTGTTTGTTTGTTTATAGAGTATAAGCTGAAAGCCTATATTTTGTTTACTGTTTCTCTCCCCAAGTTTATATATTAGATTTCAGTAGCCCTTTGGCAGGTCATTTATCTGAAAAGCAGGAATAAATATAACAAAATAGGGATGTGGAAGAAATGGATGAAATGGATGCATTTTGCATTCAGGACAAAACTGAATGCATTTTGCATTCAGGACAAAACATTTCGGTTTCTGATCAACCACAGCTTGGCAGAACCAAAACCTGAAATGACATCCGAATGGGCAGGCAGAAAAAGCTAATGTTCATTGCCATTCCCCTCCCCCTTGGCAGCATCCAGCAGTGTACACCCCACTGGCCAGCCACCCCATTATTCTAACCCCCTTTTCCTCCTACATCCCCTCAGGTGTCCTCCTGTCCCAATATGGCATGTACTGCTGGTCAGCCCAACCCTGAACCTTCTAGCCTTCTCCGCCTGTTTAGTTGCAGGGTAGTATTAGCTATGTTCCAGAATGTACTCTTCATTCACTTGAAGCAATAAAAAACTATTGACTTGGTTCACATCCCACATAAACTGAAAGCATATTCTCCACAGCTATTCATAATCTAGTGACTTTTACAGGCTGGACTACAGCTCTCATTTCCAGCTAAGAGGACATGCCTGAGATTTTAATACCTGCCCAAGATATGTCTGAAGTACCTCCATCTGTCAGTAACAAATACCTGCTTACTGCAGTAATGCAGGCAAACATGCATGGTTTAGTTATTCAGCATCACTGCATTAGCCGTTTATGTCATCACCCAGCCATCATTTGTGACTAGATCATTAATAGCAAATTATTAGAAAGCAGAAACTCACATACTTTGGACATGTGAGGCAAGTGGCTGATGGACTAGAAAAAACAGTTCTGCTGGGAAAGGTTGAGGGAATTAGAAGAAAAAACAGGTGGATGGGCAGGATTAGAGAGATCACTGGAACATCCCTGGAAGAACTGCAGGCTGTCACCAGGAAAGGTAGAAACAGAGGGCACATTTGTCCATATGGTCTCCAGGCATTGAGTCTGATTTGATGGCATCAAGCTATGTCTATTATTTTAAGTCAATATATGTATTTTTTTTTATTTCTGCCTTTTTATTCTGGAGGGCAAGCTAGACATTTTCATAAGTGAAAGGAATACTTATGAATAAAGAATTTATTAGAAATAAAGCTGAGGACCTGATCTGCTGATAAGCTAACAGCTGCTGGTGTGGTGATCTCTTTTATTTATTTATTTATTAAACCAATTTATATAGCTGCCCATCTCACCACAGGTGACTCTGAGCAGTGTACGACAAAGCTAAAAACAGTCAATATGTACATTAAAAAAATAAAAATCAAAACAGAGAATAAAAGGATGTTAAAAATAAGGGAGCCACCTCACTAATTCCTCCACCCCCTGGGGTCCCCAGGCCTGCTGTCATAACCAAGTCTTAAGGGACCTCTGGAAGCTCAACAATGATGAGGTCAACCTTACCTCAGGGGGAGAAGATTCCACAGCGCAGGCGCCACAGCAGAAAAGGCCCACTGCCTGGGTCCCGCCAAATGTAGTTCCCTAGGTGATGAACCCGTAACATGCCCTCTCTGCTGGATCTAGTAGGACAGGCAGATGAAATTGGGGAGAGGCGGTTCCTCAGCCCGGTCCCATGCCATGAAGGGCTTTAAAGGTCAACACCAGCACCTTGAATTGGATCTGGAAACAAACTGGTAGCCAATGCAGCTCGCAAAGCAGAGGTGTAATGTATGTTCTTGTCAAGCCTAGCCCATGTAAATTCAGTCCAGCAATGTTTATTAGCTACAACCTCTAGCAAGAATCTTCCCAGACTGAAACCCCAGCTCCCAAGTAATGCCAGCCACAACATTGTGAATTCCTCAGGGAGGTGCCAGTCTCATCCTCTTATCTTTCCCTCACACCTCAGGAGATGAAAGAAAACATTTTTCTCCCTGAGTCTGGCCTTCATAATTCCATTCCATCACAGTTCTACTAGAAACACAAACTGCTTGCACCACTGCATTTTGTACCAGCTGAAGTTTCCAGATACTCTTCAAGGGCAGCTCCATGTAGAGTGCATTGCAGTAGTCTAACTGAGAGGTGACTAGGGCACGAGTGACTGTGAGTAGGTCCCTCTGATCTTGGAATGGGCACAACTGGCACACAATACAAAGTTGTACAAATAATTATTAAGTTTATTATCTCTATATTAGCCTCTCCTCTACCTGTGGTCACAAAATAGCTCGTGCCCTAAGACAACCCTGCAGATAAAAGCTGTTGGCTCATCAGGACAGAAATTTACTACTTTTATATGTCCTGAAAAAGGGATATAGCATAATTCTCCAGGAAATTAGTGTATGTTGGGGCTTCCCGTTAAGGATATTGCACATAAATACATACCATAATCACAGATTTCCTTTACAGCACAGTTGTTTGTTTAAAAAAAAACTTAATTTGGTAGTATTGGAAAACACATTAACTATAATTAAATGTAACTATCTCAGCTTAATAGGACAGTTAACTGAGAACAGTTCTGTAAAAACATATTTAGTGAGTCTTAACTGTTAATGATTTGTATCCATGGCAATTACATCTTAATATACTTTTAAGGCCAATTTTTATGAACAAGCAATAACTGTGAAGTTTGGGATCATTTAAATATATTTTGGGAAATGTTGCTGTAAATTAGAGCAGTTAATGATACATTTTATGGATAGCAATTGCATCAGGCTAGAGTACATCGTTTTTCTATAATGAAATTGAAGTATAGTATTATAATTGAGATATAGCAGTACAGCCTTGCTGTCCCCTTCCCCAAGCAATTTCTCCAAAAGTTGCCACTGATTCTAACTTTCGATATAACAGAAGTAACTTGAAGTTCTGCAATTAGAACCAAATACAAATGGGAAAGTGGACATACAAAACTGTTTTCACTACTTTCAGTGAAAGAACTGAGTACTGATATTCACACATTGCTTCTCGTGTTTCTCAAGCTTTCTTGTCTCTGGCACAATGTTTCTCAGTCTTGGCACCTTTAAGATGTGTGGACTTCAACTGGCTGGGGAATTCTGGAAGTTGAAGTCCACACATCTTAAAGTTGCCAAGGTTGAGAAACACTGCTCTAGCAGCCTGATTTTGAAAGAAATGAAAAGTTAGTTCTAATCAACTAAATTTAGTAGCAAATTTTCAGCTTCCTTATCTGTATTTTACAGCACTTCCTCCCAAGCTTTTAACAAGCATTCCTCCCAGCCTTGAGTCAGCAGAAAAATATGATGACATACTTTGCACTGCCCCCACAGGTACTTTATTGCACCTCAGAAAGAAATCTGGAAAAGGTGATGTCTTACCAAAGTAATATAATAGGAGACTTCCAGTTCAAGTCTAGAAATGTCTCAGCTGGACTGTTGTAACTCATTCCCCATGGAACTGCCCGTAAATACCACACAGAAGCTACAGCTAGCCATAGTGCAACAGCTTAGGTAGGTAGGGGTGCCTCCTGGTTTGTCCTAGTAACACCACATCAACAGGAGCTGCGCTGGTTGCAAGTTGTCTTCTGGGTGCTATTCAAGGTGCTGGTTGTCTCATTTAAAGCTCTACATGGGTCAGGATCTGGATACCTGTGGGAGTGCCTCCTCCCAGTGGTTTCTGCCTTTCCAATAGGATCTCATAGGGAAATCACTCTTCACATCCCATCCTTGAGGAATTGCTATCATCGGGGACCATAAAGGTACACTTTTTTCTGTAATGTGTTCCTCTTTTTTGGAAAAGAACTCCATCTGAACTCAACTCAGCACCAATCCTGCTGGAGTTCAGGAAAGCCACCAAGACCTGGCTGTTCTGTAAAGCCTTTGGGTATGGATGGTTTAGAAGTCCCAACCCTCAGCAACAGCAACTGTGCTGTGACTGTTTTTTTCAGTCTGTCAATCCACACCTTATTCACTTCAGGAATGGACTATTGCAATGCTCTCTACATGGGGCTATGCTTGAAGACCACTAGGAAGCTACAGCTGATCCAGAATAGGGCAGCACAGGAAGTAATAGGCATGGCTCTGTATGCCCATGTAACACCACTGCTTTGGGAGCTGCATTGGTTGCCAATTGGCTTCCTCATGCAATCCAAGTAACCTGGTTACTTTGGGACAACTATTTACTTGCCCACTTATTTACTTACTTACATAAAAACTTACAGGAGTTATATGACTACCTATCTTATGTAGTGATTCTAGGCAGCCCTCCCAAATTCATAAAAACAAACATAAAAACAGAAGTACCTTCCCCCCAGGCACCAGAGCAAACAGCCTCCCAGCTCAGCCGCTTTAGCCTTCCTGAAGACCATGAAGACCTGGCTTTTCCCCAACCAGTGGACTAGGTTGGAGGTTGAGTTGGAAGGCTATTTGGTCCACAGCTACATACTCTGCAAAATTTATGCAACTGTTTTTCACCATTTCAAACCCAACAAATCAGGTTAGATGAGTTAAATTTAGAGACTATAGCAATGACTTTCAAACCACAGTATTTTATCTTGTGAATTACATTGGAAAAACATAAATATTGTATCATGCAATATTTACATTTTAAAAAGTAAATACTGTAAGCAAGGTATGTGGGGTGTAGGTCAGGACACAGAATGGTTTGTAGTAGGTCCAACTGTGTGTTATAGGTGACCTCCAGTCTGATAGCATTTAGAAAACTACTGTAAGTGCAGCTGTTCCAGCAGGTGTTTGGCCCTTTGGATCCCCAGAATTCAGATATAGTAATGCACCAAGCAACATGTGTTAGGGTAGGGTAGCCACTTCCACAAACAAACGTAAAGAAACTTTCATCTTATAAAACCTGCGGAACAAAATAATTCAAATTAATCTTCCAAAGGATAGTTTGACTATCATCTTTTAAGACAGAATGATATTATCAAAACCACTGGTTTTGAACTGAAAGCTTTCATTAAAAAATAAAATTATTTACTCAGACAAACGTTCCCTTTTTATAAATAAATGAAATGGAAACTAAGATGTAGGAAAGATAACCTGAGATATACTTTTTAAAAAGTTGTTGTTCCATGAGTGCAAAACTCTTTGGAATGCTGTTAGGTTAATTCTATAGTTACCTGGTCCATTTAAAAAAACAGAGAGCATTTATTTCTTTAACAGTCTATATGTGTGATGCCCATTTTGTAAATAGAATGGTAGGAGAACCAATGCTGAATTATGGGCCATTGCCTAAAGCTGCCTTTGAACCACAAACTCTGCTAAGCTTCTTGGTCATTGCTTTATACATGGTCTTAGAAGTGGACCATCATAGTGTATGTTGGCTGTTCATGCACTGACACCAGACATATCACATTTGTTAACAGCTTCAACTACAGTAGAGTCATTTCTCATTACTGTTCACTGATTGAAAGATGGAAATGTGTGCATTAATTTCTCCAGCTGGATAAAAAATGAATACTTAAATGTTGGGGTCATGTATAGAGAGATGACATAAGGAAGAAATAGGTAAAGACAGCAAGAAGAGAAGGTGGAAACGTACCAGTGAACTAAACTATGGTAAGAGAGGTAGAAAAAAGATGCCAGGCAAACCTATTAATTAGAAGATTAAAAATATAGGGAGTTTATATGAGGGAAATTTCTATTAGCTTTGCCTAAATCTTTCTTGCTTGGAAAAGATCACAAGGTCTGCAGCAGTACAACTTACTAAAGGAAGGAATGGAAGGCTTGGCGTAAGTTGAAGTGAACTATTATTAGAGAATACATGACTTGAATGGTGAGCAGCAGATGTGAAGTGAAAAATCAAAGGAAGTTGCAAAGGAGAGAAAGGGAGAGGAAGGGAAATCCTATGGATTATCAGTGAGAATGTTTCATCCCTAAGGGTGAGAAAGACTAACAGCACATGAAAAAGCAAAGCCAAATATCAGAGTTAGAAAAAAGGGATACCAAAATCAGTGAAAAGGAACAACAATAACACCAAAAGCAGCAATATATATTTGTAGAGTTAGATATTAAACTGAAAGAATAGTGCAGTTCAAACTGATAGGATCACAATTGTCGCATTGGCAGGCTTGTTTTAAATCAACATTTCTTTTTAAAATCCTATAGTTAAAGGTGGGGGTTGGAAGGGGGAAGAAGATTATCTATAAAATGAGAATTGTGACCTAAACAATAACATCTAATTTTCCCAGACAAAGCTGCTAGCTACATCTTTTGTACAGAGATACAACTGAACCCTAAGAAATGGTCCAAATAAGTTTTCTCTTAAGTAAGCATGCATAGAATTACAGCTTGGGACCAGGGACAAAAGTGCCTGTTGGGTAAACCAAGCAACAGGCTACACATTCAGATAAGCAAGCGGGAATAAGAAAACTCTGTAAATAGTTCCATATTTTCTGTCTTTATGTTCTGGAGGACAAGTGATAGTATGATTATTACAACTGTTGTACTAATTGCTCCTTTACATATTGCAAATTGACTGTGTTAAAAAAGGAGTGGGAAATTGTTGCTCACAAAACTCCTTACTTTCAACAATCACACTTGCCATATTTCAAATGGCAAATTATACTTACTAGAAATACAGAAGTCCTGAACCTTTGGAGAATGGCTATTCAACCATTCTAATCAGCTGCTTACTGTTTATTGCAATAAAATGCCTCAATTGCAGCTGATGTTGATGAGACCATCTGGAAGCAGCAGTGACAGGACAAATAAATAAAATGTAGTTGTTGAGAGTTTTTTTGTTTTTTTGCTGTTCCCGAAAGAGATTTAACTAAAATGTTCTTTTAATATAAAAGCATCTGGAGCTATTTATCACAAACAGTTTAACAATGCTGCTAGCTGCTATAGGAAAATACAAAATAAAATTAACTACAAATGGTTGCAGAATCCAGTCCACAGAAAGTTGAGCTGAAGCAAATGCCTTCCTTCTTTTCTGATGGGTATAGCTCAGAGGCATAAGTAGAACTAGCTGGATCACAAGACACTCTTAGAAGCATGTGTGTGTGCACACACACACACACAGCCCCTCACCTAAACATTAGCATTCCATTAAAGAAGTAGTGGGTGCTTACAAGGGAGTAGACTATGGATCTCAGAATTCAACAGCAATGAAAGCGACTTGGGAGACCACCAGATGTCAGCAAAGAGCTACACTTTTTTGTATCTCTTTGATGCAATCTAGTGGTCACTCTAGCAAATACCCAGTAAGGCTGTCTGCCATTACCACTCATTGTGCCAACTAGACAGATGCCTGGATTCCTCTTTGGGTGCACGTTGGCCCTAGAGCAGATGTGACCAGTTTGGAGCTTCTGAAAGATTAAAGTCTCAGTGGAGGCTTTTGTGTTCAAGGTGGATGCCACTTCTGTATTTATGACTCTGTAGAATTGCTTGCCCTTTATATCATACTAAGAGATACTTCATTTTTATATGAGATTTCTACTTCTTTTCTGTCATACTATCAGCCATAATCATATCAAATCTTACAAAATGGTTTATCGAAAATCCCATTTCAACCCAGTTTTAACTTTTGACTTTTTTTAACAAACAAAGCAAAATGATGCCTAGCCAAAGCGATAAGACCAGGAAATTAGACACGTTCTGTTTGTATGGGAGTCTGCAACAAAGTAGATGAAAGAGAAAATCCACAGCTACATACTCTGTAAAATTATGCAACTGTTTTTCACCATTTCAAATCCAACAAATCAGGTTAGGTAAGTTAAATTTACAGACTATAGCAATGACTTTCAGACCACTGTATTTTATCTTTAACTTGTGAATTACATTTGAAAAACTAAATACAATATCCAATTTGTAACAGTCAGTTGTCCCCAAGAATCCTGATGTGCACTGCTGGTAGTCTAAGGTAGATTAATGTAATTGATAGATTGAGACTCCAAACACTTGGTATGTGCAAAAAATATTACAGAGATATAACATTCTGAGATGTTTCTGAATTTGACTACATCCATAAACCGTTTCCTATTCCGGAAAAGTACCAGACTATTTCCAGAATTGTGGAGTTCTTGGTGTTCTCTGAGCTTGGCTGTTTTCTTGCAAACTTTTTGTTACCCCGCTAAATAACATCTTCAGTGCTAGAGTGGAGTGGGGTTTGCTATCTGTTTATATACAGTAGCTTGCCCTGCCAGTGTTGGTGGGGATGTGGTTTTCTCCTTGGTAGTTCCTTGATTAGAGTATTGTTTACTGCTTGATTGTTTGTCTGGTGTTAATCTTGGTGTTAATCTCTGCTTATCTGGGTGATGATTCCTGGTGAGATGTTCTGGTCTTTTGTTTCATTTTTATTGCCTCTTTTGAATAGTGTGTAGATCTCTATGTGCCTGTTGATGGCTGCCTTGTCTGAATACTAAGCTTTCAGGAATTCCCTCACATTTTTGGATTTAGCTTAGTCTAAGATGCTGACAGTTTCCCAGTTGAAACTCTGGTTGAGTCTGTCCATGTGCTGTGAGATTAAGGAGTTTTCATTGTGTCTTCTGACTGCTAGTTGGTGTTCATGGATGCACTCTGCTAGTCTTCTGCCTGTCTGTCCTACACATAGTGGTTGTTACAGACCTTACACTGTATGTTGTAGATGTCTCCTATTTTTTCTTCTTGGACTACTGGGTCTTTTGGTTTACTTAAGATATTTTGGAAGGTTTTAGTTGGTTTGTGTGCTATGGAGATGCCATGTGGTTGAAAAAGTCTGTTGGTTGTTTCTGAGATGTTTCTGATGTATGGCAGTGTTATCCTTTTCATAGCTTGTGTTGGTTGTGTTATAGTAGGTTAAGTGGTCAGGCAATTTTTGATAAAGTTGCGTGGATATCCATTTTGTTGTAAAATGTTGTATAGGTGATCTGTTTCTTTTTCTGCTGTTCTGGGTTGCTGCAAAGCATTTGCGCTCATTTGAATAATGTTCTTACATAGCTCCTCTTGTGGGCAGTTGGGCTGTTACTTTGGTAATGGAGTACTTGGTTAGTGTGGCTTGTTTTCTGACAACTCAGACAATCAAGTAGTAAACAACAGTCTAATCTAAGAACTACCAGAGGAAAAAAATAAAACAAAACAAAACCCCCACCCCCACCAACACTGATAGGGCAAATTACTGTATATAAGCAGAGAGCAAACACCATTCCATTCTAGCACTGAAGATGTTACCTAGCCAGGTAATGAAATGTTTGCAAGAAAACAACCAAGCTCAGAGAACCTCAAGGACTCCACAGTTCAACCCTGAGCCACATATATTCTCTTCTGTTAGTATTTCCAGAATGTCTGAGAGGCATGGTCTAGATAAAGAAGGGAACATTACAGAATTCTCAAATATGTTCTGCTTCCAAAGACAGAATGGTTTGCACATACCTATTAAAAACCATTTAAGCTTGCAAGCTGGCATCAAAGTCTGCCAACCATGATACTTCCAGCAACCACAAATACAAAAAAATCTAATTAAAAAAATGGTAGTATAAGAAACCAATATGGTTACACAAAAAGCACTGTAAATTTCTGGAAAGAACAAACACATATAAGATTGGAAAGAGGGCAGATAATCAAGGAAGAGTATAATCTCAAACTTTACACACAGTTTATTCAAGCAAACATATAAAGGCATGTGCAAGCATATGGCTGTGCCCAAAAAAGTAAAATGGATGATTGCATGAGATACATAATAGATAAATGTAGGATACCTGGGAGGAGGTCCTGGAGCTGAGGACTGATTGATAAATCCATCTGCTAAATGTTGGTAGCCCAAAAGGTGAAATTTCCAAATGTGGTCCACTGAAAAAATGTAAATGTGGAAAGGCAGTGCCAGAGCAAAGGGTTGGCTGGCAAACCTACAGTTAACATAGGAATGATTGATGGTCCTATGTGTGGTGTAGTGAAGAAAGTGAGATTGCATGACAATACACACCCAGTCTCCAGATGGAGAAAGTCAAATAGGGAAAAGGATAATCCAGGGATTATAGATTAAGACATGACATCAATCTTTAAATATCTTAAAAATAATATGGTAAATAACAGAAGTCATTATGGGTTTGTCAGAGGAAGTCTTGCCAGCCTCACCCTTTCTCATTTTTTTTTTTAACTGGGAAAATTCCTTTTAATAGATTTTGGAATGCTGTAGACATAATGTATCTTAATTTTAGCAAATAATTTGATGAAGTATCCCATGAAATCATGATTAGTAAACTACTTAAATGTGACTTGATATTAAGATAGCTTTCTTGAAAATTGTACCAAGAGTAGTCATGAATAGTTTCTCATCAAACTACAGATAGTATCAAATAAGGTGCCATAAAGAATAAACCTGGTCCTGTTCTCTTCAGTATTTTTATTACTGTTTTGGATAAGCTGAATTCCATCTTAAAATGCAGTAAAACCCTTTCTATGATGTCAAATGATTCACATAATTTTATATATATATATATATATATATATATATATATATATATATGTGTGTGTGTGTGTGTGTGTGTGTGTGTGTGTGTAATTTGAGTGCTTACATTCCATAAATACAGTTCAAATACTGCCATTTCAATTTCCTAATCACAGTAAATAAATAAAAACAATTAAAAATCAATCTCTGCATTTTTTAAAATATTTCATAGTTGATATCCTGCTTTGCTTAATTTAGAAATGTGAAGGATTGCTCGTGTTTCATTTTCCAACAGTAATTTATTTAAACATGTGTAATGTAATCAGTGGTATCACAATGCCTAGGCCATTTACTATAACACTATAGATGCTATCTGCTTCTGAAAACTTTTTTTTAAGGAAAATCTGGGAAATATATTTTGCTGAGTGTGAATTGAATAAATAAGTAGTCTTGCAGAAAGAACCTTCAACAGCAGCGTTATTTTTTAAGTTTTCAGTCCTGAACAATGTTTCTTTTCATTAAATGTATCACTAAAATGTGGTCAAATAACACCATATAATTCATGCTCATGAACAATGGGTCCTGTCTATTAAAGCATGCCACCTGGCAAGACTCAGGAAGACTTTTCTGGTGATGGCCCTATGGAACATCATTCCCCAGGGAATCAGATTGGCCCCAAACCTGTTGGCCCAGAAGACATGGCTGTGTTCCTTGGCTTTGAGTGTAGCATCTGTTGGAGCTTGTGAATTAGTTTAATTGAACTATATTGAAGTGTGTTTATACTGATGGTTGTGTTTTATTTTTTTATCTTGGCTGCCAATTGTCTATTTGTTTTGTATTTTTGTTGAGATTTATTGTTATTGTTGTTAGTTGTTAATCTCCATTAAATAGATCTGATCTTATAATCTTAGGTATATCTACTTTTAATTCCAGTGGGACTCAGTTTCAACGAATTATGTATCGTTGGCTAGTACTAGTAGCACTATCTTGAACTGACTGGAGAGCTGATAACTGCTTAGACAGAAGGCAGTAATTCAAGCAAACATGATCAACAATAAGCAGCATTCTAGCAAGTGAATCAGCTCAGATTCCTTGCTATAGATAATACAGGATGTATGATCCTATATTGCCTTCCTAGCTGTTGAAAGGTTGGGTAAGAAAATATTCAGTTTAACTTTAAAATGTAAACTCTTTATTTTAAGGCAAAAAAAAAAATAATACATTCAAGTTTGTGATTCTTAAAGTTGATATTGCATTATTTATCACAACAGGGTTCAGTAAAACATTTCCACGAGTGAGAATTTTATTTGCATTTTATTTATGGGTTCCATTGCAAGCATAATTGAGAACAAGATCAAGGACATTTTAAGTCACATATATTTCTACTAGTGGCCTATCAACAAGTTTGCTATTGCACATTTTCAGTGTATCCATTTAACAATTCAAATTATACAGGAAAAAAAATATTCTATTCGCAAAAAAGCGAGCAATTTCCACATCTAATTTAATTTTGTTTTGTAGAAAAAGTGGAAGCACACTATACAAAATTCCAACTGTAATTATAATCTTATAAATTTAATTTAATGTCCTGTATACTTCCAGGAATCATATCTGAAGCTGTCGATCCCAGCATGCTATACAAAGCAGGAAACACAGGCAGGGAGCATAATCAAACAAGCCATTTTCAGATTAAGGTTTAGAGAACAGAACTTATAAACATCTCTCAGCCACAGTATAATGGTGTACTTCCGATGTAAGATTTCATCCATGAATGTGGCTATATATCCAGCTTGCCAAAGAAATGTCCAGAAAAAATATTCTTTCTTCTGAACTCTAAACTGATGGCAGAGGAGGAAAGTCATTTACATTATGAGAAGCAGGGAAAATGTAAACTTGCCAAATATGGCTCTAAAATATATGAAGTCTGTGATTGAAGCACAGTTATGGAATTGACATTTGGGAGTTTACATTCATTCCTGTTGACATATACCAATAAATCCTAATGCAAAAAAAAAAAAAGTCTTAGATTTATCAAGCTGAAATACTGATTATTCAAGACTAGATTTCAGTTAAAATGTTGAACAATTGCTACAAGTATTCTACATTTCAAACCAATGGAAATATCATTTTCCACTTAATGAAAAAGCACTAATTTAACATTATTTGAATGTTCACTTCTTAATATTTCCGTATGTGATGAAATTCAGATTCTGTAAAAATGTAGGAAATGACAGA